>NW_027316500.1:3211861-3284361 GCF_026437365.1 Eucyclogobius newberryi | reverse complement strand
TTAAAGATGCCAAAACTACACCGTTAAAAGATGAATAGACTTGGTAGCAGACAAAATGATGTCTGATGTGTATTTCTGGAGTAGTGTTGTCACAATACAAACATTTTAAACTCAAGGTTCGATAGGGAGTTTAGGTTTCAATACCAAAATCATAGTAAAAACACACACTCTTTTCAGAGAATTTAATATAATTTACAACTCAACGTAGTAGTTTCTTTACTATTACCATGTTGTCTCTGTTACAGACATTCTAAAACGATTCATGAAAGGTCCAATTTTGTTCTGTGTATGTGATTTTCTTTTTATTAGTATGATTATTATGTAAGTATTGATACTTTTGACAATGCTATTCTGGGGTTCTTCATTGGAGACTTTCTTTTAGGAATTAAATAGAAACATTAAACAGCAGAAAATGTAAGCCATCATCAGTTTGAACAATACCTTTTGGAAATGAATGTAGATTTGCACTACATTATGTAAAGTCAAATGTAATATTTGTGTACATAGTAAGCCTATTTTTTTAATCTTATAGCCTATCTGTATTTTTATCCTATAGCATCCTATAGATTTAAATTGTTTTACTTTTTGACTTATATAGGTTGTTTTATCATTGTTCATTGTTTTATGTTGCACCGAATCACCAAAGTATGTTCCTATGTTTGTGAATTCTGTTCATTGACAATGGCAATAAACCTTTTCTGATTCTGATTTGTAGTTTTTATAAAGCTCTGAAATGAACCCGAAAAACCCACCGCCGGTCACGTGACGTAATCTTTGCCTCATATGTATATAAATACTCTCGCCGCACTGGCCTCTCTTCCTGGTGCTATCTAGTTTATCTGTTCAGTAAATTGTATCTATCCATTCAAAACATCAATATATTAGTTTAGCGTTCCAAACATTCAAAATTACATTCATGTTTTGTGCCGTACAGTATGTATGACTCATCTATGCGTTTCTCCCCAGCAAGTTTAAACTACTGTAGGTGAAACAACAAGAACAACAACTGTATGAATTAGTCCGAGTTCGGATCAAATAACAAACTTTGGATTTTTGGGCCAATGCTGCAACCGCCCTCCTGAAGTAGTAGATAACATGCTGAATAAACGGCATAATATTTACTTTATGGGAGTGTCTACAGAGACGCGGCGCGCGGCCGAAACTGCCATGTTATTTTGTGCCGCGGCTCCTGAAACTGCTGCGCTATTTGACGTTTTAGACCGCGCCGGGTTAGGGTTAGGGTTAGGGTCAGGGTTAAGGTTAGGGTTAGGGTTAGGGTTAAGGTTAAGGTTAAGGTTAAGGTTAGGGTTAGGGTTAGGGTTAGGGTTAAGGTTAGGGTTAGGGTTAGGGTTAAGGTTAGGGTTAGGGTTAGGGTTAGGGTTAAGGTTAGGGTTAGGGTTAGGGTTAGGGTTAGGGTTAAGGTTAGGGTTAGGGTTAGGGTTAGGGTTAGGGTTAGGGTTTGGGTTAGGGTTAGGGTTAAGGTTAGGGTTAAGGTTAGGGTTAGGGTTAGGGTTAGGGTTAAGGTTAGGGTTAAGGTTAGGGTTAGGGTTTGGGTTTGGGTTTGGGTTAAGGTTAGGGTTAGGGTTAAGGTTAGGGTTAAGGTTAGGGTTAGGGTTAGGGTTTGGGTTAAGGTTAGGGTTAGGGTTAGCCATGAGGCTATATGGCAGTGCCGCGGTTCCTGAAACTGCTGGGCCATTTGACCGCGCCGCGGCTCTGCAGCCACGGCCTTACTTTTTTATGTATCAGGAAACTTGCACTTGCATCATACTCTTCATTACAAGGGAGGTCAGATGTTTTGGGGAAAGCTGAAACTGGAGGGTCTTGATAGTCGCAGAGACAGGGGAGACATTTTAAATCCACTTGGTTTGGGAATTAAACTTGGAAACTTCTTCCGGAACTAATAAACCACTTTGATCATGTAATATCTCAAACTGCCTCTGCATCATAGACCGATCTACATCAAACTTTTCAAACTACTAACGCCATGAACCATTTCAGACAAGCTTTTGGTGTGTTTTTGCTTCAAAATGCTTCTAACTTTCTTTCAAAGTTCATCATTATTTTGCTGTTATGGCGGAGTAAGTTTAAAGAGACGCTGACAGCTGTCTTCCTGCTGCACATCTGAACCTCTGCTTCTTTGTGAGAGCTTCAGATACAGCTCGCCCATCAGCACAGGGCCCGGAGCCAGAGAGGAGAGGGTTTAAGGGCTGAAAAATGCTGACGGGAAATCACTGTGTGTGGGAAAATGTGGAAGAACTAAGGTACATCCCTGACATCAGGGATAGGTACCTTTTCAAGTGGTTTTGGCATTTCGATACTGGTATACTTATGGTTGTGAATTTAATTTAACTTTAATTTAATCAAAATCATTACAAATCATCATTCGTCAGCTTGAGTTCTTTTCATTGAGATTTACAGCCAATCAGTGGTGGAAAGTAACAAAGAATAAAAGGTTAAGTACTGCGCTTCAGTACATTTCAAAATATCAATTCAACAACAATTTTCAATTCAATTCAATTATACACATAAACTTACAATTACAACGATTGGAATTGCCACGTTTAACAGTTTCCACATTTTTTTTCTTTTTTCACTTTATTCTTAAAGTATATTTTTAAAAAAGGTAATTCTAAGCCAGGCTTTTAGATAGGATTTGAAAACACCCCGTCCAAATAATTTTGTCCGGGGGTACGGGGGCCAACTAGGCGAAAAAACGAGTAGCTTCGGCATTCTCCAAACTAATAAAAAGTACTTAAAAAATGTGTGATTGAAGTTATTCCACCAAACATCAATGGTGGTGACAGACGTTTACTCTCACAGAAAGAAAGCTTTTGGATAGATAGATAGATATATACATTTTAGACACGCAGAACCTTTAAAAAAAATTAAAAAAAAATTTCCCTGACAAAGACCAGTCTAGGGGTCAGAACATGTTGGCATCCCTCTTGTAATACAGGACTTTTAATACAGAACTTATACAACTTTGAGTGCCATGGATCTTGAACCTTCCCACAGGACATTGTTTTATGAAGCCATTTTACATCATTACTTGAGAGAAATTAGGTACAACCCCTTTAAATCTAAATGCAGCTGGTTCAATGTGCCACCCTAAACTGAACTAGTGATATGTAGAAAAATAACAATGGAGGATGTGAATAATTAACTATTTTGGCAAAAAAGAGCATATTTTTTGAGTGAAGGACGCCAAGTTATTGTCAATGTTGTTCGATGTTTGTGTGAGAGCAGAGAAGAACTGCAAGTGGCCTAATAATATCCATCTCCGAGTTAACGACAAGACTTTTACTCTTCACACAGAGTTTCAGTCCACATCTCCTGGTCCTCTGAGACGGCAGTAGATGCTGTCAGAGGTAGACTGACGTTGCCTCTTCAATAAGTAGCTTAAATGAAGACCTTTCAGATTTAGAGTGAGGAGTGACAGAACAGCCAGAAGAACGGTGGTACGTTCGAGAGCAGACAGATTGTGGGAACATTCATGACTGCAGGCAGATGGCAGTGGGATGGTGCGCACATAATTTCTTAGGCATCATCTTAATGAAGACCACTGAGCTGTGAGTCCAACAGCCACCAGGCACGAGCTGAGTAAATATCACACAGAGAAAATAATTTGGCTTCTGGAAATGAAAATGGGACACACTAATCAGATGTAGAATCCATGAGACAAGAAATTACTTCCACTTTAAAAAACATTGGTAACTTCCTGAGGGACAAGAATGGAACTTCGCCATTGGCCATAAAAGTAATGGATACAAGAGTCTGGGGCATTGGAGAGGAAAAACTCAATTTCATCCTAAACTATTCCCCCTGGATGACAAACAATTAACCTGGCTCAGGCCAGATTAATACACGTAGCAGTGTGTTGTGTAGTGTGCTGGGCAGTCAAGAAAAGACATAACGTCCTAATGACTATTTGAATCTGATTGGTTGAAGCGCCACAACTGCAGAACAATCTGGGAAATAAAACTGTTCCAAAGTTTCAGGTTCGAGTCCAGACGGGACTGTGCCTGGGGAGCATGTATTTTTTGTGACAGGGAACTACAGCTTTCGCAAAGGTCAGATTTTTGAAAAGATTCTTCCCCATCTTCACAACATGAACTTGTTTTTATTCTAAATGCACAAAATGCCAAAAAATAGCTTTGTAAGCCAGTGCTAGCTATGCTCTAGCCGCTATGCGGTACTTGATCAGAAGTGGGTTAGGGTTAGGGTTAGGGTTAGCACAGGTCATTAAACCCAATAAAACGCCCTGTTTGAGTCACCTTCCAAGTCACCTTATTATACTTACACAGCCCAGACTTACCAGACATAAAATACTTCTGGCTCTGCATAACTTCCTCATCTATGGCCAACACGATGGCGGCGTTAGAGCAAAGCTATTTTTAGGCACTTAGGCAATTTCTAACAGAAAGAAGGTTCACGTTGTGAAAATAGGGGAGAAAATACAGCTGCATTATAGTGTCCACTAAAATCTTATTAGTCTATCTATCTACTTATCATGCAAGAGGCCCTATCAAGGTCTTTTAATACACCCACAGCACCCATATACCTCACCAGCATTAGTCAGAGCTCCTTGAAAGCTGCATTTTACCTGATATCAAAATGTTCCATATTACCAATCTCAGAAGAATTAGCTCTTGTTGTTGCAGGAAGTAGCAGTCTCTCTCCTTGTATTTCATAAACAGTGCTGAAATGTCCCATATGCTCAAGTGTCAAAATTAGCACTCTAGTTGCCAGGACATGTCTGCTGTAGTAGTTTGACAGCCAACAGCTAACTCACAGAGGCCTGTCCAGCCCTAGAAGGAGGTCGCCGGCTCCAGAAGGCCCCTGACAGTGAATGCATCGCTGGACACTTTTCTGGCTGCTAGTCCAGTAGCTCTTCTTATCATCATAGCATAGTAGGGAATGAATTGGTGCATGCATGTGGTACGAGCCCCGGGTGTTCCTGGGGGTGTGGTTCTGGGCTGGTGATGATGATGCGATGGGAAGAGGATTGGAGGGGAGCCTGCCCAATGTGTTAAGGGATGCATGAAGACCAAGACTATTTGAACCAGAAAAATTAGCTGCGTTATAATTCTTGAAAGTCAAAAGTACACTGCTTTGCTTTATTGAAGCTGTATTCAACCTGGAAGACTGCATTTCTTACCATATCACTGTCAACCTTCGAGGCGACAGTGTGTGATTTACATGCCGGTAAATAGATTGTGTGTGGCCACACAAATCATGTTTTATCACAGTAAATGCACATCCCTTGAATTGAATTAGGTAATGATGACGACAAAAGCAAGGCCGTTTACGTCGCCCGAATCGGATGTAGCCAGGCCTGGGATGGGTGCTCCATGGCGAGCGCCTGGGGTAAGAGCGCTGGGTCTTACCCCACGGGGCCCGGCCGGGCACAGCCCGAAAGAGCGACGTGGGGCCGCCCTCCCGTGGGCCCACCACCCGCAGGAGGATCCATAAGGGGCCGGTGCAGAGAGATCTGGGCGGCAGTCGATGGCAGGGGCCTCGGCGACCAGATCTCCAGACACAGAGACTAACTCTGGGGACATGGAATGTCACCTCGCTGGGGGGGAAAGAGCCTGAGCTTGTGCGGGAGGTTGAGCAATACCGACTAGATATAGTCGGCCTCACCTCCACGCACAGTTTGGGCTCTGGAACCCATCTCCTCGAGAGGGGCTGGATGCTCCACTTCTCTGGTGTTGCCCGCGGGGAGAGGCGGCGGGCTGGTGTGGGCTTGCTTATAGCCCCTCAGCTCAGCCGCCACCTGTTGGAGTTTACCCCAGTGAACGAGAGGGTCGCGTCCCTCCGCCTTCGGGTGGGGGGACACCCATATACCTCACCAGCATTAGTCAGAGCTCCTTGAAAGCTGCATTTTACCTGATATCAAAATGTTCCATATTACCAATCTCAGAAGAATTAGCTCTTGTTGTTGCAGGAAGTAGCAGTCTCTCTCCTTGTATTTCATAAACAGTGCTGAAATGTCCCATATGCTCAAGTGTCAAAATTAGCACTCTAGTTGCCAGGACATGTCTGCTGTAGTAGTTTGACAGCCAACAGCTAACTCACAGAGGCCTGTCCAGCCCTAGAAGGAGGTCGCCGGCTCCAGAAGGCCCCTGACAGTGAATGCATCGCTGGACACTTTTCTGGCTGCTAGTCCAGTAGCTCTTCTTATCATCATAGCATAGTAGGGAATGAATTGGTGCATGCATGTGGTACGAGCCCCGGGTGTTCCTGGGGGTGTGGTTCTGGGCTGGTGATGATGATGCGATGGGAAGAGGATTGGAGGGGAGCCTGCCCAATGTGTTAAGGGATGCATGAAGACCAAGACTATTTGAACCAGAAAAATTAGCTGCGTTATAATTCTTGAAAGTCAAAAGTACACTGCTTTGCTTTATTGAAGCTGTATTCAACCTGGAAGACTGCATTTCTTACCATATCACTGTCAACCTTCGAGGCGACAGTGTGTGATTTACATGCCGGTAAATAGATTGTGTGTGGCCACACAAATCATGTTTTATCACAGTAAATGCACATCCCTATGCATTACTCTCTCGCTCCTTTACTTCTTCAAATATATAGCATAACACTAAAAACAGAAAGAAATGTATCTCTTTAAACATCATATTGTGCATTATCTAGGTATAATTGTATGAATTTATTCTAGTTCTAAACTATATCTACCAACAATTTGGGCACTGAAATGATCATAAATAGTATGGTGATGTTTCTATGCACTTTAAAAACATGGGGGAGCTTTGTGGACTGTTGGCGAAGAGCAATGAATGTAGGAAACAAAACACAAGTAAAGGTATGTATTTGATGAGAAAACAACATTATAACATATTAGAACATACTGTTTGCATAACACCATCCCATAATACAGTATATGCAAAAGAGCAACGTGCCAAACGGGGTCTGCAGAAGTGGTGGGGGAAGGATTTAAGGATTTGTCTAATCCCCATATAACTGTAATGGTTTTTCATGTTCTGCTTTTAAACACTCAAGCTAGTTTCCAAAAGACCAATCGAAGTTTAAATCAGGAACACATTTTAATCTTCCTGTAAATACTGTATGATAACAAATGAACTATGAAACGTGAACCGCCTGAACACTGACACGGGCAAAGCCTCAGTCTTAATTCTGTTAGATCTGAGTGCTGCTTTTGACACTGTCGATCATGGGATCCTCTTACAGAGACTAGAGGACTGGGTGGGCATCACTGGCACTGCCCTAAACTGGTTAAGGTCCTATCTGGAAGATAGGAAGTACTTTGTTGAAATTGGTAGCTGTGTCTCAGACCACATGACCCTGACCTGTGGAGTGCCCCAAGGGTCAGTCCTGGGTCCCCTTCTGTTCAACCTCTACATGCTGCCGTTGGGTCAGTTGATACGCAGTGAAAATGTGTCCTATCACAATTATGCAGACGACACTCAGATCTATGTTTCACTATCGGCAGGTGACTATGGACCAGTAGATTCACTCTGTCACTGCATCCAACAGATCAGTGTGTGGATGCAAAACAACTTTCTCCAGCTGAACTCAGACAAGACTGAAATAATAACGTTTTTGGCCCACAGAAACAAAGAGAAAGTGTTAGCGGTCACCTCCAGAGTCTCGCTCTAAAACCTACAAACCAAATTAGAAATCTGGGGGTAATAATGGACTCAGACTTGAACTTTAATAGCCACGTCAAATCAATAACATCAGCAGCTTTTTACCATCTAAAAAACATTGCCAAAATCAAAAATATAGTGTCAAAACCAGATTTAGAGAGACTTATCCATGCGTTTGTCTCCAGTAGATTAGACTACTGTAACGGCCTGCTCACTGGTCTCTCCAAACGAGCTGTAAAACAGCTGCAGTACATCCAGAACGCTGCTGCTCGGGTCCTGACTAGAACCAGGAAGTATGATCACATTAGTCCTGTTCTCAGGTCTCTGCACTGGCTCCCTGTGGCTCAGAGAATAGACTTTAAAGCAGCTCTGCTTGTGTACAAGTCTCTCCATGGCCTAGCACCAAAGTACATCTTGGATATGTTAGTGCCATATGAACCATCTCGGACTCTGAGGACCTCAGGGACCGGCCTCCTGCTGGTGCCCAGAGTCAGGACAAAACATGGGGAATCTGCGTTTTATGCAGCTAAAATCTGCTGGAACAGTCTTCCTGAAGATGTGAGACAGGCTTCTACTCTGACAATGTTCAAATCTAAGCTAAAAACAGTTTTGTTTAGCTGCGCATATGACTGAAGGGATTTTTTCTTTGCACTCTTCTCTTTTGTTTGTGATTTTATTAGTTTAGAAAATCAGTTGGATTGATAATTTTTAATTTAGTTAATTTTATTGTAGTTAATTTTTATCTTTGCACTCTTCTCTTTTGTTTGTGATTTTATTAGTTTAGAAAATCAGTTGGATTGATAATTTTTAATTTAGTTAATTTTATTGTATTTCTGTAATTTCTTTGTGATTTGAATGCATTTTTCCTGCTGTGTGAAGCACTTTGAATTGCCTTGTGTATGAAATGTGCTCTACAAATAAACTTGCCTTGCCTTGCCATGATTATATTACATTAACCGTGAGTGTTCTAAGTAATATTTGTCACCTTTATGATATAGTTAAAGTAATTATCAAGTAGCTGCAGTATTTGGGTCAAAATGGGACAAATGTGCACTCTCTGCACTGAATTATTATTATAATCTCTGCATTGGGTGTTTATTTTACACAAGGGAGTGTCTACAGAGCCGCGGCGCGCGGCCGAAACTGCCATGTTATTTTGTGCCGTGGCTCCTGAAACTGCTGCGCTATTTGACCGCGCCGGGTTATGGTTAGGGTTAAGTTTAGGGTTAGGGTTAAGTTTAAGGTTAGGGTTAGCCATGAGTAGGGATGCATACCTAAACCCATGTTCAGGTTTAGGTCCTGATTCGAATCCAGAGGTTTAGGTTCAGGTCCGGACCTAATTGATTTGAGTGAGTTGAAGACACTTGAACAAGGACTACTATCAAACACAAGGCTTAACTGTAGATTGAAATTAACTCAACTTGTCTGGTTTATTCATTGTTTTTTTAACAGAAGTCACAACTTACAAATCACAAGCTACAAGCTACGAGCTAGCTGCAAAACTAAAGCTTAACAGTTAACACATATTCATGTGTTTTACTTAAGTAGTAGAGGAGTTAAATATTGGTATTGGGGCAGCAGTTTCAACTGATACTATGTTTGTCAAGTGTATTACTGGTTTGACTGGGCTGGCCCCCACACTTGAAGGGGCTCCCCCCACACTTGAAGTTTAATGCCTTTTGATACATTTCCACTCTTTAATTTTGCAGATCCATTGGCATCAAAGTCAGGTAAAAACCTTCAAAAACTAGCAGTCAACTAGAACCACTATAAATCAAATGGGTGATTGACAGCGATGTCAGTGTTTACGTCTTTTCCAGCGTGAATTTTCCCATCTATGGAAGGTTTAGGATGGTTGAACAAAAGGGATATAGTATGTGAGTGCTAGATTTTATTATGAGTCCAGAACCGAATCACTGGGGTTTCGTTTTTTTTGGACCTGAACCGAAACATTTTTACAAGTTCGGATCCGGTCCTGTGTACCGGTACACATCCCTAGCCATGAGGCTATATGGCAGTGCCGCGCTTCCTGAAACTGCTCGGCCATTTGACCGCGCCGTGGCTCTGCAGCCACGGCCTTTCCACAAAGCAGGAGGAGGGCTTTAAGAGTTGAGAAAAGTGAATATAAACAGTTAATAAAAAGGATGCTCAGAAGATTCAGAAGGCATTAGGCAAATTAAAAAAAAAGGTTTGTAAAACAGAAAATTAACAGTATTGAGGTTTAAGCTTTTGCATCTACAATGAGGAATGAGGTGGACAAAACGAACACCACTGTCTAAGGACAGAGGACCCTGGTCCCTCGCCACCACAGACATTGTCTGACTCCATCGCCACCACAGACATTGTTGATTTGGCCCTCAGAGGCGACTGTTGTTGTGATTTTGGGCCTTAAAAAAATAAATTGAATTGAATTGAATTAGGTAATGATGACGACAAAAGCAAGGCCGTTTACGTCGCCCGAATCGGATGTAGCCAGGCCTGGGATGGGTGCTCCATGGCGAGCGCCTGGGGTAAGAGCGCTGGGTCTTACCCCACGGGGCCCGGCCGGGCACAGCCCGAAAGAGCGACGTGGGGCCGCCCTCCCGTGGGCCCACCACCCGCAGGAGGATCCATAAGGGGCCGGTGCAGAGAGATCTGGGCGGCAGTCGATGGCAGGGGCCTCGGCGACCAGATCTCCAGACACAGAGACTAACTCTGGGGACATGGAATGTCACCTCGCTGGGGGGGAAAGAGCCTGAGCTTGTGCGGGAGGTTGAGCAATACCGACTAGATATAGTCGGCCTCACCTCCACGCACAGTTTGGGCTCTGGAACCCATCTCCTCGAGAGGGGCTGGATGCTCCACTTCTCTGGTGTTGCCCGCGGGGAGAGGCGGCGGGCTGGTGTGGGCTTGCTTATAGCCCCTCAGCTCAGCCGCCACCTGTTGGAGTTTACCCCAGTGAACGAGAGGGTCGCGTCCCTCCGCCTTCGGGTGGGGGACAGGTCTCTCAATGTTGTGGCGGCCTACGGGCCGAACAGCAGTGCAGAGTACCCGGCCTTCTTGGAGTCCTTGGGAGGGGTACTCGACAGTGCACCGACCGGGGACTCCGTTGTTCTACTGGGGGACTTCAACGCCCACGTGGGCAATGACAGTGACACCTGGGGAGGGGTGATCGGGAAGAACGGCTTCCCCGATCTGAACCCGAGTGGTGCTCAGTTATTGGACTTCTGTGCTAGCCACGGATTGTCCATAACGAACACCATGTTCAAGCACAAGGGTGTCCATCAGTGCATATGGCACCAGGACACCCTAGGCCGGAGGTCAATGATCAACTTTGTTGTCGTGTCATCTGACCTCCGGCCGCGTGTGTTGGACACTCGGGTGAAGAGAGGGGCAGAGTTGTCAACCGATCACCACCTGGTGGTGAGTTGGATCCGCTGGCGGAGGAGGAAGCAGGATAGACTTGGCAGACCCAAGCGCATTGTGAGGGTCTGTTGGGAACGTCTAGTGGAGCCCTCTGTCAGTAGGGTATTCAACTCGCACCTCCGGGAGAGCTTCTCCCATGTCCCGGGGGAGGTTGGGCACATTGAGTCTGAGTGGACTATGTTCTCCGCCTCCATTGTTGATGCGGCTGCTCGGAGCTGTGGTCGCAAGGTCTCCGGTGCCTGTCGTGGCGGCAACCCCTGAACCCGGGGGTGGACACCGGAAGTAAGGGATGCCGTCAGACTGAAGAAGGAGGCCTATCAGGCCACTCTGGCTTGTAGGTCTCCTGAGGTCATCGACAGGTATCGGCAGGCCAAGCGAGCCGCGGTTCGTGCTGTCGCAGAGGCAAAAACCCGGGCCTGGGAGGAGTTCGGGGAGGCCATGGAGGAGGACTATCGGTCGGCACCAAAGAAATTCTTGCAAACCGTCCGGCGCCTCAGGAGGGGGAAGCAGTGTCTCACCAACACCGTTTACGGTGCGGGTGGAGGCCTGCTGACCTCGACTGGGGATGTTGTCGGACGGTGGAAGGAATACTTTGAGGATCTCCTTAATCCCTCAGTCACGTCTTCCGAAGAGGAAGTAGAGACCGAGAACTCGGAGGCTGGCTCATCCATCACCCAAGCTGAAGTCACTGAGGTTGTTCGCAAACTCCTCGGTCCCTAACCCTAACCCGGGGGTGGATGAGATCCGCCCTGAGTACCTAAAGTATCTGGATGTTGTAGGACTGTCTTGGTTGACACGTCTCTGCAACATCGCGTGGCGGTCGGGGACCGTGCCTCTGGACTGGCAGACCGGGGTGGTGGTCCCTCTGTTCAAGAAGGGGGACCGGAGGGTGTGTTCCAACTACAGAGGGATCACACTCCTCAGCCTCCCGGGTAAGGTCTATTCCAAGGTACTGGAGAGGAGAATCCGACCGATAGTCGAACCTCGGATTCAGGAGGAGCTTTCGTCCCGGTCGTGGAACACTGGACCAGCTCTATACCCTCCATCGGGTGCTCGAGGGTTCATGGGAGTTTGCCCAACCAGTCCACATGTGCTTTGTGGATCTAGAGAAGGCTTTCGACCGTGTCCCTCGGGGTGTCCTTTGGGGGGTGCTCCGGGAGTACGGGGTCCGGGGCCCTTTGCTCAGGGCTGTCCGCTCCCTGTATAACCGGAGCAGGAGCTGTGTTCGCATTGCCGGCAGTAAGTCAGACCTGTTCCCAGTGCATGTTGGACTCCGCCAGGGCTGCCCTTTGTCACCGGTTCTGTTCATAATTTTTATGGACAGAATTTCTAGGCGCAGTCAGGGGTCGGAGGGTGTCCGGTTTGGGGACCACAGGATTCCATCTCTGCTGTTTGCAGACGATCTTGTCCTGATGGCTCCATCAAACCCCGACCTGCAACATGCACTGGGACGGTTTGCAGCCGAGTGTGAAGCGGCTGGGATGAGAATCAGCACCTCCAAATCCGAGGCCATGGTTCTCGACCGGAAAAAGATGGCTTGCCCTCTTCAGGTGGGTGGGGAGTCCTTGCCCCAAGTGGAGGAGTTCAAGTATCTCGGGGTCTTGTTCACGAGAGAGGGAAGGATGGAGCGTGAGATCGACAGGCGGCTCGGTGCAGCGGCTGCAGTGATGCAGTCGCTGCATCGGACCGTTGTGGTACCGGTCGGTCTACGTTCCTACCCTCACCTATGGTCATGAGCTTTGGGTAGTGACCGAAAGAACAAGATCGCGGATACAAGCGGTCGAAATGAGTTTCCTCCGCTGTGTGGTTGGGCGCTCCCTTAGAGATAAGGTGAGGAGCTCGGTCACACGGGGGGAGCTCGGAGTAGAGCCACTGCTCCTCCACGTCGAGAGGAGCCAGCTGAGGTGGCTCCGGATGCCTCCTGGGCGCCTCCCTCGGGAGGTGTTTCAGGCATGTCCCACCGGGAAGAGGCCCTGGGGAAGACCCAGGACACGCTGGAGAGACTATGTCTCTCGGCTGGCCTGGGAACGCCTCGGGATCCCCCCAGAGGAGTAAGGGGAAGTGTCTGGGGAGGAGGAAGTATGGGAGTCCTTGCTCAGACTGCTGCCCCCGCGACCCGGCCCCGGATAAAGCAGCAGAAGATGGATGGATGAATTAGGTAAGTGGGCAATACATGGACCAGTTCTGTTTTTCATGTTTTAAAACAGTAAAATAAGGTATTTCGCCTTAAATAGAATTGGTTAAATTATGAAAATGAGGGGACTTTAAAAATGCAGAAATTATTAACACTTTGGTAGAAAAGGTTACAAAGGCAGTAATCTTGATATTTCAGAACAGTGTCCAGATTAAACCAGTCCGGGACGATTGAGGGATTATACCGGCAATATGAACACTATATAACTTGTTTTAAAACACAGTTTTTTTCTAGACATGAATTTTGAAAATGAAGACACTTTTAGGTGCAGTTTATTTATAGCCGGTAGGATTTTTTCTACACCTCCCTCATATTCTACTGTCCCAGAAATGTGACAGTTGAACTCACATTGAATGTGACATTGTGTATTCTTCCGCTCATTGTGCTTCTCCGGTGCTCTGTATGTCAGGGTACAGACTGGCAGCTCCTGTGGGGTTTATCCAGTCACAAGATGAAAGCTTCAGATGGAGGCAAGTATCAAACATATTCTTGCTCTGCTGTTATTTCCCATGTTACAAACCCTATTTTCATCTGTAACCATGCCACCATCCCATCTAAAAATGTATCTGTATAAAATCTATAAAGATACACCCATTGTGCCAAAATTTTCCACCCCAGCTTTTACTATTACAAGGTTCACTGCGTAACTTTTCAGGTGGAAGGTACGTCACATGCTTGTTCTGTTATTACATTGCCCCAGTAAATTGCCATAGTATGGAATTATATGCACCTCACCTATGGTCTTGAGCTTTGGGTAATGACCGAAAGGACAAGATCGCGGATATAAGCAGTCGAAATGAGTTTCCTCCGTCGGGTGGCGGGGCGCTCCCTTAGAAATGAGGGTGAGGAGCTCAGTCACACAGGAGGAGCTCAGAGTAGAGCCGCTACTCCCCCACGTTGAGAGGAGCATCTGTTCCGGATGCCTCTTGGGCGTTAGGGTTAGGGTGTTAGGGGTAGGGTCTGTATGTCTCTCGGCTGGCCTGGGAACACCTCGGGATCCCCCCGGAGGAGTTGGAGGAAGTGTCTGGGGAGTGGGAAGTCTGATAGTCCCTGCTCAGACTGCTGCCACTGCGACACGGCCACGGATGAGCGGAAGAAGATGGATGGAATTAAATGTATAGATTTAATGTATATGGCACTGAATGCCCCAACATCTGCGCTCAGTAACATTAGTTGGCAGCAATCGTGTGTACGTGTGTTATGTTCGATGTCAGATAATAGGCTAATTGATACTAAAACTGGTACTGAAACAAATTGCATTTCCAGGACAAAATTGGACATTCCAGAACCTTTTTTCAGAATGATCTTGAGCTTGATCAGAAATAGTTAAAGCCCACAGGGTTTAATAAAAAAAAAAGTACAATTCTCTAGTACACTAGATTTCCTACACCCCTCTGGAGTGGAAGCGGTGGATTAGCGCAGCAAATTTCCTGTCACAGCCAAACAAGTAAAGAGAAGCCGTTACCCTGTTAGCGCGATAGCCTGCAAGCGGTTTCTGTGGTCCAGTCAAGCAGAAACTCCACCACTCTGGCTCGGTGTCTCTGAAACTGTACGTGAACATGTGTGTGTGTTGGTCAGGTCGTGCCCGCGGCTGCTACAGCAAATGGGACAGGAAAGAGAAAGGAGAACAGCAGCTCACATCCTTTAGTCACAGTTCAGACTTGCATAAAACACAAATCTAAAGAGGACAGTGAATAGCATATTTTCAAAGAGGCTATAGAGTACAGTTTTTTTGTTTTCAATGGAAAAGCTACACAGTGAGCAAATGAGGCGCAGTAGCAATCAAGAAGTTTACGGCACTATTTAATCTCTTTTTAGATTGAAAACAGTCAGTTTTAGACGGCTTCAGCTTAATAGATTGGATTTATCCATACAGGTGGACAGTCTATATTATAAGTTCACCTGGGGAGATACAATATTTCTGCTTGGGAGCATTTCATGAAAATGTCTAAGAAACTGAACAAGAAGTACAATGCCGCAAAGAGCTGGGCTAGCGATGCTACAGCTAAGCTTACTAGTCCTGTTGCCACCCTGCGGGCGCAGGATGGACCCAGTGATTATAGGAGCTCTGCGGTAGATAACTGATTAGATCACAAAGGCAGGAGAGGAAAAGATAAATGCGGGCCTTAGTGGAAATTATTTTTTATTTTATCCAAGACCAACAAATAGACACAGAGTGCGCTGGACCAGGTTTTCATTAAGGATGTCTCTATACACTGCTGCATTCATTTTTCTGCTGATCCCAGTTCCTGCACCTGGAAAACATCCCCACAGTATGATGCTGCCACCACCATGCTTCACTGTAGGGATGGGACTAGCCAGTTTCCTCCAGACATGACACTTGCTATTTAAGCCCAAAGTGTTCAATCTTTGTTTCATCAGACCAGAGGTGTTTGTTTCACATGGTCTGAGAGTCCTTCAGGTGCCTTTTTACTGAGGAGTGGCTTCTGTTTGGTCACTCTACCATACAGGCCTGATTGGTAGATTGTTGGAGAGATGGTTGTTCTTCTGGAAGGTTCTCCTCTGTCATGGTAAACGCTGTGAATTCTTATGTACAGTTTTTTTTACATTTGCAAAGAATTCAAAAATTTTCTTTGAAGTTGTCATTATGGGATATTGTTTATTAAAGAATTTTCAGGACTTAATCCTTTTTGGAATAAGGCTGTAACATAACAAAATGTGGAAAAAGTGAATACATTCTGGATGCACAGCATGTGTCCTGACTGATCAAGTGGATGAACTGGAGAGTCGTAATTGCAGAGAGATAATCCAGAGGACACTGAAGGGAAATATTTGGTCTATGGAGTCCCTGTGGAGGTTTGGATCCCTGAATGTCTAAAATGTCCAACAAAAGCTGGGAAAAATAAAGCTTGACCGTGCACATTGCTGACTGGCAAATACTAAGAATTGTTTAACTAGTCAACGGATTGAAAAAATAATCGCTGACTAAATGACTACAAGCATAATGAAAAAGTGCACTACATTATAAAATGATATTTTTATTGATTTGTAAGAGTTCTAGTTAACAAGAGCTGAGAAATCCTATGGTTTTATGAATGAATATAGAGAGGCAAGCCTTTGTTGCAACCACCACTTGAGCCTTTGGATAAAAATGGGCTGTAGTAGTGAAACAGGCTGAACAGAAGAGACGTGAGCTGAAAATGTGAGCTACTTTCAGCTGCCGGTCATAATTGTATGTATTGAGCAGAAAGCTGATGTGCTGCGCGTACAGAGACATAAAAGAACTAGCCCCGGGAGGCCGGCTTCAGAAAGAGTCCAGTCTACTCCTCTTTCTCTTTCACAAAACTCTGGGTTTAATGCATCAATATGGATCCTACAATTACCAGAGCATTCATTCAGGATAATTCAGCCGCTTCCATTGCTCAGAGATTTTACTTCATATAGCTAGGAAGGAAGTCAAGAGGAAGTTTAGTCAAGAGGGTCGCATTACAAAAAAAATATATGCAGCAAAATCAAATGTGTAATATAGACAAAAACCACCAACATGTATGCATAACTGTTCCTTGAAAGTACTTCATTGTCCCTGTAGGGAAATTTGTCCTTAATTTGTCCAGAGTGCAGCGTTTGACACCATCGACCACAACATTCTGTTGTGTTGACAGGGACAGCCTTCATCTGCTTTAAATCCTAATTATCGGATAGGTATCAGTTTGTTCATGTAAACCAGAGCTCCTCCCCTTGTTCTAAAGTAGCGTGCGGTGTGCCACAGGGTTCAGTACTCGGTCCAATTCTGTTTACTCCTTTTTATACTGCCGTTAGGTAACATTATCAGAAAGCAATACAGCTGTATTTCTCAATGAAATGCAATCAGCCCAATTAAGTAGACAGACTTAGTGATTGTGTGAAGAAAAAAAAAACTGGATGACTTAATTATCTGCTTCTTAACCCTAAACAGTAGGAGGTAGAGCGTTCAGCTCCTGTCCATGTTAAATAGTCTGACACAGTCTTTAAACGTTTCTCTTTGAAATAACTTATGGACTGGCCAGTTAGAAACAAAATACAGTTTCCCAGCTACACTGCCTTTGGAGCAACTATGCTGGGGGAGTATGGCATATTTAACACTATCTTGCGCTTCATCCTACTTTTCCTATAAACAATATTAAATATTTTAGTTCACATGTTTTTCTTTTACTAGTTTCTGATACTGCTGATGCTGACCTGTAGATCCAGATGCCCCTCAACTGCCTGGCTGAACAGCTCTTCATCTGCCTGGATGAACTGTCTTGCTAGATGAACTCCCCTTCTCATTTGTAAGGTTACCCTTCAAATCCAAATATTCCATTAATGATCAACTACACTTTACCACCCTCTTGTTGCTCTGGTTTATATAGAGGACAGAGATATACTGTACAAACAACAACTGAGATAAGCAAAAATCAAAGATAAAATATGGCATATATAATGAAAAACATATAAATACATAAGAAAGCTGCAAAAAGAGCTTCTTACAAAATATGTCTGCACTTTTGTGGTTACTTTAAGACAAAATCAAACCACTGTACACTGTCTGCTTCTAATAATAAAAAATGTTATCCAACGCAAACAGAAAAGTCTAACACGGTAATGTTACATGTTTTGGGATGGGAAGTGAAAGCTGTGCGAGGACTATTCTTAAGTTGTCCATTCTCAAAAATAATATCAGGCTTTTACATTGATAAAGAATGATTACACACCAAATAGGACCAGCTCTATCTCTCTGTGCACGTCTGAACTGTGAGCAGCAGAGAGGCAGCGGGAGACTACCAGACCATTATATGAATAACTACATGGAAAAAAGCCACAAGAGGAAGACATTTGGATGGCAGAGTTTGGCAGAGAGAGAAGGGAGAGAGAGAGGAGAGAAGGGAGAGTTCTGGTGAGCTTCATGTCGTGGGTGTGGAAGAAGACTGCAGTGCAGCAACCACAAACTTGTGCTGTTAGACCCTGCAGAGGTGGGTGAAGTAATTGCAATGAAATAACCCTTACTGTGATAAAATGTAAATATATGATTATATTTCTGTGATGTATTTTATCTGCATAATAGTGATATGACGATATTTGTATATTATCTGCATCATTAGTCTAAGAGAAAAACAGCATGTATGACAAACTGCATTTGTCTGTGAAGGTGTCGTAAAGATGGAGCAAAGAATGTTTACCCTAGGGAGGGGGTGCAACAGCTCAGGGGAGTTTGGGTAATGTTTACCCAAGGCTTTATCTCTAGGAAAAATACCAGCTGTTGTAAAAGACAAGTGCCTTGATGTGAAGCTGACCAATGAGAATGTGACCCGCCTATTTCATGATTTCTAATAAAACCAACCTGCATGAGAAAAAACGTTGTGAGACGAAGGAGGGTCGCCAGGCTGCTTACAACAGCCTGCATGACCCAGTCCGGCGGTTTCTCCCATGCATGCCACACAAAAGTCTGATATTTCTGTGTTGTTTCATATTCTAAGTTGAATTATGTTCTCTGTGTGTTAAGGAATAGCATTGGTGTATGTCTAATTCCCTGACACTTACAATAACATGTTTTTTTATTTGTCTGTCTTGGCTGGTGCACGGTGGCAAAGGCGGTTAGCGCTCTTGCCTCCCAAGAAGGAGATCATGGGTTCAATTCCCGGACTAGACCAACATCACATGATCTCTCTGGGTGGAGTCTGCATGTCCTCCCCGTGTTACTGTGGGTTCTCTCCGGGTTCTCCGGCTTCCTCCCACCGTCCAAAGACATGCATGTGTTAGGTAAAATTGGTGACTCTAAATTGGCCCTAGTGAATGAATGTGAGCGTGAACTGTCTGTAATGTCTATGTCTCTGTGTTGGCCCTGCGACAAGTTGGCCGCTGTCCAAGGCCCGAAGTCACTGGGATAGGCTCCAGTCACCCGCGACCCCGAAAGGGAACAAGCGGTAGAAAATGGATGGATGAATGTCTTGGCTGGTAAATTGATTTTACAGTAAAGAAAATATAATCCGTTATTTCCAAAGGGAACCTGAGAGAACCCAAAGGAACCTTACTTATTTTTTTAGGGATGGGTAATATATTGGAGGAATGAGTATCTCTTTATCTCACTTATACAAAATGTTCAACGAACGATTATTGTCTACCCATTTTATTGAGATAAACATTATTATTGTTCATTATTATTGTTCATTGTGCCAGCTCTGATGCACCATAAAACTAATCATTTGAATATAGAAATATCACCATTGTTTGGGAGATTATACTAAACATATATGTTCATTTGAATTAACTTCTTTTGAAGGAATTTTAAATAGTTTTGATTATAGATTATATATATATCGACATTCTAGTTTTGCAAATCTCAAAACAAACAATTGTGAAAATATACTTTTTCTATATATTCCACCTCTAGCATCAAGAAAAATATCTGATATCTATATCAGCTAAAGAAAAATCATATTGGATCATCCCTACTTTTTTCTCACAAAAAATCTGGTATTTCCAAAGAGTACAGAATAAAAATAATAAAATACGACTAAAGATTATTTTGGTAATTGATTAATCTGATGTTAATTTCTTATGATTAATCAATTAGTTGTTTGGATAGCAAAAGGCCAGTGAATATAAGATATTTACCAAACCAGATATAATTATACAAAATATATATTTGTATATTAAAAAAACACATTTGTGTCATTTTGGGGTTTACTGTATTGTCTGTGTATCATTTGATTACTATATTAGTTGCAATTAATTGATTTACCTTTTTCAGCCCTAAATAATAATAGTAATATATGTGATAATTGTAGAAAAAGCTTCAGTTGTAGTCATCTGGACACTGTTTTAGAAAACAAGACATTTCCACTCGCATCCAAGAGTCATTCTAAATATGTAGATCTAGTCTGACAATTCAGATACTTACCTACTCTGAGTAAGCCCCGCCTACCTCCTGATAATAGCCTGTCCTGGTTTTGGTTTTGTTTACACTATGAGTTTCACCTGAAACCAAGAATATTGGTTTCAGGTGTTTACCCTAGCAGCCCTGTACTGTAGCAGATTCTGTCTACTTTAATGAGTTTACCTTGAGCTATGGCTTCAGAGTGACGCACCGGAGGGTTCATTATGAGCCCTCCACAAGCTGGTGCAGAGTAAGAGGATATCTACTGTGCCACGCGTAATAAAGAGTACAATACATCAAACTCGCCCAGGCTGACTGGGGAACAAACTGTTTATTACTGTTAAGTCTACTGCTGCAAACATAAATGAAGAATATGTAGAACAATTCAGCAGGATGGACAAACAGCATGTGGGCACAGATGGGCCTTCTTCATTGTCTGAACATTGCAGGGATTATTGATAAGACAATTGGCTCTTGCACAAAGAAAATGATCAACCATTCCTGGGATATATCTAAACTAAAATATTAATATTTGCTCACTGATCATTCTTGAATTGACACTCCCATTTATTTGGGCAGAAATACAAAAAGCAAAAATACCCAAACCAATGTGAAGACATGAAATCAATGAGGAGAAATAGAGTGCATTTTGAGGAGAGTGAAAAGGCGTCTGAAAAATAAACTGACCAGCAAATGTGCATCCAACGTACATTCGAGGCCAAGGTGTTTTTGTGTGTATTTTGGCCCTCAGGTTGTATTAAACAGGAAAGATGGTGTGAAATGGGGGATTTGAACTCACGACACTGCAGCCGGCTGCACTAGGAGCCTGGCATAGGCTGTGTCTTAACCAATCAACCACCGGGCAACATCATTTATAATTGATTTTCAGGTTTCTGTTGCCCCTTCTTCCCAACAGGTTTTCAATGCCCGATCTTCTTAGTCTTGTGGTTAGTTATTGGATGGCAGACAGTTGGAATACCAGGTGCCACAGTGGGGCAGTAGTGCATACCAGTAGCGTGTGGTGACTTTTATGGATGGGCAAGCAGACTCGGGGTGGTCATTAATATTTTGTGGATAACATTTCCACGCAAAAGTGAAAAAAAAACAAAAACATATAAAAGTGAATTTTATAGTCAACATTAAGGGTGAATACCTATCCTACAGACAAAACTCCCATATCAGTAATTTACACTGAATGGACTAAATAGGCTCACTTCAGGATGCCTGTATTTCTCATTATCCTCTAATCATTAGAAACATGAACAGAGCCTTAGCTACAAACAAAGAATTGGCTCTAAAAGATGTTGAAACTTTGCGCTGCTGTTACTTCACTTCTCCTCTGCACATGCTCAGTTAGGGCAGAACCTGCAACCATCCAAGATTCCCACACAGGTTCAGCATAGTATGAGGCTGTGTGGTCGACACAACAATGGCGCATAAGTTCATTGTGTCCTTGGGCAAGACATTTCCTCCAGTGTCCATGTATGCTAGTGTATGAAAGTGAGAGTGTTTGTGGGAGTGAATGTGGGACAACGCACGCACAACGGACAAATTAATGAATGAATGAATAATGAAATGTGGACAGTAGGTACGTCACTGAAGTGTAATCTCTGATTGGTACGTGTGTGCGCAGGTGTGTGTGAATCCTGGCCTCCTCCACTTGCTCTCATTTGTCCTCATCACCGCTACAAATCCCTCCACTGTGCACCGCTCCTGTGTTTTATTAATTTATCAACAAAAAAACATATGCTCTCATTTTGGGCACCAACACCAAACAAAAGTGTAATTTCTCTGATAAACCCTGGTGTCATGTACTGGCCTAATCTGATTTGATTCAGTGAACAGTGCGGCTAGGCTAAGGGATAAAAGAGGCAATCATCTGTTCTTAATACAATATCAATATTCCATAACTGTAGCGAGGCAGAGATGGCCTGAGATAGCAATGAGCAGCTTTAAACTCAAAGAGAGATCAACTACGTGGGAGAGAGGAGAGATGGAAAAGCTTTTCAATGATAAAAAAGAAACAGGTGAAGACAAGATGTGAAATCGCCTTTGTGAATCTTCAACTTTGACATTTTAAATTGCAATATTGATCTAAAACAACTTAATAAAAGAAACAACTCCACCGACTTCTGGTTCCAATCTACAGTGCTGATTTCCACCTGTCTTTTACAGCAAATTTCATGGCAACATCCTGCTCTGTTTACCATGCTGACCGCCCAGATTATGGAGAGCAGCAGATTATGATGGAGAGCAGGTTTTATTCAGTTGTGTCAAAATAGCTGTGACGCTGCCAAATCGTATAATAAATTACAATTGGAGAACGAAGTAGGCAAGGCAAGGCAAGGCAAGTTTATTTGTAGAGCACATTTCATACACAAGGCAATTCAAAGTGCTTCACACAGCAGGAAAAATGCATTCAAATCACAAAGAAATTACAGAAACAGAAATACAATTAAAAAAAGTGCAGTGAAGTGCAGTGGGCGTGTATCGGGGTCAGTGAAAACAGTGCAGTGGGCGTGTATCGGGGTCAGTGAAAACAGAACATTTCAAAGCAATGCTTGAATGTAGAAGAATACAGGATTACTCAAACATGGACCACTCACTTCATACAATCGAGAGTGGGAAAATGATATGGGAAAACAATTACAACATGGTTCAAGTCACCACTAGTACCATCATTGTCATATGCCTGGTCTCGTCATAGCTCTGAAGTTAAGATGGGATAGGCCTTGTTAGTACTTGGATGGGAGACCACTGGAATGCTAGAGCAAGACACTTCACCCACTTGACCATCTCCAATGCCCATAGCTACAGTCTAGCGTGTTTATAGCACATCATGTATATTCATTACCATGCACTGTCCCAACCAAGTAAACTAAATAATAATTTAAACCACCACCGACACTTGGCTGCCAATACAAGCCTATTTTATTCTGTCCTTCCTTTCCATGCGCTCTCTTGCCGTGTGCACGCTGTCTGTGAAAGTTGCTCCAGTCCATCTCTTGATATTATCTGAGTATTGGAGTTTGGAGTCCTTGGCCTTTCATAGCTTCATTGTTGCACCAGTTGACACGTGTGGTCTCTCATGGAGTGGCCAAGAAATTCCATCTTTCTTTTGATGATCTGTGCTCTCAGTTTTCTGGTTTCTCCTTATTCACTCAGTATACTTTGGTTTGTTCTTCTGTTTCTCCAGCTGATGTAAAGCATGCAGCGGTAGAACCACATTCCTGCTGCGTCAATCCTTCATCGTAGGCCACTATGGTCCAGACATGCTCTCTCCATGGGTCAGTGCCAATGCTCCATATGACATGTAGATAACGGGAACTCTACCGTCGGAGTCTCAACACCAGGTAGGGTAACCCACAGCGGGCTGGTCTATAGGAAAGAGCGGGACAAAATACTGACCCAAACCAAAGTCCAGATGGTAATGGCAACCCACCTGACCAAAGATATATCCAAAAAAGAATGCAGCAAAAAAAAAAGAGTGAAGCGTTACCAGGACCGTTTAGGAATGGAAATGTGACTAGTACGACCAATCCAAACCCAGGACATCCTGGAAAACTGAGAGGGCAGCGTAAAGTAAAAACACTAAAAACACTAAAAAGCAAATAAGGAATCACCACCTATAGGGAGTTTAATTATGTCCTGGCAAAATACTAATGATAAAGAATAGTAAGTAGGAGTAAGTCACAAGTAATGTTATAAAGGCCTGTACCTGACATTTATTTCCTCTACTTTGGGAAACTAACTTTTATGTCATACAGTGTAGTGTAAAAGCCGATATTTGTGGGGGGGAATGAGCCTGAATGATATACATTTTAAAAGGCATTTTGATGGATGAGAACTTTAAAGGCAAGTCACCTGTATGATTCCATGGAAATAGAAAGTTACAATCAAACATTCTCCTGTGGGGTTTAATGACGACAACAATATGCTTTTACTTAAGTCAATTGTATCCAATCAGAGTTGAAGCTGGATGAGAACTATGTGGAAACTGTCAGTGATTATCCCACACAGATGTTTCTCTTGATGTTGGGTGGGTGTTCTTCACTTATGGTTCATGTTTTTCACTTATGGTTCATGTTTTTCACTCGTGGTTGACGTTCTTCACTCGTGGTTGACGTTTTTCACTCGTGGTTGACGTTCTTCACTCGTGGTTAACGTTCTTCACTCGTGGTTAACGTTCTTCACTCGTGGTTAACGTTTTTCACTCGTGGTTAACGTTCTTCACTCATTGTTGACGCTCTTCACTCGTGGTTAACGTTCTTCACTCGTGGTTAACGTTTTTCACTCGTGGTTGACGTTCTTCACTCGTGGTTAACGTTCTTCACTCGTGGTTAACGTTTTTCACTCGTGGTTAACGTTCTTCACTCGTTGTTGACGCTCTTCACTCGTGGTTGACGTTCTTCACTCATTGTTGACGCTCTTCACTCGTGGTTGACAATCTTCACTCGTGGTTGACGTTCTTCACTCGTGGTTAACGTTCTTCACTCGTGGTTAACGTTCTTCACTCGTGGTTAACGTTCTTCACTCATTGTTGACGTTCTTCACTCGTGGTTGACGTTCTTTACTCGTGGTTGACGTTCTTTACTCGTGGTTAACGTTCTTCACTCGTGGTTAACGTTCTTCACTCGTGGTTAACGTTCTTCACTCGTGGTTAACGTTCTTTACTCGTGGTTGACGTTCTTCACTCGTGGTTAACGTTCTTCACTCGTGGTTGACGTTCTTCACTCGTGGTTGACGTTTTTCACTCGTGGTTAACGTTCTTCACTCATTGTTGACGTTCTTCATTCGTGGTTGACGTTCTTCACTCGTGGTTGACGTTCTTCACTCGTGGTTGACGTTCTTCACTCGTGGTTAACGTTTTTCACTCGTGGTTAACGTTCTTCACTCATTGTTGACATTCTTCACTCGTGGTTGACGTTCTTCACTCGTGGTTAACGTTCTTCACTCGTGGTTGACGTTCTTCACTCGTGGTTAACGTTCTTCACTCGTGGTTGACGTTCTTCACTCGTGGTTAACGTTCTTCACTCGTGGTTAACGTTCTTCACTCATTGTTGACATTTTTCACTCGTGGTTGACGTTCTTCACTCGTGGTTGACGTTCTTCACTCGTGGTTAACGTTCTTCACTCGTGGTTAACGTTCTTCACTCGTGGTTGACGTTCTTCACTCGTGGTTGACGTTCTTCACTCGTGGTTAACGTTCTTCACTCATTGTTGATGCTCTTCACTCGTGGTTGACGTTCTTCACTCGTGGTTGACGTTCCTCATTCGTGGTTAACGTTCTTCGATCGTGGTTAACGTTCTTCACTCGTGGTTGACGGTCCTGACTCATGGTTAACGTTCTTCACTCGTGGTTAACGTTCTTCACTCGTGGTTAACGTTCTTCACTCGTGGTTAACGTTCTTCACTCGTGGTTGACGTTCTTCACTCGTGGTTGACGTTCTTCACTCGTGGTTAACGTTCTTCACTCGTGGTTGACGGTCCTGACTCATGGTTAACGTTCTTCACTCGTGGTTAACGTTCTTCACTCGTGGTTAACGCTCTTCACTCGTGGTTAACGTTCTTCACTCGTGGTTGACGTTCTTCACTCGTGGTTGACGGTCCTGACTCATGGTTAACGTTCTTCACTCGTGGTTAACGTTCTTCACTCGTGGTTAACGCTCTTCACTCGTGGTTAACGTTCTTCACTCGTGGTTGACGTTCTTCACTCGTGGTTAACGTTCTTCACTCGTGGTTGACGTTCTTCACTCGTGGTTAACGTTCTTCACTCGTGGTTAACGTTCTTCACTCGTGGTTAACGTTCTTCACTCGTGGTTGACTTTCTTCACTCGTGGTTGACGTTCTTCACTCGTGGTTAATGTTCTTCACTCGTGGTTCACGTTCTTCACTTGCGGTTCCTATTTTTCCCTCGTGGTCATGTTCTTAACTCATGGTTCAAATCAAGTATGACCCTTTTTAATATTAAATTTAGTTTGCAATGCATTTCAATGCATCATGGGCCAGGAACACTTGAGCGAAGACTGAAACACAAATCGTTAAACTAATTTCCTCTCAAGAATTTAGTCAACACAAAGTTGAAGGTTTTATACAGAGTAAGACCCCATGGAGACATAGGGACATTTAGTACTCTGTAGAGGACATTTTATTGCTTGAATAACTGCTGCCTTTGCAATTTGCTAATTATGAGCGGAATCTAGCAGCTCCAAAATGCCCATTAAGCACAGTCTCCCTCTGGCCCTGGGTGAACTCTTCTACACTGCAGCTCACTCCACAAGTACAACTCATTTCATACTTTCACTCTCTGTCTCACACTTGACTAATTATAAGCAATGGTTATTTGTAGTCGCTATGGAAACAGTGCATCCAAGTGAAACCATCTGCTGTTCGAAATGATTCCAAAATGATACTTCACGTGTAGGCTCCGATATTGAGCCAGCAGTGAAAAAGTCAAGCAAGAATCTTTGTTTGTATCCAGTTAATCCACTTTGGACAGCTTAAGACAAACTGTGTTTTAGGACACAGACAACAGTATTCGCAATATATTCAACATAGAGTACACACTAAATATTATTTCTATTAAGCATGAACATGTCTTGAGTGTTGTGTTAATAAGAACATTCTAAGCCTCCACAATGTATTAAGAATTCATCATCATTCACCACCAATCACACATCACAGTCATACTAGAAGGTGAAGTGTCCTGCACACGTTGAGCCACTGCTGGCGATGGGCTCATAATAGCAAATGGATAAGACACACCACCGTTGTCTGAATTCCACTTTGATTAGTGGACTTTTGGGCACAGAAATTCTCCCATAGAGGGCCATGGTATTATTACATAGTACTTTTAGTGAAATCAAACAGCAGGTGACTGATAGGGGCCTACAGCTTATACAAAAATTTGACATGAACTTAAAAAAATAATCCTCAAAGCTCCATAGTCTTCGCTCTCAACCCTTTTTGAACTTTGAGTAACACATTGAGTCTTTGCCCTAACCCGCGTGTCGGCAATCTTACCTGATGATGTCATCATTGTGGCCCAGGTAGAACCTCTGGCTGTGCTCTCTGGTGTTGTAGACCACGCCCACTCCGGCCACGAAGTACACCAGCTCCTTAGCCGCCGTGTAGTACAAGTTATTCCTGCACTGGTGGCCCCGGTATCCATAGACCCAGTCCAGTCTGAGGCGGCCGACCGGGGCACTGCGCTCCGACATGCTCACTCATCTGCCAACAACCTCTGTCAATACTCAACCAGTTTGTCCTCTTTCTTTAAATGTGTTTGCTTATCTCACATAGTTCTTGAATCTTCTTTGCGCTTCCCCATTCTGTGAAGAATAATTCAGAAGTCATTTGGGATTGTTCCACCAAAAAAAAGGTGTTGCTATAATTCCTCTCAGTGGCGCTATTGTCCATGTGACTTTGACTTTCACAAATCACTTTATAATCACTTCGATTCACAAGAAAGTCATTTCACTGGCTAATGTTGCTCTAATCTCAAATGTGGCACAGTCATTCATCAGGCCAAACGTGCCCAAATCACCTCCTGTCTTCAGCCTGTACGTTTATCTTTATGATTAACAATTGCAAGTGTCATTTTGTAGTCATTCTCTGTGGATTAGCAAAGTCCAATAATAAAATATAAGTTAAAAAATATCTCCAACACTAGATCTGTTTCAATAATGATAGAATGGCTATATTAGGCTTTACCAACATTATTCTACAAAACTGAACCAGAGTTCATGGCTAAAAATTAGAACCAACTGCGTCTGAACCAGGACTAACCCAGAATTAAACCAGGTCTAAAGAAGAGAAAGTATATTTGTTATTTTTGTAAAATTGGTCCGGATCAGATCACTTGGCAGGCCAAGTTTGGCCCACAAGCCAAGATAACTATTTTCTTTCCTACTTCCTCTTGCGGCGTCTTTGTAATATCTGTTAATTGCCACTAAAAGGACCACAAAGTTATTTGTCTGTGTCGCATTGTATTTCCATAAATGCTGGATAAGTATGGTCATTTATGCACGTTCAGTCATATTTCTAACAGCATGGAATGATTCAGTTTTGTTAGAACTATAATGGCATTGGAGTCACATGACCAGAGTGGCTTTTCATTGGAACTGTATGAAAGGATATTCCATGAACCAAAAGTTGATGAAGGCCTTGAACATCTGAGAGCTTCTTCGTGTCTGGCCACGGTAGTAAAGCTAAACTTCTTTGTAGAATTGAATAGGTCGAGGCAAAAGGCCAAAATGAGCACAAAAGTGATGGAGATTCGTGCTGGACTCTAATCTGCCCCTCGCTAATCCTCGACCTCAGAGCTGGACGTGGTCATCGCAAACCCGGGCGTTTTCCTCCTCACACCGTCCGCGTCCACGGCAGTCCCATTCACAAAACCTGGAGGACCGCGTAAGACGGTGAGAATGGTGCGCGGGAGATGGGACAAACTCAAACGTGATCCCACCCAAAAAGCGACAGGGGAGCGTTGAAAGCAGACGCTGTTAATCCCCGGTGGATGATTCAAGTTGCGCGGTCAGACGAGAGCAGCATCCCCGACCGAGACGCGGCGGAGGGGAGTCCTGATTCCCGAGCGGAGGACAGCAGCATCCTCCCCCGTCTACGTCCTCTCCAGCGGCGGCAACAGCAGCAGCACGGGCCGGGCCCACGCCACACGCAGCGGACACACTTCAGACGGACACACGGTGAGAGGAGGTGGACAAGCAGAGAACCAGAGGCTGTGGACAGGGACACCGCCGCTGACCCGCCGTGAGACGCTGCTGTGCCGTTTCTCGCCCGATTTTGGGGGCTGACAAGCGCCAAGAGAAACCGAGTGTAGAGAGAGAGCACTTCCGCCAGACAGGGTTCAACATAAAAGCAGCAGAAAGCAAAGTCCCGGAGAAGCCGCGGAATGTGGTCGTAACCCAAATACACTGTATACACACACAACCACGCATCTCATTCTTACGTGACCTACCAGTTTAGCTTTACATTAGAACAGTTCATAAAATACACATCACGACACATCACAAACTCAGTGTGGGTGAAGTGTCTTGCCTAAGGACACAACGGCTGTTTGCACTAGTTAACCCAGTGTGAAAAAGATGCGCTCTGCATTATAGCATTGTGTATTGTAACAAAAAAAATATCACTTGGGTCTATGTTTTATACGTTAAAACAGGGGAAAAATAAGTATAATAAATTATAATTCAAATATTTTCAAGACATTTTCTCAGGTTTCTTTGTTTTCTAAATCCTAAAACATTGGAAAGGTCTATTTCAAAGTCCCAAATAAAGCGTGCTGCATAAATCCTTGTTAACAGAGCGAGTGTGTGAGACATGGATCTAAGAGCTGCCTCCTGCTGAAAACAACAGCTGTCTGCATTTCTCTGAACAGACACAGTAACTGCAGGGGCTCGTATCCTGCCTGATCATCCAGGCCACCCATCACTCCCACCCCACCCACACCCAGCAACGAGGGCTCTGCCCACAATAGCCCCCTGACAGGGTCAGCCCATGTAATATGCTGTAGCCTATTCTAATCTAAAATGATACCCCAGTAGTTACTACACCCAGTGGGAAGAATACTTTGCAAATGTATTTAGTTACAGAATACTGAATACCTTTACTGAAATGTATCTCCTGGTCCAATCAGAGTACAGCATTCTGAATACTGTTCACATTGAGTGGAATTATATTACATTAAAAACGCAGCATAGTTTTTTTAATGTTATCATTATTATGATGATTATGATTATTATTTATCATTGATTAGAAACGAAAAAACACATGGACGTACACCAAGAGCTGTGCGTTATATTTTTGTCACTAATATTGTGCAGTCACGGGCTATGTGCAGCAGCCATGTGCCAAATTCAGGCTCCAAAAACTGTTTTTCCTCTTATATTGCCGATGCTTTATTTTGAAGTGCTGATTCGTTTTCCGGTTTGACGGTAAAACGCTCGCGTAGACTCCAGCTGAGGACGCACGCGAAGGAAACACCCGTGCGTCCGCCGCTGGAGCACGTAAATGCACGTACAGCACCACAGACTTCTGGGAATGTGTGTTTACTTGTGGTTTCGAGCTGACTTTACTGCGGACTGAGACTGCGGCCAGGACTACAGATCCCAGCAGCGCTGTCCAAGGTCCTGAAGTCACACACACGCAAGCCACAGGAAACCGAGAGTGATGTCAGTTCAGAAGTAATGAGGGGAAACGTGCAAACATGTAGGGCAGGCGCACACTGCAGGAGACGGACTGCTCTTATCAGCACAGACCTTATGTTAGACTAGAAAATAAACACACAATAAACTAACACTACGGTAGTAAGCCTATATTGTAACAGCTTTTTAGATAGTAGTTGATTTTCAAACATTTTACAATAGTAAGCTAAAACACTTGTTTATCCTAACATTTGTTGTATAAACGAGTCATTAGGACCCCCAGCCCCCCATATTATATATGTACAAACATACAACTGGGTTTGCCATTTAATCAAAGACTAATCCTGACCGATCTGTACTCCCCCAGTGTAATCCTCCACCACACACTCCTAATGTTCAGTACTGTACTGTATATTACACACTAAACCACAAGCTGTTTTGGACACAGTCATTTACAATGTTTATTTTTCTCCCTTCCTTATGTTGTTGCCATGAGTCATTCTTGTATTATCTTGCACGTCTCCATTAGTCAATCTTTTCATTAATATGACAACAATTATCCAACCATTTATAGGCTAGACTTTGTCAAAAATACTGCTTTATTACATCATGTTCCATATGCAATTTCTTATTCAAATATACTTTGATAGAGCTTAAAATAATTCTATAGACTGGGTGTGATGCAATGCAATGACAGAAGTCTGGCGTTCGTTTTAAAAGCATTTTAATGGCTTTTTGCACATATGTAACAGAGAAGGGGAGAAGTCTACAGGTGCAGATCGAACTAGCAGTGCCCCCAGGCCCACGCCACACACAGATACTGGGCTAAACAAACCCTGCCCCCCTCCCAACCCGCCGCCCTTCTAACCCACCCCACATCATGGCATTTCTGATTGTGCAATATGAATAAAGATCTCGTTACTAACGGTTACAGTGACAGAAGAATGCACACTATATCAATCGGAATTGCTAGAGAACGTAGCGAGAAACCCAAACAAATATAAAAGGGACCCAATAACAGTGAAGTGTTCCAGTTACGCGTCACCAGCTTTCTGCATCCGCCATGTTGTTTTTCAGCCATGATTTTTTGTTCTTTTTTATGCAATATAAAATTAAATACAAAATCAATATTCATTCAAACTAGCAAAACAGGTTTCAGACTCATCAGCCATTAGGGCATTTTTTTACAACATGCACTTCCACTTGACATGCCTGAGTTACAAGCATCAAATCAAGATATATCCTCAGGTGGCTTTGCAGAAAAAGTAGGTGATTTTTGTGATGGTATGTACAAAAGTCAAGCTATCATAATGGCGTAACCATGTAGCTTAGCGCCACAACCATTTTGCAAGGTCAAGTTCAAGTAGCTGCAATAGTATTTGATCATTAAGCACATGCAAATTTCATCTGTACATAAGTTATTTTGTCACCAACTGTTTTCCGTATGACTGTACACTGTTATTTTGACCCAAACAGGCTTCCGTATCCAAAGTTTCTCTGTGGAAGTAACTGAAAAGACTTCACTGCTAGGTCATGATGGTTGAAAACTTCTTAAAATGGAGCGCGGACAAAGCCAACAAAGCAAGCGACCAATATTCTGCAACACGACCACTTCTAGTAAATGCTTCGTAAAAGAATCCAACTTAATTTTTAACAGCTTAAAGATTTTTATAGAACATTTTCATACTTGTCGGACTAAATCTAAGACATGGCTAAATTGTATCACAAAATAAAACATTACCGAAGGGAAAAAAAACAAATTGGGTAGAATAGTTAACACAATCAGAATTATCAGATGCAATATATCAGACATTCTCACTGGTCGGACCCAGTTAATCCTTCATTCAGATTGCAGTGTACATATCGCCAGGTTAAGAAATGAAGCTTATTACCACGGGTATATTAGTAATAGAAGTAGCAATAGTGAAATTAAAACACAGGTTAATTTTTAAACAGTTTGTTATACACAAGTTATACATACAGTTTTCAAAGCACGGCACGGCAACGCTCCGAATTACAAGCTTTTTCCGGTTTATCCTTCATTTATCATAACTCAGTGCATAATTACGGTTACATCCCATGTTTTTATACAATTGCATTAATTTTATCAAACTTTAAGATGTAATTATTGGGTTATTACCCTGCCGTGGTCTTCCCGTTACTTAGAGATATACTCATCTTGCAAAGACAAGGCCTCAAAAAAATAAAATAAAAAAAGGAAAAGGAATTGGACCCTAGTTTAGCTTCAATATAAAAAAAAAAAAAAAACTGGAAATTATAAAACAAAAAATGACATTTTAGGGGAAGCGTAAACACAAACCCACAGAAGGCAGTAGTAGAATCAGGCGGGATGACTGCGACAGAAAAGAACACAAGCTTTATTAATATTGAGTGGACAATTTGGGAACTCCTCGTGATGCGGTTGTTGAATGGCAAACTGGAATAGTTATTTTGTTTGAGCAGAGCAGCTGCCTGAAGCGTTTGCAGATTCAAATTCCTTAAGTTTTAGAACCTTTTCCAGTTCTGAATTTGACAAAAAACAAAAGATGTCGGAGTGCGTTTTACGACGCTCTGAACCAGCCTCGTCGGTCGTTAGGCACAGGATTGGGACGTTTTGGCTAGGAGCTCGTAAGCTTGTAGTCACGCTTTGAGGAGGGGAAAAGGTAAAGAAAAAAAGAAAAGGAATTTGCTGTTTGGTTTGACATTTAAACTTCAAATTTAGAGCTATGCTAGGCGCTAGTACTATATTTTGTGATTACAATGCCCGGTGCTACACGTTGACTCCACCTTTTATCAGATCGGTAAGACTTTTCAACCAAACAGCACCGAAGGAAAGAGGAGAGAGCGAGAGGAAGAGGAGGAAAGGGGGAAGGATAAGACTTAAGGAAGAGCGTCTATTTCTTCTTGCTGAACAGACTGAAGCGTTTCTCCTTGTCCCCCTTCTCTCGCTTGCCCGGGCTGGACTCTGCTGTGGTGGCGGTTGTCGTAGCGACGGAGGCGGGCAGGGTCTGGGCGCGTGCGGTGGGGGCGGGTGTGCTGTGGCTGCTGGGCGTCACCTCGCTCTTGTCGCCTGACACGGCGGTGGAGATGGCGGAGATCCAGGTGTTCATCTCCTCCTGAACAGGAAGTAAGTACAATATAAGAATGTGGGTCATTTTAGGCAGGCTGAGGGTAGCCAGATGTGCCACTAGAGGGCAGTGCAACATCCCTAATGTCTGCCGTCTCAACAAACGCTTTGTGCAGTGGAACAAGCTCCCATTTTAATGACTCTGCCGTGCTAAGCAGTTTATGCTAACCACACAAGTGTTGTTTAGAATCTAGAAAAAGTTCAAGTCTGAGATGAAGAGGGCGGGAACCAACATATTATCCATCCAGGTTTCAAGAGGGCCATTGCCACAGCAATTATGCAATAATGTGACTGAAACCTGTGAATATTTCCCTTATAAACATTAATGTGATTGCATCCTAAACTCTAAGACATACTAAGCAGGACTTTCATAATAAAAAAACAAAGCGCAGCTAGCATTTACCCTGTGACTGGAGTGATAGTGAAGCACCGTCCCTGCGCCCTATGCCCACTGTAAACTCTGCAGGTCTTTTCTAAAACTATAATAGTTTAGAACGAAACAAATGAGTGTTTCCCAATAATACACTATATTATATACTATATTCTCTCCTACAGTCTAACAACCATACCATCAGCACCACCATCATCTGTGAGACTGATGCCCACTAGACTTACATCATCTTTGGCTTGGAAGAGATACTCATTTCCATCAGTGATTCTGTAACACACATTAGATGACAGTTAGAACACGTCTGCAGTTCACATATTGGTGCCGTTCGTGGTCGTGCAGCACTGACTTTAGTTTAAAGACGTGCTTCTTCTTCTTGTAGTCGGTGGCCACCTCGCACACGGCGTCCTTCAGGCTCACGGGGATCTCGCTGTGGTACGGGATGCCCTGGCTCGCACTTTTCTGGTCCTTGTAGAAGCCCATCTCATGTTGGTTTATCACGCAGTACACATTGTGCCACGACCTGCAAAAACACACAAAAGAGTGAGATCACACAAATACTTTTTTTTACTACAATAATGATTTCTTATTGGCTCGAGCCATTCCATGGAATGGAACGAGTCTTTGTTCTTGCCATGGTTTCTTATTATTATTGTTTTGCATGGTAAAATTTTGCCATAACTCTGGCATTTTTGACCCCCTAACATTGATGAATATCACACATGGGACATAGACGCGATCGGCTCGGCCCGAACTCCAATAAAATGGAGGTTGCGAGAACGCCCGTCGCAACAGTGCTGACTAGTTCAAAAAAGAAAAAACATGAAACGCTTAATCTTTGGCCTAGGCACATGAGACTTGGGACAGTGATAGAGCTACCTTTGACCTCTGACCTTTAACGAGTAAAACACACCTGGCAGCATCGCTCTATGATAGACAGGAAGTCAGCCATGTCAAATCAAAGTGGAACCGCCACGCTTGACTTTTTTTTCTTCAAAATCGTACTTGTCCTAGGTTTTTGTCCGATCAAGCTCAAAACAACACCTTTTGCATCTAAAGACATTGAAATTTAATAAATATCCAAAAGAATGTTGATATTCTTTATGGTCTCTGCGTAACACGCCCTAAAAAAAGGCTTAATTTTCAAGTCACACCTATTGGAAATTATCTACGGAGCTCATATTTCACTCACTAATGCGTTTCTATGGTCTGATTGGAAATAAATATCCATGTAACAAATTTACTCTATAGCGCCCCCTACCCATTGTGTGAAAAACTCAACATTGTCTGATTTGTTTGAAACTCATGGTTTATATTCTCCTCGAGACGCCATGAAAAAAGTGCACTGCAGATATTGTGTATTTTCACAATTGGCCAGCAGGGGCGCAATGAATGCCTTCACTTCCTCTTCCTCTTTTATTTTGATGGGACATTTCCTCTCGTGCCACGTTAGAATTATTATTCTTTAGACTTTATTCTTTCTGCCACAGCTCGAGAGGGAGAGGGAGGGAGATTGTAGGATTTTTGACGCGTTTCCACTCTGTAGCTCGGGTCATTTTGTAGTCTCATTTTGACCCCCTGAACATCAATGAAAAGTCATGGGTTACCGAGGCTCTTTCTCTTTCTCCCAGCTCAGGTCTGCGTTCAGCACAATCTTGCAATTTGTCAGGACAAACTACTATTTGAATCGCAAACAACGCAATCATCAACGGTGAATTACTGAGCTTCGTTTGGTATGTCGCGCAGGAAGGCGGTCGCACGGGAAGGCGAGAGCCATCATCGCCGCTGCCGCGGCTTTAATTTTAGAACTATAATTGTGTGTAAAATTTTGTTTTTGGCAGAAACTCCTCAATTCTTTGAACAGTGGCAGTCTCAGCTTCCTGTTATATTTATTTTTCCTCACAATAACAATTCGAAACAAAATACTATATGATTTAACGATTATTCGCAATTCAACTGTGAAATCTTTCATTTCCTTCATTCCCACCATCTAATACGTGACTCTTCCTCAAGTTTGTGACCATGTTTATTAACTTTATTTTCATTAACCGTTTTATTTTAGTAGCCATTTCCCTTCAAGTCCTAATGTAACACCGTTTTGCAGTGATGATCTGACCTGCTTGAAGCCTTCTTGTTATGCCCCTCCCACTCGTGCTTGCGGTGCAGGAAGCTCTCCAGCTGGGAGGCGGGGCTGTCCGTTTTGGTGGGGAGCGTGGCGGCCTGGCTGGACTTGCCCTTGCGCGTGGTCCCTGGAGAGCCCGAGGGACTGGGATCCGACACGCCGTTCACCACCTCAACTCCGTCCACACCGTCCTGGAAATGGCAAAAGTCATGTGAGAAGGAGAACTCAAGCGTCGACTTCAAATGCAATTAGTAGTCGATGTGATCCTTTATTTGTCCAGAATGCTCCACGGTAGGAACGGTTTGAAAGGCTGGCATCAGGACAGAGTTTCTGTAATCAAGACATTGAAGCGGTGCAATATTTAAAAATCCTTCTTTGAACAGAAATGGTGGGCTATGATCTACAATCTACCCCCTGTTTAAAACAACCTGGTCAAACCGTGGTTGATATAGATGGTTGACCTCCTCAAACAACAACTTATCCTCTCTTGAAAAAACTGTAAACCCTGTAGTTCAGACATCTACAAACATGTTCTGAAAGACATTGGATTCTTGCAAAGCTAATGCTCTATTAAAACATAAATCAAATTGTAACTGCAACGCTTTTCAGAAAGGTCGCATTTGCATATTTTTCCAAATCAATAAGTTAAACGATCTGATACTATGCTGTAGGTAAAGAGGAACAACCCATCCATTTAACAGTTTAACTAAGGAAGAGAAGTTTTTGGGTTATGCATCTTCCCTTAGAAAAAGAAAATATCAATTCTGGCTCCTCAGACGAGTGCAGTACCTTCAGATTGAAAATGACTGAGTGTCCAGATGACAACCTTTGAAACCTTCTCTACCTTAAAATGCAATTGGAATTTGAGTCAAAGCTGTGATTTTGTGAAAAGCGAAGCAGGTTGTCTAGAAAAACTCTCACAACCTCAGATGAAGAATTGGAATTTTCACGTCAATTCATATTTAGCCGCAACATTTCAACCTAGCATATTATTCATCCAGTATTTCAACAATTCGAAAGCAGTCTATTTATATTATGTTTATCCAACCAACTCGCCAAGTGCCTATTAGCATCACCAGCCTCTTCACTTATTTAGCTGTAATTTAAGCACAAATGAACAAGTCCATTCCACACTGCATTCATGCATTTATCAAACTGAACACATGCAGAGTCAAAGCACCACGGCACCACACAGCACAGAGAGCAAAGGGCTGTCGGAAAAGCTCAAACAATTCTCAGGAAATTGTTTGGAAATTTCAAAAGTTGGCGTAATTGGTGAGAAATGTCTGCGATAGGCCAAAGTCATTATTGTCCACACCCACTGCAAACAGATGAGTATTACCCCAGAACTGAGCTCGTCAACAGCAGGACCGAGGAAGGGGCCCGAGGAAGGGGCCCGAGGAAGGGGACCAAGTGGACAAATCCTGGGACCTTAGTCATGAGAACCGGAGATGCTCTGGAAAACTAGGGTGCCACTAAACCAAATCTAGCCTAAGGTACAATATTAACATGTAGTAATTGTCTGACCTTCTCTATGTTGCATTCTGGTGTGTAACTTTGCTCTATAAAACTCAATGGCTTTGAAGTAGAGCTGGGCAATATGACATCCCTGGGACAATCTGCCATTTCCGGACATTGTGGTATTCAAATTCAGTGCCGTATGACAGGGCTTTATGATCTGCAGCCTAGAACGTGATTTGGGGTTCAACTTTCTTGCATATCGCCCACTCCCACTTTGAACGCCAAAAATTAAAACACTTTGGTCTTTGCTCCCATTTTTCATGAGAAGAACTCGAAGATATAAAATATTTTCTACAAATCACAAATCGGTCAAAATTTGTTAGAGAGCACTTTTCCTTTGCCGAGATAATCCATCCCACCTCACAACGGTGGCATCGTGTTGCTGATCAGAGAGCTTGGATATTGCACAGGTGTGCCTAAGGCAATAAAACTCTGAAATGACCACCATTTGCCTCACACATTGTAGAGAGGGTATTGGATGTAAGGCCACTGGATATGGTCAGGTACTGTGAAGATGTGTGCACTGCGTGAGGCAAAGTGTACTTTTAGTGTGGCCAGCCAAAGGCACACCTGTGCAATATTCATGCTCTCTGATCAGCATCTTGACATGGCACTCCGTCCCATTTTTTAACAGATTTGTGAACAATATTTGAATGAAAAGGATGTTTTTATAGATATAAAATGGGAGCAAAAACAAGTGTTGCATTAAAATGTTCTGGTGTACTTCAAACCTGCTACACTTCACTTCTTTATGTAGTTGAAAGTTGAAACTAGCTGCTTCTAAATGAGTTTCGGAGCCTTCAAAATGCCCGTGGATGAACATGAATGAACGTCAGCGATGGAGTGCTCTGATTGGATGGGTTTATTGTGAATGTGTTAGTCTGGGAATGACATGCAACAGGACATGAGGTTATTATGAAATACAATGAACATGACAAAGACCCATAATACAAAATAATGTGATCATCAACAGAGAAGACATACACGTAATGAGCGGGAATGTAGTGGTCACACACACACACTCGTACACTCCCACGTTCAGAGAGGACAGTCAGAAAGCAGAAGAGGGCTGGAACGGCTACCAGAACCAACTTTCATGGAGTTCAACTTTCAGACTCAAACGTATCATCAAAACACATGTGACGATAAACAATTATTTGAATATTACTACCACAAATAATGGAAACGTTTTAAAGAGGAATGTTCAGTTTCTGTCCAAATTTAAACTTAAATTGCAAAAAGGCTTAAATGTATGAAAATATTCACAAGTAAAATGAATCATGGAATGGTTTGAGCGGACGATTTGGAATGACGTTAGATGACTTTACACAAAGGTAAAGCAGCTAATTGCTTCATGGAACTAGTTTGATCACAGCTTAACTTTATTTTAAGACTACAACGCACTGTAAGACATTTGAAATTTAAATACAGTTTCTGATCATTTGTTTTTCCTAAAGGGATTCTGTAATAGCTAGCTTGTGTAGTCGGCTAACTTTAGAATTTGCTGCGTAATTATTGTAATTTTAAGAGTACATATTCCACAGAGTGAGTTTGTAAATGATAACGTAAATGAGGAGGAAAACGAGGAGCTGTGGGGAGATGATGGTGGGGGTGTCGAGCTGGAGGACAAAGGGAGAGGACGAGTCAAGAAGGAAGGAACGTGGATCAAAATGAACCAGCACCTATTTAAGTCTCAGGTTGGGTTCACGTTGTAGGTGCTTTAATCAGCTTTTAACCTTGTTTCTTCATCCTTAGTTTAGTCATAGTTATATTTTCATTGGTTCTTGCATGTTTGCGAACTCCTGTATTGTCCTGCAACTGAGACTGGAGTGCGCAGAAAAGTCCTGTTTTCACCTTCCACCTATCCCCGCCCACATCACTGTACGTAGATGTGATTATTTGAAAAGAGTCGCAGCGACACATGTAGAGTTCTAAAACGTCAAGTTGTCACAAACAAAGTGTCAAACTGCTGCTTGTTATAGTGAAATGTCACAGAGGCGGGGCTCATCAGTTTTGAACAGGAAGTCAATAGACCCGTTTCTATTACGAAGTCATTTTAGATCAATATTGCAGTTTACAATGAATAAAATGGAACACAATGATCTACTCATGTTATAATGCACCACTAAATACCTGGAAAAAGCATACGTCTCCTTTAAAACACTCACTCTTTGATGTGTTACTGACAGAAAACATGTCAAAAGATTGTGGTGGTTTGTTTGATGTGGATAAGGCCAGTAATTACAGCCAAATAAACCATAAACCGGGCAAAACATCTGCATTTTGACAGGAAAAAGACCATTTCTACCATAGAATTCTGCCTTGTCCTTCAACTCGATACTAAAGTAGATCTTCCTCACGTGAACCCAACCTACTCAAGTAATATCTTCAAGTCCACAGTAGTATGACGTGTGTATATAGTGTATAGTGTGGTTGCCATGGTGACTGGTGTTATGGGGCAGCCCTGCGGCTCTGTAGCGTAGTGCTGTACTGCTGGTAGGCTGGGGAGCGGTAGGTACTAACCCTGGGCGACTCCTGGTCAGAGGGCAGGCCATTCTGAGCTGCTGCTTCTCCCTCCCTGCAACACACACAACAAACAACACACACGCAACACACACGCAACACAACACGCAACACAACACGCACGCATGCACGCACGTTCACACAACACAGACACACAATCATATTATAAAGATGGAAGAAACCTTTGGGAGAAATTAAGACATTTTACACATTCAGTTGGAAGTAATTACATTTTAATATAGATTTATATTTTGCTTCATAAGGGCTGCAACTAATTATTATAGTCAACAACTTAAACAATTATTTTTATTTCTTTGTGAATAAAGAATACAGACATTTTCTCATTACCGTAATTTAAGAAAATGTTATGAGTTCAGATGTAGAATAGCAAACATGTGCCTTTTCAATCAGTTTAAATTCATATTTATTTATTGTTTCGTGTAATAAAGTCAAAGCTATTTTGCCCCAGCACAGATCACTTGGAAAAGCAGCTGAGGTCCAGAATCTGACCACTGCGTGTTGTCCGCGCTGTTAGCAAGCTAGTGGTTGTAGCTTTACTCTCAACTGTGTAAACGTTTGAGGATTAGGACGCTCGGAATGCATTAGTTATCTGTTTTCAAGACGAGAAAATCAGCGACATAAATAGTGTCCAGAGGCCGTGTAGAACAATGTGTTTGATTGTTTTTCTTCACGTTCTGGAAGCTGTGTCTTCAATCACTATAATGCATTTATTACATACAAGCATTTCTATTGTCACACTTGTTAAAAAGCATTGTACTTTTTAATTGTTAAAGAAATTAAACAAATAATATATATACAGTACATATATATTACATAATCTTAAAACATAAATACTGTAATAAACAAATAGATAAATATGTTGAACTGACCGTGCAGCAGCTTCAGTGGGCGAGGCCTCAGTGACCAGAGGCAGTCTGTTCCTCTCCTCCTCCTCTTGAAGTCTCCGCACTTCCAACAATTCCATCTGCAACCATTTTTACCATTTTTGTGGTTAATACTTTTACTTCCGGGTAATGGAATCATCTACGAGTGTGTGTGATGTCATAATAAAATGTTCCGTATAAGTAATAATTTGACCTTTATAGAGCATGTTTTGGGTTGATGGGGAAAGCAGAAGAAACACACCCAGACACGGGGAGAAACATGTAAACACCATTCAGAAAGCCCCGGGCAAGTCTGAAAAATGTGGTTCTTGTGCTTAAATGCTCTGTGAAATATGGAAATATATATCCGCCTCGTGTTTTAGAACTCAGCATGTTTTAACCTTTTCTTCACAAACTTCCTCACGACTGAAGTAAATCTACAGTAAGTCGTCAAAGAAACATATACTCATTAGTCACTACTCCTGGGCCTCGATCTTAACCTTATTTAAACTTCATCTCAACTCTAAATCATGTTGTTGATCTGAAAAATAGCAGCCCAGTTCAGACTTGATTCTACCGTCGTCTCTTTACCGTAGTGAGCCTCTCCAGGGCGGCGAAGCGTTCCTCCCAGGTGGCCGCAGACTTCTCGAAGGCCTCGTGTCTCTTGATGAGCTTTTCCACTTCGTCCACGCTCTGTCCGATCTCGCGGCTGGACAGGTAGGGCTCCTGTCCCAGCAGCCAGGCCTCAGCCACACCCGCGTCCCTGGAGAACTGGTGCACCTCCAACACTGAGCGGGACATGCAGGTTTAGAGGAGCGCATCATGTAGAGGTGCAGATTAGACTGAACCGTTAGGGTCTTACCTAGTCTGAGCCACTCCCATCGATCCTCCCACTTGTCAATCATATCTTTCCTCTTGTCCGTCAACTGTAGCAACTTTTCTTTAATCTGAGAGAAAAATACATACTTTTGTTGATGTTGTGTCAAGATTTCACCGTATGTATGGATTATATGAAATATGTCATTGTAACTGCACCAGAATATTTATATTTTGTTATTTGCATGGGAATTGTACAAGCTCCAACGTTCACACACTTCCATTTATGACAATCTCTGCATTCATCCATATATGGGGTTTTATAATTGTTTGAATATGACAATAATTAGCAAAATGGCTGCCTGCATGAGCTGTAGGTGGGTGTAGGGGAGGGAGGGGCTTAGGTGACACACCTAGAAACATATCAAGGTGCTTTATTCAAAAACATATTGTATCATGTTTGGAAAAATGACTTGTTTTAAAAAATAATGTGTTTTTTGGAAATTATGTTTTTCATTTTGTCAGTTTTCCTGCACTCTATGACTTCTTGTTTGGTGACTATTAGTGACAACATATTTATTGTGGTATGGTTGAATTCAGCTGGTTGTTGGCTTTCCAATGATTTCCATTTCCAATGGTATAGATTTTGTCTCTTCATTTGCCTTTGTTTTGTGAACACTTTGTGAAAACTACAACATGTCGAAACAGTTGACTTTTGGCCTTTGGAAATATATTAGCTTGTTGTTTGTGCTGTAGTTATTCGTGGTGTAAAGTTCCAACATGTTGAAACCAATTTGATGAACAGAATCACACTGACCACCCAAACATGAAGAGAGCAAGAGAATCTTTGTCAAGACCTGGACCAAACCAGGACTTGAACAGCACACGTTTGATGGCTTCAAAGTGAGTAAAACTGAAGTATTTGTACCTCTTCTGAAGCGTAGTGTTTGCGGGCCAGCAGGGCCTTGCCCAGCTCGATGCAGGAAGTGAAGCTGTCGTTACGGGCGTCGATCTCCGCCTTGATGCCCTGGTGGTTGTTCATGAGCAGCTCCACAGATGACACATCCCTGCAGAGCAGAAAGAGACACAGTTAGCTTAGTGTTTCACCACAAGTTTCGTTTGGAATAGTTTTTTCATTCATTAGTTTGTTGTCTGTGTTGTATTTTCCATGTGATTATTTTACGTCAATTAAAAATAAAATAATTTCCCCTCCAAGTTAATCTCCTAAATGTATATACTATAAATTAGTACAAAAATATTTCAAACAAAATTGAACATATTACATTTATCTAAAAGTTCACATTTTTAGCCTACTCTTCCACTCCATCTCTACTGCTGCAGCAGAACCACAGCCCCCTCATCCCTTATGCTTATGGCAGGGTCCAAGTGCCAAAAGGGGCAAAGTTAAACCAATCCATAAATGACTCATTAGAAGTTTTCCAGGTTGAAATAATCGGCCCCTGTGAACACTGTACCTGGGCTTCTCCTGAGCCTCGATCAGGCGGATCACGTCCTCCATCCACAGCATGAGGTCCCGGACCATGCTGAAGAAGCGGAACTTGTCCCCAGTGTCCAGCAGTTTGACCCGACGACCCTCCACTGCCTCCAGCAGGTTCTTCCAGGCTTCCAGCACCTGTGAGCACAGGGAAACACTTGAAACACACTGGACACATCCAGCAATAAGGAATTAATCTGGTAAGTCAATAAGTAATCACATATTGCCATTCTCTTACAACTGACAGATTTTAAGACCCCAAATTGTAAATTCAGATTTATTCTTCCTGTTGTTGAAGTGTTTATGTGGTACTCAAAAACAAAAAGTACACAAAGTATTGGTCTGGACCCACAGGCCAAATGGAAATTAGGCTATTTTAAGTTTTGAAGATATAAAATCTTCAATAAATATATTATTTGGAGGAATCCCAAAGTCTGGGAGTTTAGAATCCTCATCATGCAGTCCATAATGCAATACTTAATAGAATGGCAGTAATGTGCATTAGGTTCACTTGTAGACAACATATTATTAAATGTAGAGCTGTGTCGCATGAGTTTTCTCCACATTAATAATGTTTTAAGGGCACAAAGGAGCAAATGTACAGTTGCATTCTCTTTTACAAATGCCTGACAGAACTGTTTATTGTACTACACTTAAAGCTCTATGTGCAGAGACTGACATGGAAGCCAGGCTTGGCAGCAGAATATTTAAGACAATTTGCTGATGACCTACAAGCAGCAGAAGCAATTCTAGCTAATGCTAACAGGCTGCTACATTTAAAGCAAATTGCTAAAGCATCAGAAATCCTGCTTAGACTTTAGCTCTCCCAGTTGAATACATGTATTAGCAGATACACTTCTCTACTTTTCTACAGGGGGCCGCTCTCTCATGCAGAACCAGTTGTTTTGTAAAGCAGGGAAAGGAAGGTCAGCAAAAATCCAGTCTGCTTAGCGTTGTGGATCTTTGCATCAGCAGTCTGTGTGTGCCAGCTCTGCATGAGGAGACTAAAATGTCACATTTTAGTCAGGCCTTAAGTTCAGCCTAAGACTGCAGCCACAAGGATGCAAAGCCAGGGTCTAAAGAGTCTCACCTCTCCCTTTCTCCTCTGGAGGAGCGGCAGACAACATACATACATAAATACATACAGGGAATGGTCAAAACACACGTCAACAACAGTTAAGCTCATGTCTTCAACCTTCATACAAAAAACAAACAACTTTATCCCTCGGAGTTCAACTGTCCCGAGAGCAAAGATACAACCACACACTGAAGCCTCATTTGAAATGTCCCTGCCTCACCACCTCTCCAGTAGTTTTCAATTCATATATTTACTAAAATAACTGCTGATTATTGCAATAGTCAATTACTGCACTAGTGTCATGTATTTTGACCATGCCCTGTATGCTAGCTCCTATATGCTAGCCTTAGATTCTGAATTTACCCTTTATAAACAGTTTATGTATTGCCTGTAGATTGCGTCACCATTTTTGTAAACGGCGTACATTTAAAATGTGTTCTGCAGAGGCAGCGCAGCATGCATCACCATTATCAGAGAACTCCAATGTCATGCCCACAGCTGAGGACCTACTCTTATTGTCACAAAGGCTTTAAATCAGATCTCACCTCTCCTTCTCTCTTCTGGATGTCGTCTGCTTTGTCCCCGGCGTACGCAGACTGCAGACGGACCGCGTCCTCCTGCAGCTGTCGCACCTGCACAAAACAAAGTATAATCAGCACACAAAGCAAAGCGTATTTCCTGACCGCTTTCCAAAGAGGGTACCTGTGTCCCGAGTGCCTGGATGTCGTGCTCGAAAGTGGTGTGCATCCTCTGCAGAGTCTCCACGGTGTTCTGGTCGCGGCCCAGCTCCTCGGGCAGCTTCTTATGCTTGTCCAGGATGCGGTTGAGGATCTCCTTGGCATCATGGTAGAACTTGTGCAGTTCGTACGAGGCAGCCAGGATCTGCGTGCGGGTGTCGATGAGCTCCAGCAGGTCAGCCCAGGCCTCGTTCAGCCCGTCCTTCCACTCTGCGATGGTGGCCGCGTCTCCGTGTCCCGCGTTGATCAGCTCATCGGCCAGTCTGTTCACGGCATCTACGCGCTCCTGACCAATGTTCCCAGTGTCACGGGCAAACTCCCGGAAGCGCTCTTGCAGCATCTGGTGGAGGTACATCAGCGTTAGAAGATGTAGGTTAAGGGTCTTTCTCACCAGTCAGACCTCCCCATCACAGAGTCAGGGCGAGAGCTCATGTCCTTGCATTTGTACCAGTGACGCAATACCCTTCTACAACATCAGGTGGCAGCGGTGGCTGTTTATGTGCATGTTCGACCAATGTAATTATCATTCAACTATAGCACATGGTGTCACATAAATAAAATATATATTATATATAGAGAGAGATTATTAATAAATATATAAATAAATATATAAATAAATAAAATAAATGGACAAAACAGACTGCATTACAGTTTTTGTCTAAAATGAAGATAAGCTAACAACAGTGCATTATAGTCACAGATGAAAGATACATATTGAGACTTGTTTGATTTGAAGTAGAGTTAGATGCAAGAGAAAAGATAATTCTGTGACAATCAGAGCACTCCTCTGTGGAGACTGGAGACACACATTCTACAAATTAATTTGAACTTCCACACTTCCTTTGAGTTCTGAGGGAGGTGTTCACACTAAACACGCCCACCAAAACTTGCATGACCAGATCGGAGATCTCATTGGTGTGAAAGCATTTAGAAAAGTGATAGATTCCAAGCACTAAAGCGTTGTGATACAACAGCATAAAGAATAGCACAAACTGACTCACAGTGACATGCTCGTAATCCTGTCCCAGCTCATGTGACCCGGCCACCACCTCCCTCTCTGCGATCCACTGCTCCAGATCATCCACCTCTCTGTTGAGCTGGAAGAGTCTGAAGCGCTCATCCAGTTTGCCCCTGCGCTCCTCTGACAGGTCCTTCAGGCCGGCGTACAGCTTGTCCACCTGCGACTGACGCATCCCGATACGCTCACTGAAACGCAATAAATATGGACAAGCTTTTAACATAAACATTTCTTTAAAATCTCGTTCTTCTTTGCCAGGTGTGACTGACCTGTCTGGGTGTCCGACGCCCACCAGGCCTCTGCTGGTGGAGGACAGCTGGTGGACAGTGTCTGCGTAGTCCTCCACAGCCTGCTCCAAGATCTGGTGTTTCTTCAGCATGGCCACGGAACTCTGCTCATCCTGGAACAAACAGCGCTCATATCAAAGCTTGTGGCCAATGACAAAAATGTGTGCAGAAAGGATACAAAGCGGTCTGATCTAAAGTCATTTTTAAACCTATGTTAGTACGGTAGGGATGCTCCAATCCTCCCCACACGTCAGCTCAAAGTTCCTACTTGATACAATGAAGCTGGCTCAGATTTTAACAATGTTTGGATTTTGCTATGGATTTCATGAATATGTTGGACATTTTGCTCCACACCTGGTCATTGGGGGGCGCTAAAGAGGCATCAGAGCAGGACAAACTTTAATTCAGGAGATGTGAAAGCTGCATACTACGAGCAGATGAACAGGTCTAATTTATGGAGTTAAAGTTTGTAAAAATGGTGTGTGTTCATAAAATGGCTAGTTCGAGTATCGGAAGACAGAGCAACAATACCTGAACCATTAATTTTTACAGTATCGCAGATATCAATGCTGGTATCAATACTGGTACATCCCTAGTTCCCAGCCGTCTCCTCACCTTGGCCTTCTCCTCTGACATCATGTAGAGCTCCTGTTCGCTCATCCAGGCCTCGGCCTCAGCTGCATCGAAGTAGTACTGCTGGGCCTCGTGCGCCTCGCTCAGCCGCTTGTGCCGCTTCTCCGTCTCCTGGCGGATCTGCGCCCACAGCGCCTGGAGCTCGCTCAGCCGCTGCTGGATGGCCTCAGAAGTGGGCGAGCTCTGCCTTAGCACGGTCTGACTGCGCTCAAAGATGTCGTCGTAACGCGGCTGGTGGCCCTGGATCTCCTTCTGAAGCGTCTGGAAACACAAGGTTTAACCTGAGCGCGCTTCAATTCACTAATATCTGTTTAAATGAGTTCAAACAACTCCAAATCCAAAACGAGATTAGTTTTCTTAATTTACTTTATTATTTGCAAGATTATTTCACTTACATAATATTTTCACACCAAAGTAAAGAAAACTGAAAATCAAGATCTGAACACTAAGGTCATTTTACCTTAACTAGATGTTTTGTTAATGTGGAATTACAACATTTGGCGAGTACCTGGTTCTTCTTGATGAGCAGCTGGACAGTCTGCAGGTTGTGTCCATGATCTGTGGAAGTGGCCAGTGCCATCCTCTCTTCTCCCCACAACTGTAAAAACATTTATATTCATTTAATAGGCTTAAAGCAGCACCACACAAAACATTTTTTTTTTTCCAAAACTAATTATTCTTAAAAGAGACATATTAAGCCATCTACTTTAATCAGCTTTTTAACCTCGTTACAACAGTGTTTCCTCATCATTACTTTACTCAGTTGTATTTTGATTGGTTCCTGCATGTTTGAGTTAATCCTGTATTGTCCTGCAACTGAGGCTCGAGTACTCAGAAAAGTTCAGATTGACACAGGTAAAGTTAAAATGTCACGGTCACTTTTCAAAAATAGAAAGATGTAAATGACAATCTGCTGATGATGATGCTGAAAATGATGTTCTACTCTGTGTTGACTATGTTGTAGTAAATTGTAAGTGCCTGAAAAAGCCTATAATGTCTCCTTTAAACAGATACAGTGCAGTAAAGGCAGCACTCACGATCTCGTCCTCCACGTCTCTGTTGAACTGGTGGATCTCTCGGGAGGCCATGAGCATGTCTCTCCTCTTCTGCAGCGGGGCCTGGAGCGTCTGGAACCTCCTCTCCACGCTGACCCTCTGGCCGTCCACCTCCTCGGAGCCCTTGCCCTCCTGATTCAGGGCCTGGGACTGGGACTCCAGCTCCCCCACCTCCTTCTGGCGCACCTCCACCTGGCTCTCCAGCATCTGACGACACAACGGCAGCAGCGCGTTTAAGTCCAGAGACACGTGGAGAGAGACGGTGAGAAGGTCAACGTGCAATCTTCCTTTTCACACTCACGGACATGGGAAATATGAACAGAAACATCTACTTCCTATACGCGATTTTTGGGATTTCTCAAAGTTGAAAAGGCCCCATCTTTTTGTGGAATGACACAATTGCAGTCTAGACACGAACTTTGATAAATCTACAAAGCCAACCCCTGAAAAAGGACCCCCCGATGGACACATTTACAGCGGTGAGGGCTCACCTGCTGTTTCTTGAGCAGGATGTTGACGGAAGTGAGGTCCTTGCCGTACTCGTCGGACATGAGCTGGCTGTCCAGGTTCTCCAGCCACTTGTCCAGGTCGGCGCAGCTCTGGGTGAACAGCTCGGCCTTGTTGGCGTCGAACAGGCACTTGGCTTTGGTCTGCGTGGTGCCCTCCAGGTCGCTCCACATGCCCTTCAGCGACGATAGCTTCTCCTTCACCATGGCCTCCGTCTCCGGCTTCTCTGCCATCAGCGCCTGGCCGTCCTGGAAGACAAAATGCCATGTTTTCAAGTGACATCAGATCGAAATGGTGAACGTTTTAAGTCATTATGGCAAAAAATGTCAGTTAGCTTGCTTCTCTATTACGAAAGTACTGTTTTCTAGCCTCAATATTGTTTAAGCTGCAGTGTTTCTTTTCACACCAAGTACTACCAAATAATAATATTAGGACTTGGAGTTCAATTCAATTCAGAGTAAACCAAGTCTGTAACAGGATTATTCTAGATTCAAACTCGGACTAAACCAGGTCTAAATTAGGGATCAAAAGAGAACAAAACTGAGGATCAAATTGATTCTAAATACAGAAAATACTCCAGAGGAATCCGTGCTCCACAGTTTGAGAAACACTGCTCTGACCTACAGTTTTCTAAGGCAACAAAAGTGAAAACAAGATAATCACTGCAAATTATAACATCCAAATAATGTAGCCTTTGCCAGTTTGAAATAGCAACCGATCAAACTGAGATTTCTATATAATATTTTATTCATGATTTTAACTGCCTTCGTGTTGGGTTTATAAGCAGTTCTTCCTCCAGTACCTTCTCGATCTTGTCCAGCCACTCCTTGTTGGACTGCAGCTCAGCCATGAAGGCCTGGTGCTTGAGCCACTTGCTGTGGAGGTTTCTGGCCTCGTCGTATGACATGTCCTGGGCCGTCAGCATCTTCTCGTTGATCCACAAAGACAGCTAAAACATACAGAGAACAACATTACAAACTTGGACATATAATAGATGAAGCCAGAGTGAAATGTCTTGGTATATTTTGTTGACACATTAAATGCAAAGTTTAGATCTTTCCGTTAAAATCTAAGAGTCACCTCTTGGCAGTCCTGGAGGAACTTCTGCAGGTCTCGGTTGTCCTTCAGCCTCATCAGCAGCTCACTGGCAGCTTCTCTGTTCTTCTTACGTCTGTACAGCAAACAGGCTTGAGATACAACCATCATTGCACTATTTGAATCTGGAAATGGCTCAATGCCGATCTGTTTAATTGCTGCGCGTTAATGATTGCTCATGATAATTTTCACGATATTATATTGACACGAAGACATTTAATGAGAGGAGGATAGCCTTAAGGCCTTTTAGTTTAGCTTTAGCCAGGAACAAAGCTAAAATATAGTCATTTTCCATTCATTTCAGTCAGGTTAACAAGCTAAAATGAAAAAACAAATGGATCATCTACCTGGATTCGATAGAGTCCACCTTCTCCTGGATGCGGTCTGCGTTGATGTTCCCGTCTGACACTAGGCGGCGCCCTGAGTCCACTACAGCTCCGATCTTCTCCTCATTGGCATCCATGGTGGTCATGAAATCCTCCTGCTTCTTTATGGCAGCCTCAGCGCCCTCCTGCGTGGTGGGCATCTCTGTGTGGGCCAAGACGTACTCCTGGAAAACACAGAAGGACATTACAATTATCTTTGTATACTACCACAAAATCAAAAGCTCAAAGTTTGTTTTACATTTTTTGACTAATTACACTTTTCTAACCTCAGGGGGCGACCTCAACCACCAACTAAATATAACAGGGGCCAAACTTTCCTTGAAAAATTAATCATCAGTGAAATTCTGTATTTCTGTTATTCTGAAAGTGAAGTATAAGGACCTTGTGACAAACACCAGTAGATTTAAACGATATTGTGGCAGGAGTTGATCTGTACCTGGTTGTTGAGGAAGGCCTCGGCCTGCTTGGTGTCCCTGAGGAACAGCTGGTAGGCGTGGGACTGAGAGAGCAGGTTCTGTCTGTTCTCCCACATCTTGTGCAGCTCGTTCCAGCCGGTGTCCAGCGCCTGCAGCCTCTGCCTCAGGAACATGTACTGAGCATCAGTCTGGCCCTGCGTCACCATCTCGCCCATGTCCCTCATCTTCTGGTAGTCCTCCTCATAGTTGCGGATCTCGTTCTTGATGTTCTCGTGTTGGGCCAGCAGCTTCTCGGCCTCGGTCAGAGTGTTGGGCATGTCCTCTGAGGCGATGGCCGTCTGTGTGCGGGACAGCCACGACTGGAAGTCATCCAGGTCCCTCAGGAACTGCTGCAGCTTGGAGGCCTCGCCCAGGGACTCCTCACGGTTCTTCATGGTGTCCTAAACAGCCAAGGCACAGAGTTAGCAAAGCGCTCTAAAATCATATTTACTAAAAGATGGCAAAAAGTCAGGTGCTTCGCTTGTCCATTTAATTCTAGTCAACTGCAAATTATTTGAAGACTTTACAATGAAATCTAAACAACATTTGGGGATTTTGAATTTCCAGGATAGACAAGTCAGTTAGTCTTCTTTTCTATTACAAAAATATAGTAAGCTATAAATGTGTAAATGTGTTTAAACCAGGCTCTGATGTCACTCACATAAAGTTGATATTCTGGAGTAAATCCCAGTATGATCCACTTTTACCATCATTACTTTAGAACGTGTCCATTTACAATTGTTTAAAGGCTCTATTGACAAATTATATTTTCTGACCTCAAAGAGACTCAAAACAAAGACTAAACATAATTTGTGTGAGATGTGTGTCACCTTCATCTCGCCCCAGACCCCTCGGATCTGTCCCAGTTGCCCCTTGATGGCTTGGGACTGCTCGGGGTGCTCTGTGGCCAGTCGCTCCGCCTCCTTGTCCAGGTCTCCCAGTTTATCCTCGATGGCGGCCAGGTCTCGCTCCATCCCGGTCAGCTTCCTCTGCAGAGCCATCACGCCAGCCAGGTCGTTCCCCAGCTCCTGAGTCGACTCGATCACCTGGACGACACACGCGCTTTTGGTCACATTTGAATCCAAACAGTCATTGATATTTAAGATGCGTTTGGACAACAGCAGAAAGGATAACTTCAGCGAGTAAATTAAGAGTTTATTCTGCCTTTTTTGTGGTACTTTTTGATATAAATATTAGCTTTTTTAATTAATTCCTTTGCTCTTGTGGAGACCTTATTCATGCACTTCAGCTTCATATTACATCCAACATTTTGTGGACTTTTTCCAACTCAAAAGATATCATTTTGAGCGCACGCACTCTGCTCAGGTCAAAGTGCGTACCTTGGTCTTCTCCTTGATCCAGGACTTGGTCTCGTTGCACTCCAGGTGGTAGTTCTGCACGCCCAGAGCTGAGTTCAAGCTGTCCTTCTTCTGGTCCACCAGGTCTCGGAACTGACCCCACCTGGAACAGGAACACAGGAACCTCTTAGGAACCACTTTCACTAACATTACGACGAACTTGTTTTAAAATATACAGGGGACCAAAAACAAGCAAAGCAGTCAAAAAAAAATATAAAATTAGTAGTTTATTATTTTTTTGTAATTGAGTGACTTATGATTAACAATATTAATTTTCTACTGTTTTTTCTCGAAAAGGGTCGCAGCCTAGAAATATGAATACAATTAATTAGAATAGTTCATTTTTGGCTTCATTAGTTCTAAATAATCAGGATAAAGATGCACTATGTAACTATTCTGACGGAGAATATCTCCTGTATACTGCTGCTTTGCCTGGAACGTTCCAGAGTATGAAATTAAACATGTCCATATCCATGACGACTAATGATTATTTCACTAGTCAAACAATTATATGCTACATTTTTAACAAAGGTGTTAATAATGCAGACTGAATGCTTCTATTTAGAGAATATTCATAAATAAAGAGTATTATTGATGAAAATCTGAATGTATTTATTCTATTTTATTACAATTATCAAAATACAACTATGATTATCTTTTTTTTCTAGATACTAGATTAATCCCTGCAGCTCAAATTATGAAAGAACAATTGTTTGTCCTGTCACTCTTACTAGAAGTTGGAATCATTGCATTGTTTATAAAGTTGAAATGGAATAAGAAAATAGTTTCTTCTTATGAAACAATGACAAAGGTTTGATCAGTTCTAGATCATTTTCACAAACTTTACGTTTACTAAATTCTTCCTATATGGATCACTAAATCTCTCAAATGACCGCTCTCATACATTTAATTAGACTTGATTGTAGGCGTTTGTTTGTCAGATCGCCTTGACAAACTTGACATGTGTAATTCATGTTGTGGATCACCTGGTGTTGAGCGTGTCCTGCTGGGTCTTGATCTCCTTCTCGCTTGGGTGTCCGCTGTGGAGGAGCTGCCGGGCCACCTGGTTCACCACTGCTACCCGGGAAGCCTGGCTGTTCATCTCCGGCTCCAGGCTCTCGAAACTGTGCAAAGAAAGAAAGAAATTAATAAAAAAACAACAACATTTGTGCGGTTTTAATTGAGCCTGCTGCGTCCTGTGTATGACAGTTCAGCGAAACACTGAGGCTCAAGGTAGAACTTAGTTTTTGTCCAACTTTAAACTAATGTGCTGTAACGTAACGCTCTTTGCTCAACATTTCAAATATTTTACAATCTGCAAATAATTCATATATTGTGAAATTTAAAACCAGTGTACATTAAAACATATTATATATAAAGATATACATTGATAAATTTAATAATTTTCTGACCCCAAAGAGACTCAAAACAAACAAAAATTACTACACAAATGAAAATGTTCAACCAAATATGTCCCGAAAAAAATAAGGGGAAATTATGAAAAGGGCAAAAAACTATAGAAAAAAGAATAGACAATTTATTGATTGACAATTCATTTTTTGGATTATTCGATAAGTCAAATATTTATAATGTACTTTGAGACTTAGAGTATATTACCAAACAAATAAAGGTTGAACTATTGTGACTGAAGGCTTCACAAATAAAAAGCTTAAATTGTTTATTTTTCTGGCACTGCCTTCGTCATAAAAAGTATATATCTTTTGTATAGTTTGTGTCTGTATATAGCCGACTAGTCCCGTTTAGTGATTTGAACCAGCTACTTGCAAACAGTTACGAATAGTGACAAATTGTACCAAAACGGACAAAAAACCAAATCAAAATAATGAAACACAGACTCAACATTTAAAAAACAAAACAGGGCTAAAGTACTTCCAGTTGAAGGTAATGTAAAACTACCGGTACACGAACCCCAATTGAGAACCCTTGGTCTTAACTATGAGCCCAGCTTTGTGAAAAGAATGGAGCAGATAAAGCAGATAATCCATGATAATTGACACCAGCGACACAGAAGTCGTTTGAAGCTCTCACACCACAGATTACACTCTGTCGGGGCATCTGGCACAGAGCTCATGCGATGTTCTGTACTTCAACAAAATGTAAGAATGTGGAGAAAATGCAGCCTTGTAAAGAAGAATAAAGTGTGCCTGAACACACACAACACTTAAGAGTAAACTCCTGCTGCGCTCTGGTTCCCAGGGAAAACAAACTAGAGCTTTTGAAACCATGAAAGTAAAGACAACGAAAAACCAACTTTACCAACAACTAAAGCAGGACAAAGACGTTTATGAGGCATATTCATATATTAAATGGCGTTTCCCTCATTCGTCCAGGAACGTTCAGTCATAGAAAAGGATTCAAGTGACTTCTTTTATACGTTTAATCCATGCTGTTTGTAATAAAGTACTGTGAGGCAAGTTCTTGTACGGTCTCCTCTAAACCTCTCAGAACTGGCTTGAAATCCTGTCTGAGCATGGCGAGTTACAAATGCGACCCTTTAGTTAGCGTTTAACCGTGCTCACGCGCACACACTGGGACACTGACCGGTGCTGCACCACCTCCAGGTCCTCCAGCTTCTCGGGGATGTCCATGCTGTTGAGCCACTGCTCCTTCTCGTCGACCCAGAGCTCGCAGGCGTTGGCTTCGCTCCTCATCTTGTACAGGGCTAGAGCGTCCTGCAGGGCCTGCTTCCTCAGCCGCGTCAGCTCTGCCACCTCCTTGTAACGCTCCTCGATGCCGGCCAGTCTGCTCTGCACCTGCGCCCGGAAACAACAGAGGTCCTCAAGCTGGCAAAGCCTTACAAGAAGGTTTCATCATGACTATTTTTTATATCCAGGAAAATGATGCAAAATAGTGCAAACTATTGTGGCAACACAGAATGAGAGGGAAAACGTTAAATATTGAAAGTGTTTATTTTAAAACTCATTATATATACTCCGTAATCGGTCCATTGATAAACTGACTAGGTTTTAGATGATCAGATTTCTTTTGTGCACACAAACACACACAAAACCTGATCCAATTATTGTGTTTAGTTCTAGTTATTTGGCCATGTACCCAGTGTCAATTTCCAGTAATTAATTAGCACTAAAACTATGATAAATGGATACTTTTACCCTTTATAAATTCAAGGTAATTCAATTTCAGTTAATTCAACCAATTTATGACAAACTAGTTTTAATCATGGAATTTGGTCAATTTAAGAAAAATAGAAACATGTTTTGATAATTATAAATAGATTAACATTACAATTGTATACAATAAAATCAATATTTGTTAACATTATATATAGTTACTGTTGAAATGAAGTTTAAAAGAGGTGAATATCTTTATCCTCTGTAGTGTCATTTCTCTCTTTTTGAAAACATAAGGTCTTAAATTAAACCTGATGAAGCTGAAAATGATTCTAAAGTTGTTTTTGGCGTACTAGCTTTAGTGTCAGTTCCAGTCTGATTCATTTTGTATAGAAGTATTTTTTGGGATGGGGATAAGAGTGGGGAAAGACACTGCAGCAAATTGTCGGAGCTGGAATCAAACTCAACATTCCTGTCCGCATGTGTGCTATCCACTGGACCACCAAATCAAGCCTAATTCACTGAATGAATATATCGTACACATGTTGTAAAGGTGTCATACCTCGTCAGAGTTGGCCTTCTCGGGGGGCAGCGTGCGCGACTGTTCGTGCAAAGCGTCGATCACAGGTCTGTAGCTGGAGATCTCCTCAGCCACGTCCTTGTGCTTCTTCACCAGAGCCTGTGTGGAGAACTCATCATGGCCCACGTCCACAGAGGAGACGATCCTCAGCACGTCCAGCATCCATGTGTCGATGTCGTCTGCATCCGCCTGCACAGGAAGAGTGTAATAAGTGTGGGGAAAGTTTGATTTCAAATTGATATCATATGATCAAGTCTGTGACTTACTTGGAACTGATGTTGGTTGCAGGCTTCTTGTAGTTTGGCTTTGCGGACAGCAGAGAGGCGCTCCAGAGCTGCCCATTGTTCCTAGAGGAAAGAGAAACGCAGACTATTTTATGAGAGTTGGCTCCTTTGCAGAACGTCCAAAATGTAGCAGCGAGGCTCCTGACTCACATGTCTGTTGGATTTACACCTTTCGGGCCCTACATGTAGGGCTGACCTATATATACTCATACTCTGTAACTTGACCTGGAGCCTCAGGTTCTCAGGGCAGAACCTGCTGAAGGTCCCTCCAACACGTGTTAAAACTGGAGGACACTCGAGGTCTTTTAAAGCTGTGTCGCCCGTCCCGCCTGTGTCTTTACCTGCAGGTCCTGGATCCTCTCCTTGATCTTGTCTGCTCCAAAGTGGTTGTTGGCGACGAGATCGTCTCCCTGCCTGATGGTCTGCTGCAGGTGGGCTCCTCGCCCGCTCATCTCGTCCTCAAAGGCTTTGTGCTGGCTCAGCAGACGCACGGCTCCCGTCAGGTCCTTCCCATAGTCCTCAGAGGAGAGGATCTGCTCCTTCTCACGGATCCAGCCCTCCTGTAGACCACAACCCAGGGAGATGGTTGACGTCAGCACAGAGCAGCCGCGAAAAGCATTTATAGGCTTAAGTTAAGTACCTTTAGAAACATTCAAGAAATCAATAATTGTCTCATATTTGACATACTATGTAGAAATGTAGGGCTCGGCATGTAAAAGCTGCACAAAGCCAATACATAGTTGACAGAAAAGGACCATGAGACTTGTCAGTATCAGTCGTTTGCACTAAAGGGAGTTTATTTATGGCATAATTTGGACTAAAAAACAACAGCAAAGAATTAAGAACAATAATGGCATTTAAGAAAAACATAAAAAATACCACATTAAGTATGAAAAACAAAATTGGTTTGTTGCAGATTAAAAGGCAGATATCGGTTTACAGTAAGTTAATGTATGTTATTTAAATAGAAATGTTGTAAAAAGGGGCAGATAACATAATATTGCTCTTCTTTTTGCTCCTTTTCATTATTATCATTTTCTTTTGCATACTTAACTGTATGAAACTGTTGATGTATTTTATAAACAATTAAAACAAGACATGTAGTTAATACATACACTACACCAAATATTCAGATTTAGAACTTGAAATGGATGGACTGTTAATGTACAGTTCAAAGAGTCTGATTCAGCCCTATGTGCACAGCGGACAGCACTGACCTCCTCGGCCATCTCCCAGAAGAACTTCCAGAGTCGCCGGGACTCCTCCAGCCGGGCCCTGCGCTCGGCGGCCAGCTGGCTCAGCTCCTGGTAACAGAAGTCCAGGTGGGCCACGCGGTCTAGGATGATCTGAGGGTCACACGGCTTGTACCCTATAGACATAGACGGGGAATATCACAGACTTTGAATTGTGCTCTACAAACAAACTTGCCAAGACAATTAATGATGACAGATTACGACGTAAAGAACCTATATCATGCTCTTGAGTATCTTTGGTGTCTCATGTTTTAGAACTTAAAATAATGTGTGTACCTGAAGCACACGTGACTTCAGACAGCAGTTCAGTCAGGGATTACAAAGAAGATATAAACAAACCTAGCTTTCCCCTGACATCCTAATGCAGGCACGCAATTATAACGAACGCTCAGAACAAGTCTGGTGACGCTTTATGGACTTTAACAGCACCTCAGAGCTCTATATTTGATCTCACAAAAAAATTTAAACGTGGTGTTTTTATGAGGCTCAGAGGGAGAGGACTTACGAAACATGATTCATGAAATAAGTGTGAATGAAGCTAGATACAATTCCAGGTAAGTTTTGGATGAAGGAACTATGTTAGAACGTGGTTAAAGGCTAAAAACTGCACATTTTGCATACATTTCATTATTTTATCTGTATTTTTCTTCTGTCAATTTAGTTCTTGAAAATCACATGCTTTTCTCTTTCTCTTACTGTGCATATCTACTAGAAATAAACATGTAATAAAAATACCCTCAGTGTCGTTGGCAAACTTCTGTGCATTGCTGCTGACGTTGCGGACGCGGTCGGCCTGGATACCGATGTCTGCCTCCACCAGAGTGTGTTTCTGCAGCAGGTCCTCCACGCCCAGCAGGTGCTTTCCATAGTCCTGAGACAGCAGCAGCATCTACGGACACGAGGGGTCAGGGGTCAGCAAGTGGGCAGATGATGTTACACGCCGTTTAACTACTGACATCTCTGCTTAGGGACGAGGAGCAGGTACTGGCCTTCTGTGGCACTGGTTTTAATGAAACGCTAAAGATTTTCAGTTTAGCAGAGCATTTTAGGGTCTATATGTTTGGGCACTGTACATCTCAGTTTTTTATGTTCTGTAAACTGTTACCACCCACCTGTCCGCCGGCGAGCATTTTCTATTTCTCAAATATTCTCTTACATCATCACTTTTATTTCCGTGGTCAATACCAGCAAGCCATACATCATTTTAAAGCTTATTTTCTCAACAAAACGAATATGTCATTGATTGAATAATATGCCCCAAGAAGCAATTGCCAATAGTTTGTGAGAAAGTCTCAACTTTTACAAACGCATGTCCTACCTGTTTGCTGTTTATGACGGACGAAGCGGCTTTAATTCTGTACATCCTTGTGCTCAGTCTGTCCGTAAGGAATCATTGAAAAACAATATCCACTTGTATTTTTCCTGAAGTTATCCGATTTCGATTGTCAAGTAAACAAACTTTTCTTCGTTTCTCGCCGGACGAGAATGCGCTTGTCCGGCGCATTTCTCCGTCCATAACAAATGACCTGTTTGACCTATAAAATAATATTGGATATCCTTCTTTTCTTCAGACTGTTACCTACAGAATGAGACCATCCACCAATTTTTCTGTCCACGGGTTTGTTTGCTACAGCCTCCGCAAAAATAAAATGCGCCGCTTGCGACGCACATGGATTAGTCTGTTTACATCTAAATAGCGCCGCATGCAAATGACGTAGCAGACTTTGAATGACATATTATTCTAGCCAATAAGATTAGCTTTAGAAAGAGGGGCGGGACAAAGGGCTTATTGACACAGAATCTTCTGTATTCTCGTGCGCAAGGCTCTGGGAAGGCTGTAAAGAGCCAGATTTCTCGGCAGGATTTTGCACATAACGTTTTCTGATTTTATTAGCCTTTTGGACGTGCATTTTGTTAGATATATGTTTTATTATACCAATATAAAAATAAAATATTATAATTCTTTTTTTTTTTTTTTTTTAACCTCTATATGGGAAATTCATGGGTAAACTCATATTTACACATTTTCACATATATTGTTTTTAGCAGTTATAATTGGTATTAGTGGCCTACAAAACATCAAAATGTATGTTTTATGATCATAGAGGAGCTAAAATTGTAATAAAACAGTTTGGCACAGTTGGCACATATTTGGATCACTTGTTCCGAATATACTTTTTGATACAAAAAGGTCAACAGCACCAAAATGCCTGTTCCTAGAGATCTGAAACTTTACACAGTTGTTGTCAACAAGATAAAAAGCATGTACAGTGAACAGCATATGCACACAATGAAGTATGTCATGCTCAGGACCATTGACAATATTCAGGCGAGACTAAAAAAGGATGTTTTGTTTATGTTTGGGCCTCTGTAGTGTAAGTTCATGTGCACATCTGCAGAAACTAGAAGGCCTAAGCTTTCTAATGATGCATCACACTTGCATGTGGAACATAAGATCCTCTTTTAATAAGCAATGCCATTTGGGTATGTCCAACCATTGTACACAGGGCGAAAATAGGTGGATGGTAACAGGTTAATCAAGTGTACACAATAAATCTCTAAATATACATTATTCTGATTCTTTTGTACCTCTCCATTAAAGTACACAGTTGTTTTGTCTGTGTCTTTGTCTCCAGGAACTATGTGGCACTGTGCCCAAGACAAACGACCAAGAGGACAATAATGTTTATACTATTCTGGAATGTTTCTTTCCCCCTTTGGATCTACAGCTCTGACTTTATAATTTTAAAATATAAAATTAATTCAAAAACTCTCATCTGTCTTTATTCAAATGCTACTAAAATGTATTGCAAATAATTATCCTCCAGTAAAGTTGGGAGCTTGTACCTTCATCTCGTCCATCCAGTCCATGATGTAGAGCATCTCCTGGAAGACCCGCTGCAGGCCCAGGGTCATCTCCAGCCTCTGCCTGCGGGCCTTCAGCAGCTCCAGCAGGTACTCCCACAGCCGGATCACGTTGTCCTTACGAGCCGTGATGCGTTTGATGTCATGGTAACTCTCCGCCTCCAGCTCCCTCGCCACGGAAACCACGGCCTGCATCGGTCGCACGGAAGAAAGAGAAGAGAAAACCAGGAAATATTAGAAATAAAACCAAAAAGATAATGGAACGTCCAGTCGTTGGCAACGTTGATCAAAATGATGGTGAAGTGTGCTGTGGGTCTAGAGACTTTCAGATCCAAAACCCACTAACACATGCATTGTCCAAACCAGAACTAAACTCGGGCTAAACTAAGGCTAAACCAGGGCTAAACCAGGGCTAAACCAGGGCTTAACCAGGGCTCAACCAGGGCTCAACCAAGGCTCAACCAGGGCTAAACCAGAGGCTAAACCAGATGCTAAACCAGAGGCTAAACCAGAGGTAAACTAGCAGCTAAACCAGAGGCTAAACCAGCACTTAAATCAGGAGTATTATGATGAGCTTACAGTAGATGTTATTAATGATCTAAAATACAGGATCACTTTGCTTTTCGTCAAAATGAATATCGTAATATCATAACCGGAGCAGAGTTTATGCTGACCTGCACTCGCTCCTCATAAGCTGCGATGTCCGTTTCGATGGCTTCATGTTTCTTGGTGGCAGCTTCGACCGCCTGTAGGTCAAACCCAAAGTTATCCTGAAGAGGAAAGAGACGACAGTTTGTTAATATAGCTAATGATACGTTTTCTGAAGTGATATGTGAATAAAGATGCTTCCATGTTGTTTAGTTTGAGTCAGTGACAACAATACAACAGCGAGACACAGCAAGTGAACAGGAAAACAATCTTCAAATACTCTGTAGTTATTGTTGGCGTGCTCATTTATGAAAGAAAGGGCAAGAATCAAAAACAGTTAAAACGAAACAAATGTTTAATCCATGTACAATTCTAATACAGATAAACAGAGCGCTTACCATCTGTCCCTATCAAATGTGTCGGCGTCTTACACGGGCGTTCCGGATCGCGCCCTGTCCCTGTGCGCTCAAACAATTTGTACATTTTCATATGGGGCGCGATATGAAGGGTGACGCTCTCTGGTCTCCTCCTCTGTACCTCTCCAGTTTCGTGCTTTCTCCGGCTCAGTGTCTTATCAGAGAGTGTCTTAGAGGAACAATGGGATCTCTGTCCGCGTGTGCGTGTAAGGAGTAAACCCTTCATAGTTTCAGCGTGTATCAAAATATAGTTTAATACAGTCTCGTAAAATGAATATAGTTGGTAATACAATCTTAGTAAAGTTTGTATTATTTGGTATTCCCTTCATTATTTGCATAAATATAAGAAAACGTATTTAGCAAGTAAAATTAATAAAGTTTCCCATGAGTAGAAGTTGAGTCAGCGTTAGCTATGGCAAAACAGCAAGAAAGTGGACGTATTCTGCAATTTTGTGGCTTTAATTTGTTTTAAACATACTTTTAGTCCTTTGATATAAATATTTCAGACTTCAAATAACGTGTACATTTGGGAAACACACTTTCAAACTACTGCTGTGTTTCCAATGATGTATTTAGGCATTGGAGCGCTGTCTGCTGTCAGCGCCAATGAAAACCAGGGGAAAAAATAACTAAATGAAGCCCTTAGCAACGTGACTGCTCCGCTAATAAGGCCATGTGTTTGTATTGAACCCAATATGACTGCAGAACCAGTCTGGAGATGGTTTATGGAGAACTGCATAGGAGGATTTTTATTCAAACGTAGTATTCAGTGAACAAAAGCTCATAAACAGGATGAGAATGAAGCTAAATTCAACTCCAGGTATGGCTTTGATGAGGGGGCAACACTATAACATGGTTCAAAGTCCATTATAATGTGCTATTTAGAGTTCTACAGCAAAATGATGCAAACAATGTAGACACTTCTGTACAGTATATATTATATTTGTTTATGTGGTGGTTCCCTTGGAGAAAGCGAGTGTATGTCGTATGTGCCGTTACCTGGGAGACGAGGCGCTGGTTCTCGCTCAGCCACGTCTCTCTCATGGCGGCCTTCCTGTCGAAGCGTCGGGCCAGCTGCTCGAGCTTCTCCTGACGAATCAGCTCCGTCCTCAGAGCCAGCTCCCGCTCATGCTCCGCCTTCTCCAGCCGCTCCCACGCCTACAACAAACACACACAGGGCACATGTTTGTACTGCTGGGTTCTTCTTTTATCCAAGGGCAGGAAATACAAACGCTACTTCAAATGCACATGGAGTTTAAAAATATTACATTTGAAGACGTAAAGTGGCCAATGTAATGACTTCTTAATCCCTCAAAATGCACTCATCATTTTGGTATGTTATGGCACTGGTACATCAAAGCAGGGCAATGAATGGCTTTTGATCGTACAATAGAATATTTCTAGCCACGTAACGTAAGTGACTTGAAGGAATAAATTATTTATTTAGATATTTTACATTTCCTTATTGCAAACTCATTTCAAAAACGCAAATGAAACGATATACATTATTCTCCAAGTACAGTGCAGTAGATAGTGTTCATCATTTCAGAGGGCGTTTGCAAAAATTAATTCGAGAACAAATCTATTACTTTTACTAATTACTTTAAAACTTTGTACAAGATGAATATTATCTATTATATATGAGAGTTAATTCTTATAGCAGCAAATTGATATCTTTATTTTTGTAAACTATGGACATTGTGGATTGAATAGTTAGGATTGAAAGAAAACTAAATAAACTGAACTGAAAGGACAACTTGAAGACATAACTGTTATTACCAAGCACATAATTAATAGATATTGTAGATGAGATTTGCATTCATTCACAGTGCTTTGTACCTTGTTGATGTCAGAGATGAGCTTGCCCTCTCGTGGAGTGTACACTTTCTGGTTGTTGGCTCTCATTTTGCTCTGGATGGTGAACAGCAGCACCTCCAGGTTTCCCTTCTCCGTGAACCTGAAATAGTTCAACATTTACCAGTTATCAATAGTCCATCGCTGCTGAATGAATGAATCAAATGCACAGGTGATCTGAGGACACTTTTGCCACTGCTTACATAATGCTTTTGTCACTTTGATTTCTTCTCTACAATAGTCAGACATTACAGCATTTCTTTGGGGATCACAAAAATGTTGAGTTATTTGTGCTTGTGTGCAGCTGCAGGACTGAATCATTTACTACAGTGTTTCCAGGAAAATGAGACGCTCTAATCAGACTCAGCTGGTTTGTTGTCCTCCTCGTGTGTGTGTGTGTGTGTGTGTGTGTGTGCATGACGACAAATGATTCAGCACTGAACCTGTCAAGTCTCAAAATGAAGCAGCAGCACAAAGAAAGCGGGGTCAGTGCAGTTTGCAAATTGTCTGTTTGCTGTAACCCAAGTAAACATTTTTCATCTAGGACGGTAGGCAAATCCACGAAGTGACCACCAGGGGTCAGGCTTCAACAGTCAATGACGGAAAACGTCTCTATCAACCCGATCGGGAGACTAAATCTCACTCTTTTAAGACATTTCAATCGACCTTTTGTACGCCGCTATCCTTTATTTTGGTAGCTAAGGCGAGGGGGGGAACATGCGGGGGACACGGGCTGCCATGTTTGTTGTGATGACGCTGCTGGGCGTGTTTCAATCCCAGAATGCATTTGCGTAATTCCAATTTCACACCCTGGACATGTCAGTGGCGCAGACAAGGGCAAACCAACTTGTAAAAGGCAATATAACAAGTCCTACGCGCGATCAGTTTAATTATAGACTCATGTGGAGGACTGAAAATGAAGACGCGCATGCGGTGCGCAGTGCGTTATCAGTCCTCTGGGATGAAAGTCAGGTTTACCAACGTGATAAAAATATTCAACACGGTGGTTCAGGAAAGACCGGTAGGTAATTGAAAAATTAAAGATTGACGTTTTTTCAACAAAATGCTGATATTTTTTTTCTTCAGTCGGCTAGTTTCAAAGCGGGGTCGGTCGGGTTACGGCAAACAGACATTATTTTGCTCAGCCCAATATTACAATTATATTTTTGCAATGGAAAATGTTTTAAATAAAAGATTGAAGTTCTTTCACCGCAACTGTAAAACCTGTGAATTATTATGTGGATTTTAACAGTATTGTGAAGCACTGTTTGGTCATGTACTCTACACACAACAATAGTACTATGTTGGTGCGCTCACTTGGGCGGTTTCTCCACAGTGCGGTACGTGTTGAAGGCCTGGAGCTGCTGTTGCACTCCCACCAGAGAGTTTGCAAACTTTCGGTTGTTGAGGATGATGATGGTCTGCTCGATCCACTCCAGCAGGTCCGACGCCAGGGATTCGTACTTCTCGATCATCTTCTCTGTCTCGATGGCGTTGTCCAAAACCTACAAGCAAATAAAACAAATGCAAGCTCAACATTGTTCTTTTACTCATAGACGTGACATTGGACATTATTTATTCATTTCAAACAAGGACTGTACCAGATTTAGCTAAGAGCTCATTTCCATCTGTAGTACTCGGGCAGGTTTAACATAAGAAAAATGACAATTAAAAAAAAAAAAACCTCCATACATACACTATATATAAAAACAATTATTTACTTTTCATAAATCATCATTTGCAATACCTCCTAAAAAACAGTCATATAATTCATAATTTAACATTAACGATCCTAAAAACACAAATATGAATTTAATTAGTAAGCATTTATAATTATCTAATGAATTAATACAATGATCACATAGAAATATTAAAGCTACCAAATTCATCTTTAACTTGAGTTCATGGGCAATAATCAAAGTGTAGATATTTATCACTTATGTTGATAAAGATATGCAAGTTTGAATATCAAGTGTATTGTTTGATAAAAAAATAATTCAACAAAAAAGAGCTGGTTAAAAATAAAAGTGCAAAAAATATATACTGTAAACTTTGAGTACAGTAATAAACAGTGATATTTCTGCACTTTTGTGATTCATTTGAGACACATTTCTGTTGAATTCTCATAACATTGTCTGAATACCGTTATCGACAGTTCAAATATTTAGTATATGAATAATTCAAGTTTCAAACAATTGCCTTGGCATGGATCGTTTACATTGTATAACCTAAATCAGAAAAGGGAAAACAAACTGTAGAAAAAGTAGTCCCACGGTTGTCAGTAGATGGCGCAACCTGCCACTAGGCCTGTCCCAATATTTACCATATCGACTTTATTCATTCATTCATTTTCTCCCGCTTTTTCCCGTTAGGGGTCGCGGGTGACTGGAGCCTATCCCAGTGACTTTGGGCCTTAGGCGGGGTACACCCTGGACAGTGGCCAACTCGTCGCAGAGCATTTCGACTTTAATAAATGAAAAATGGAACAAAATGGGCTCAATATTTATCGTGTAAACTTTTTTTTTTGCACGAGTGGAAAGAGTTTAGATGTTTTTATACAGTACAATAACCTTTGGGTGGTACAGGGTCAAATAAATGGCTTCCATGACACATTAGAGACACTAAATAACTAATTAAGTCATATACTGCTATTTGTTTATTTATTAAAGCATTACATTGCATCTCATTGCGACAGGCCCAGTATCTAAGCTGTTTAGGCGAGTAGAGCAGGACATTTGATTTAAAACGGAAATAATCCGAAAGTGGCTACAGTTACAAGTGCACTGAAAATGTGATCAGATTTCTGAAGTCGGTCCGATTATTCAAATTAAAAACAGCCAAAACTGATCCGAGTTAACGGATTTCTTTCTGATGGTCTCTCAGATTACTCCCATCAGATTGTGTGTTTTGCGTGTCTTTTTAATCATCTGCAGAAATCGTATAATACTACGTTTGTGTACATGTGACCACACCCCATGTTAGGTGACCTTTAAAAACACAGAGTAGTAGCTGGGCGGCAGTAGCTCAGTGGTAGAGTGCTCGTCTTCTGATCCAAAGGTCGGCGGTTCGACTCCCCGCTCAGTCAGAGCGGTCAGATCCACTGGCCCGCAGGTTGGCGGTGCGATCGCAGCTGCCTCATGTGAATACTGCCGTTGTGTCCTTGGGCAAGACACTTAACCCAACTTGCCCCCCAGTGTCTGCGTATATCTGGGGTGTGAATGTGTGTGTGAATGGGTGACTGGTTCCTTGATGTAAAGCGCTTTGAGTACCTTGACGGTAGAAAAGCGCTATATAAATGTGACCATTTTACCATTTACTTCTCCACGTATGTTTATCACACACTATGGTCTGAGTACATTTGTGGCTGGTATGAGAGGTTTTTGATGCGTTTCCTGACCTTGCCGATCCTCTTGCCCTCCACCTTCAGCGCCTTCATCTTGGAGAAGTAGTGGTAGTAGGTGACCACGTATGTGATGATGGACTTCTCGTCAGGGTGGTCCACGCTGATGTCTACACACAACAGTAAAGCGCTTTAGATTCTGGATTGACTTGGACGTTTATGTGGTGGCGTGTGGTTACCTTCAGCGTCCAGCAGTTTGGTGAGGCCCAGGTGCTGCTCGGCCAGGTTGAAGGCATTCTGCAGATTGTGGTGAGCGTTTGATTTCTTCAGCTTGTCAAAGTCGATCAGGTCCGGTCTAAACACAACAGAAAGGTTTTTGTTACTATTGTGTTAAAACGTGATTACAATGGATCTGGTAAAGGAAAGAGGAACTATTAAATAATTGGTTGTTTTCATTGTGGTGTCAACATTGGTATTGTTGGTATTGAGTTTTATCCTTAATATTTAAAATGTCTTATATGACAAGCCTCTAGTCCATTACAGTCATCATTGTCATATTTCAAATGATTAGAATTTGAAAAGTACTTAATGACATTACCATAATAACATTAAAGTCTTCCATGTGATGTACTGGACAGGACAGTAAACAGTGGGAAATCTGCAGTGGCATTAGACCTCTTGTTCATTCTACAGCATTGTCACCAGCTGTAAATGCTGCATCCCTAGTTACAATAGAAAAATCTAAGTGATATTTGTTTAACAATTTGAATTGTATCTTTCTCAATAAATACAGCTGTCAGACCACAGGATGTTTTACAGAAAAGTATGTTTAGTTTAATTGGCTCTTTTGACCGGGAATGGTGACTTGTCCTCTCCAGGTGGTGGCGGGTCCCTGCCCCAAGTGAAGGAGTTCAAGTATCTCGGGGTCTTGTTCACGAGTGAGGGAAGGATGGAGCGTGAGATCGACAGGCGGATCGGTGCAGCGGCTGCAGTGATGCAGTCGCTGCATCGGACCGTTGTGGTAAAGAAGGAGCTGAGTCGAAAGACAAAGCCCTCAATTTACCGGTCGGTCTATGTTCCTACCCTCACCTATGGTCATGAGCTTTGGGTAATGACCGAAAGGACAAGATCGTGGATACAAGTGGTCCACAGGAGTTTCCTGCGCAGGGTGGCTGGGCGCTCCCTTATAGGGAGGAGTTGGAGGAATTGTCTGGGGTGAGGGAAGTCTGGGAGTCCCTGCTAAGACTGCTGCCCCCACAACCTGGCCCCAAATGGAAAAAATGATTGGTTGTTTTGACCCTGAACCCCCAGCGCTCGTCCTGACAGACGAGCTCCTTCATGTCTTTCTAAACATGGGACACCCTTTGGATCACAGCATTAAACGTCATGTCTTTTTTTAAAGTAGTGATTAACGTGTCATTTTAGTAAATCATTTTTGTGCCAACACCTTTATAGAAATAAAGTGTTACATTGCACAACATTTGAGCTTTTTTGTTTTAAAACTATGATTTATAGAAGACATTTTCAAGCACTGTAGAAAACCTTCTTTATTAAGAAATGTGACTCTGAACACACTAGCATGCTTATTACCATACTATCTTGGAGCGTACTGTAACGGGCTGTTGCTGCACTGCTGTGCTCAGCTGATGGTCAGAAGACTCAGCTCAAAGCTCTGTCACAAACACTAACATGTTCTTTATGGATATTATCCATACAAAGCTCCTATTCTTCTCTGTCCATGTGATCCAACATCTCACAGTGTTATACAAATGCAGACAAGTGTTCATACCTGTGTTTGTGGATGATGGCGTTGAAGGCCATGCCGTCTCTCCAGCTCGTGGAGAAGTTGTGGATGTTCACGTTTGGATAGCTGAAGAATAAAGAAAAACAAACATCATTAGTAAATACTTATGAGTATTCAGTGTTCTAGTCAGATAAATGTGGAAAATAAATATTGGGTTCTTTTATGGGATATTGTCAGTCAATGAAAACTGTATCAGGAAATAAAACATAAATAATAAATATAAAGAGGAAACTGATTTGTAAATGTTTTATAAAATACTGTTAAAATCTTAATAAAGAAAATGTTATTTAGTTTAAACAAAAGTAGTATGAATGAGTATAAGATTGATATACATTTAATCTAAAGACCATTTTATAAACCAATAAAAGAGCAGTGAAAGCACATGCTGCTTCTGAGGAAAATTGTCAACTTTTTAGAAGCCATGTATCCCCAAACATGATGTTGTCATTGAGTGGTGAGTATCAGATGAGCAGAAGATGTTTCCTGCAGACTCTTTATCTCCACGCTGTGACCTCATTCGTATCGTGTAGATAAAGAGTCTCTAAAGGAAACATCTTCTAAAGCTTTGGACAGGGCAGAATTGACCATGAATGTTTCGAGTAAAAACATCTAGTGTTTGCTTCATTTTGAGTCCGTTGAGGGTTATTTCTTGGACAAAATAACTTTTAGACGTTAATTAGCCCCAGTTTAGCCCTAAAATAGTAATTTTATCGTCTTCTGGTCTGATCCTGGGGTTTGAGAAGCTAAAAAGGATTCTTTCCTGAGCAAGATTACGGTAGTCCTGCCCCAAGGAAGGAGTAATAACCGGAAACCTGCCCTGCCATTGTTTACTCGTCAGGTTCATGTTTGGGCTGACCTAAACAATAGACAATAGGATAGAATAAGTACGGGACGGCACTAATCTAGCTTCTAAAACCAGGACCTTTAGATTGAAAATGACTCCAGAAGTCGAAAAAAACCTTTTCTACCAATATGTATTCTAGGTATACTTACCAAACAATAATAAATACATTGTGATTTGAAGAGTTATTGATGACTAATTATGGTAAATACTAATTTCCCTTTTTGCAGTCTTAATTTTGTAAAGTTAAATACTCCCGGTCTAAACTGTCACGTGCAGCAGACCACAGCGGTCGACATTGTGGGCTTCTGATTGGTCCAGCTCTTCGGCCTCGGGGTCCATCACGGACCTTCAGTGCTAGAACCTACACAATGCTAATGTATAGCATGTCCATACCCTGCGGTCTTCATCTGACACCACAGCAGCAGAGCATCTTTAGCAGACTTCTTCTCCTTGTTGTCCTCTGTCTCCACACTAATGTCCTGGATCTGGAACACACAATTGAAGTTCATTTAAGAGGGATAAGGATTAGGATTAAAAGATGACTCCCTCTAGGAAGTCTTTTCAAAATGACACAAATATTTTGCCAAAATCCACACCTTCATCGACTAAAACTGTGGTGTATCAAAAGTAGACGAATCGTCAATTAGCCTAGCATTAGCACGTCTCATTCTAAGGACATAGTAAGACATTAGCGAAGTGTTAGCAGTGTGTTAGCGATGTGTTAGCGATGTGGTCAGAATGCGATCGGCTCCATTTCATCCTCTTCTGCAGTGGCAGGATTTACGACGCATTTTTAATCCCAGCGGCTTATAAAAGGCTCAGTGCTGATGGGGTCCAGCTCCAACTGCTACTGTGGCCCGCGGCATCACTGAGTCAGAGGTGCGGGAGGACAGCCCACTCCAGAGCGGACATGTGCGATCAAAATTATGCTTTTAGAATGGGAGCTAAGAACTGTATTCAAGCAAAAATGCTATGGCATGAGAAGGCAAAAGTAAAAGATCAGAAAACATTTTCAAATATTAACAGAGATCAGCCTTTATAATAAACCGCAACAACAGAATAAGCTTCTTCCTTGGTGAAGTATGGAAAAAAAGATTATCGCCACAGAAATTATGTTCACTTCCCCTTTTCCTTTTTGTTTATGGAAGACTTAAAATTTTGGAGAGAAATATCCAAAATGGAAATCATAAATATTTTACCATATCATAATTTGTGTGGGATTGGCTAGAGAAGAATGAACTATAAACCAGCTCAACAAAGCTGTAATATGACAGTTACACAGCAAATTCCATCAGAGAATTCGGACCATGACTCCAGTTCAGTTTAAAAATAAAGGGATTCTAGAAGTGGAAAGTAGACCAAGGAATAGGGAACAAAAGAGTAAAAAAGTATTTGGAAACACTACTACAAGTAAAAGTAATCGTAAAGGGGGTTCCACACCGCCGCGGCCGAAGCGTCCAGTTTACATTCAAAGTCTATGGTAAACGTGCGTCGCGCACGTAGTGCGTTATCCGCGGGGCGATTTGGTGCGTTTTTGCGGCGCAATTGGTGCGTTTTTTTAAGCACTCGACGCTTTGAGCGCGCGTATGAGCCGGCCGAGGCGACGAAAGCAGCTTAAGCGATGCGTTCAGATATGTTGAGGTCTCTGCTGCTGAAGCATAGCAGCCGCCGCAGCAGCCAATCAGAGCTGACGCTCCAGTGACGTATGTACGTACGTATTGCCCCTCGCATTTCCGGTATTCCCCGTGGAATTCCCCAAGAAGCGCCACTGTTTCCTTGCTCATCAACAATGGCAGACAAAAGACTGATTGTGGCGGTTTGTGGGAGAAAGGAGCTGTACGATGTATTCACGGCTCTGCAGTATCTGGTGTACCCAGGCAGGTCGCCGCCGAGCCCGGCGCCTCCGTGTGAGGGTTTTGAAAACCAAATACGTGAAAACAACGCTCTCGATATCCGCCATTTTACACAATGAAAGGCCACACCGTCAACAACTCAACTGCTCATGCGACAACACCTCTACTGTGCATGTGCGCAGAGAGCTCGAGCGCGCCTGTGTACAGTGGCCGGGGCGTCGAGAGCGCGCGTCCACTGCGTAAACCTTTCAAATGTGCACGCGCTCAAATTCTGCGTCGGGCGCATTTAGGCGTCTGCGGTCTGTACGAGGGAAGACACAAAAATTTGAAAGAAGTTATTTCTGAAGGAGTGCTTTAGATTTACTCACAGTGGGAAGAGGAAACACAACTATTGTGAATGAGGACAATTTGATCAAATATATTTACAGGCAAAATAGTTCTTTCATCAGAAACTCTAAATGCACATGTTTCCTGAGTCATGTTGATGTAATTCTTTCTTTTTCTGAGCCATAAATCAGTATCTGGACTATAAACAAAGAAATTAATTAGTTGATTATGTCATTAATCGATCTTATTGTTTCAGCCTTATGTTACACTGTACAATATATAAAAAGTAGGAGTAAAAGTATGCTGTGTGAAAACTTTTGAGCTGTATAACTTTACAGGACAATATTTTGACTACTCAAGCCACTTCTGATATGATTATGATGTTGTGTTATGTTATTTAAAGGTACCTGGAAGCGGAGGATGATGGTCCAGATGAGACCGAGTGTCAGCCTGTGGTTTCCGTCCACGATGTCATGTGAGCCCATGTTCTCCAGATGGACCCTCTGCTCCTTAAGGAACTGCAGGGCCTTGTCCACGTTTTCCAGGCAGTGGATCCTCATGCGTCCTTTGGTGGGCTTGGGCTGCAACACATTCACAACTCAAATTTACAACACAGAAAAGCAAGGATGCAATGAGATGAGAATACATACGACATTACCAAAGAAGGGCGCAAAACATATCATATGGTATCGGAAAGTTTGAATATAACAAGACTAGCCAGATGGAGAGGACAGTGATCTGGAGATTGCAGCAGTCTTTAAAGGAGCTGTCATGGGACAACACTGAAATCTGAAAAGTCCATGTTTCTGAAGACAAACAAAAATCCCTTCAGTTTTCACAAGAAGGTCTACAATACCATCTCCAATTTTTTTTTGACATTAGAACATATTAAAAGCTTCCAAGAGCCAATCATTTAAATAAAAACTGCCTATTAAATCACCATTATCAGTGTTCTAGCCGTCCGAGGGAGCGCCGTGCGAGCGAGCGCCGTGCGGTCTCTTTTGAGCATGGCGGGTCACCGCCGCAGCATGGCGGGCCGCCAAGCTAAAACCCCTCAGCGAGAACACTGATTATAATCCTGTTAAATACCAATAATATACTGTTAATTTATATTCAATGCTAAGGAAGAGTAATTTTAATGGCACCAAATGCTTCAGCATGGTGAAGCCATTATGAATCTGCTATGATCCATCATAATAAATGTTGTCGTAATTCTTATATTTCACAAACATGTGCCAAGGGAAACAATAGTGTTGAGAGAGCCCCATTTGAAATCACAATCCACACACATTTATTTTGGACCTATATAGCACTTGTAGTCTCAAAAAGCAAACAGACAGAATTGTAGCTCCCAAAGCGGACTCGCTGATGAGGAGAGGGGGACTTTCCAGCGTCTTAGCCCGGAACCGAGCCTGCTGAGTCACCGTGTAAAGGGCCTGAGCTTGCTCTGGTTACACTGCACAGTCCACGTCGCACAAATGCAAAAAGACTGCAGTGTTCTTCATCAAAATACATGAATGCGTAGTGTAAAATAAGGCAGTGTTTTAGCTTATACTAGTTTTATAATATGTGCAGAGGATGTTTGCCACTTTTGAAGCTCTGGTTAGGCTTG
>NW_027316500.1:2846303-3211761 GCF_026437365.1 Eucyclogobius newberryi | reverse complement strand
CTAACATGGAGCCTGGCATGCATGCATGTTTTTTATTCATCCTTAGATTTGCAGAATAAATCACAAATCAAAGTCTCATAAATTACTTTTTCCTCAAAAAAATATTTGCTTGGTGTCAACACACATCATCATCATGTTCTCCTGTTCTACTGCTAGAATCCAGACAGATAATATTTGTGAACAGTAGAAACCAGGAAATTTAAAATGGCGGTGGGAGGATCAAATTAGGCCCATCAGTGAGGTTAGAACAGCCTTCCTAAAGTTCTGCAAACTAAGTTAAGAGGAGAAACTTTTCAGATATCTGGAGATTCTAATAAATAAAGAGGCAACTTGAATATTAGAACTAATTTGTAACGCTCTTTTGATGGCATAGCAATTAAAATCTCTGGTAAAGTGAGTGGAATTCAAGTGGTTTTAACAAATGATGTGTCAAGATTGTCTCAAACTCAACAATACATTTCCATTTTCCAACAATAGAACCTTCGTAGGCAGAAAGATGACACCTGTTCCAGCCTACACAGCACTTATAAAACCATTAGCTACCCTAGATTATTCATGCTCCATAGGCATTAGCCCTCTATTACGGTCCTTTAGAAATCAATGGGCCCATCTTCCGTCTCCATGGTAAAGCTCACATCTGGTCACTGTTAGGGGCCTTTATTTTTACCAAATGGCCTGCGTTGACATAACAATTGTGCAATGTAGGACGTGCACAGTGACATCAGAGGTGCACTCCCCAGCCCCGCCTAGAAAAGCGGGGGAGGTGATGTCATGTTGTCATAGGAACGCTCTGCAAATCCAATCATCCCACTGAACTTTTTAGCCAGTCAAATCTGCAAGCAGACTTTCCCCAAACGTTTGCACCCAATACTAAATCCAGTTTTCAAAAACTTTCTGAGAAAACTGGCTTGAAACAAGAGGTATTTTGAATATATTATTTGCAGTGTTTCATGGATTCAACACAATATTTATCCTTGGTTCATATATTGTCTGGTTAGTATAGGACACCTAATAAATTAAATACAAACAATTGGAGCTATATTATGAGCAGACCAAAAAAACTTTTAATTCTCTTTTTTGAGATGTTAAAAATGCAATGCCCAGAAGACAGTGGAGATGACCGTGGACTTCAGGAAAGTCACAGCCCCCCAGCCCCCCCTCACCATGACAGACTCCCCCATCACCACCGTGGACTCCTTCTGCTTCCTCTGCATCACCATCACCCAGGACCTCAAGTGGGAGCCCATCATCAAGTCCCTCATCATACTTCCTGTGGCAGCTGAGGAAGGCCAAGCTGCCAGCGCAGATGATGGTGCAGTTCTACACGGCCATCATCGAGTCCATCTTCACTTCCTCCATCACATTGTGATACGCTGGAGCCACAGCCAGGGACAAACAGAGACTACAACGCATTGTGCGTTCTGCCGAAAAGGTGATCAGCTGCAGACTTACATGCCTCCAGAACTCACCCTGGACACTGACTATTTGAGCCACTCCCCAGACCAGAACCAGAACAGAACCTCATACCACAAGAACAGTTTCTTCCCCTCTGCCGTTGGACTCAAACACTTCTAAACACCTGTCCCCTTAACTATAACTTAGTCAATCACTCACTGTACTGTTCACTTTCTGGACTACATCTGTAAATTTAACTGTACATTTTGTGTATAGTAAGCATATTTGTATTTATTTTGTAGATTTAAATAGTTTTTCTTTAATGAATGTCTTTTTTCGATTTTATATATGTAGCTTTATTATTGTTCATCGTTTTATATTGCACCGAATCACCAAAGCAAGTTCCTATGTTTGGGAATTTTGTTCATTGGCAATGGCAATAAACCTTTTCTGATCTGATTCGGTGGTGATTATTGTAAATGGGTCAATTTTGATGCTTCGTTTCTTTTGTTCACTTTACTTGGTGCTTAGCTCGTGAAATGCTAACAGCATTGTAAACACTGCCTCTGTTCTCTGGTTTATATAAAGGGTTTTGGTTGTATCTGTGCTTACTGGACTCAGATTGACATGTAAATGAGTGGTGAAAAGAGACCTTAATGGTTGGCATTTACACACATTAATTACGGTGGCACGCATCTTTAGGCTCATGAATTCACTTCAATAGCTTAAGTCTCTCAAAAAGATACTTTCAGCCTTTAAAATTCACAGGCAGAATATCAATAGATGATATCGCCTAACACTAACACTAGGGATGCGTACCGCTACGACGGACCGGATCTGGACTTGTAAAAACGTTCCGGTTCAGGTCCAAAAAAAAACGAAACCCGGTGATTCGGTTCTGGACTCATAAAATATAGCACTCAAATACTATATCCTTTTTGTTCTAGAATCTAGACCATCTTAAACCTTCCATTGATCGCAAATTCACGCTGGAAACGACGTAAACACTGCCATGCGCCGCCGTCAATAGCGCACACGGACCCTAATTAGTGACGCACGCGTCTTCCGGGCATAAGTTGAAGCCGGCGAATTAAGTTTAAAGATGCGAGAGACGGGAGCGCCTCATACGTGTCGAGCTGAGCAGAACCGTGTATCCTCATGTGAACATTGAAACAGCAGCCGGTAAGATCGCTGCTTTATTTGAACTGTTTTAAGCTGTGGCCGCCGCGTGCGATGTTGTGATGGTTAACGTGCAGTGTGCGTCGCTGCGTGTTAAAGGGGCGGGGTCAGCGTGGTTTCTTGTCTGGGTGTAAATATGAATGAAATAACTTAAGTGTTATGTTGTGGTATGATGTATTTGGCATTAAGTAAATACAAAGTAAAGTCAAAGTGATATTGCTTATTTGCTGCATTCATTAATTGGAGTTTATATTTTTTAATAGTATTTTGTATTTGTATTCTACAGTTGTTAAAAACCTGTTACCATCCACCTGTCCGCCGGCGAGCATTTTCTATATCTCAAATATTCTCTTACATCATCACTTTTATTTCCGTGGTCAATACCAGCAAGCCATACATCATTTTAAAGCTTATTTTCTCAACAAAACGAATATGTCATTGATTTACATTGAATAATATGCCCCAAGAAGCAATTGCCAATAGTTTGTGAGAAAGTCTCAACTTTTACAAACGCATGTCCTACCTGTTTGCTGTTTATGACTGACGAAACGGCTTTAATTCTGTACATTCTTGTGCTCAGTCTGTCCGTAAGGAATCATTGAAAAACAATATCCACTTGTATTTTTCCTGAAGTTATCCGATTTTGAGATATTGTCAAGTAAACAAACTTTTCTTCGTTTCTCGCCGGACGAGACGCTTGTCCGGCGCATTTCTCCGTCCATAACAAATGACCTGTTTGACCTATAAAATAATGTTGGATATCCTTCTTTTCTTCAGACTGTTACCTACAGAATGAGACCATCCACGAATTTTTCTGTCCACGGGTTTGTTTGCTACAGCCTCCGCAAAAAAAATGCGCCGCTTGCGACGCACATGGATTAGTCTGTTTACATCTAAATAGCGCCGCGTGCGAATGACGTAGCTGAGTTTGATTGACATATTATTCTAGCCAATGAGAATAGCTTTAGAAAGAGGGGCGGGACAAAGGGCTTATTGACACAGAATCTTCTGTATTCTCGTGCGTACGGCTCCGGGAAGGCTGTAAAGAGCTAGATTTCTCGGCAGGATTTTGCGCATAACGTTTTCTGATTTTATTAGCCTTTTGGACGTGCATTTTGTTAGATATATGTATTATTATACCAATACAAAAATAAAATAAAAATATTGTATTTTTTTTTTAACCTCTATATGGGAAATTCATGGGTAAACTCATATTTACACATTTTAACATTTTTTTTTTTTAGCAGTTATAATTGCTATTAGTGGCCTACAAAACATCAAAATGTATGTTTTTATGATCATAGAGGAGCTAAAATTGTAATAAAACAGTTTGGCACAGTTGGCACATATTTGGATCACTTGTTCCGAATATACTTTTTGATACAAAAAAGGTCAACAGCACCAAAATGCCTGTTCCTAGAGATCTGAAACTTTACACAGTTGTTGTCAACAAGATAAAAAGCATGTACAGTGAACAGCATATGCACACAATGAAGTATGTCATGCTCAGGACCATTACAAATTAACAATATTCAGGCAAGACTAAAAAAGGATGTTTTGTTTATGTTTGGGCCTCTGTAGTGTAAGTTCATGTGCACATCTGCAGAAACTAGAAGGCCTAAGCTTTCTAATGATGCATCACACTTGCATGTGGAACATAAGATCCTCTTTTAATAAGCAATGCCATTTGGGTATGTCCAACCATTGTGCACAGGGCGAAAATAGGTGGATGGTAACAGGTTAAATATGGTCTGGTGTTTAATGCTGCTAATATGATGTATTAATTTGATGTGTAAAATATTTTCATATTCTACTTTTGATACTGCTAAGTTGATTGCTTTATAGTGATTTGACTTTTATGCTAGTTTTTGTAACTCTGTTATTTTACACTGTGACTTATTTACACTGGTGTATTGTCTTTTAAGGTTTTTACCTGACTTTTGATGTCAATGGATCTGAACATTAAAGAGTGGAAATGTGTCTAAAGGCAATATATTTTATCAGATGAAACAGCTGCTTTGACCGCTTGACCCAGACTGACTCTTGTCAACAATACTGAACATGCTCTTGTTGTTGAGTTGAGTCTTAGCTAGTAGCTTGTGATTTGTAAATTGTAACTTCTGTTAAAAAACAGTGAATAAAGCAGACAAGTTGAGTTTATTTCAATCTGCAGTTAAGCCTTGTGTTTGATAGTCGTCCTTGTTCAAGTGTCTTCAACTTAATTTAGCGAAGTAGCTTGTGTTACGCTGTTGTAACATTATGCAAATATGGCATGGTTTAGGTCCGGACCTTATGAGTCCGGACCTGAACCTAAATCTCTGGATTCGAATCCGGACTTGAACCTGAACGAGGGTTTAGGTATGCATCCCTACCTGACCCACTGTTTTATAATAAGCTGCATATGAACCATTTATTTTTCTACATATAACAGCAGTTATATTGGCTATCGGCACTTCCAAACTACTTTTATACCGGCATAATATATATATATATATATATATAATATACAAGACAATCCATATCGGTCGGGCCCAAATCACGGCATGACTACATTCCCCAACAGACAATCACCTTATCCCTAAATAAATGATACACTACATAACTTTTTTTCTGGTGGAAGGTATGCCACCTGCTTCAGGATGTCCATGTTTGAAACCTTGCCCAGGATTATGCAACGCAAAAATCTGACAATATGCTTAGCAGTGATGATGCATCGAAGGTCTTGCATTGTGCTTTGAATTAATTAATTACACCAATCGTGACATTCCCAAATTATTATACCCCTGGTTTGTGCATTAGTTAAAGATTAGGGATGTTCATGAGTTTTCTAACGTATTTTGCCAAGGATAAATAACCAGTATTAACCTGTGCGGGTTACACAGAGAAACCTGCCTCTCTGACTGGCCTGATACTCGTTAATGGTTCCCCTCTAGGTCTATATGACTAATATAGGATAATGGTTGCAATGCATTTACATTGCTTCCTTTCCATGTGCCTTCATTTAATACGGCATTTGTGCAGCGTGTTTTGGGGACTATGGGTCCTCCACGGTGAACTTTGTGGCAGAATAACTGAAGTAAAACAAGGACTGACCCGCACACGGAGCACAGCAGAGAGAACAGTAGTGACCGTCAGTGAGCCAGGCTCTGACTTTTGCCCGTCCTTTGTGTTCTTTGTTTTGTCACACGTGCGTGTGACACTGGGCAGACGCAATGCAATTGTTGCCTCACCAAATGCAAAAGGCTGTCATTAACAGCATTATAGTGGCTTAAATGTGCTGATGAAGAGCCTATTCGTAGTCTATGCAAGTCTATAGTCTACTTGTTTTAAAAGGTTATCTAAAACAGAAAAAAAGGGGAGGGGAAAAAGTGGGTCACCAGAAACAAGTTTGAGAATCACTGATCTATGTAGACAAGCAAGTGACTCCAATAGGGTAAGTTAAGTATCAGATTTGTGAAGCGGTGACCTTGCTCACAGTAAAAATGCAGGTTTCCAAGGTATTTTTGAGCAAGAAAAATACTATCCTAAAGCAGATCAAAAGTAGCCACAAAAACAAAAACAAGTACATCACAAACAATCCTGCCACCATTTGAAAAGGGCTGCCCTATAGAAATCCCAGTATGAAAAAACAGCATCGATGCAGATTTAAAAGCATCTACCACTCAGATGGTGCATTAGACGGACGTAGCTGGGACATGGCTCCTCCCCTTACCCCTACCCAGGGGTAAAGGCTTTGGAGCTAATCGCCCATTTCCTCTGAGTGTCCGATTGACCCCACCCTACTCCGAAATGCGACGCCCGGGCCAGCCTAAAATCATTTACGCAGACAGAACAACAGACGAGACCAAACAATCAAGTAATTGTGTTAGACTAACTAAACAAGGATTTGGAGTTGCACGTAAACATGGGTGACTGGAATAGGATGACTCAATTGAATTTCTAAATGGCATACAAGCAGACCTAGATAAGTGGTTAGAAGGCATCTCGAGTGTGCAAATGCTGGTCTAGACACTTTGCCGTGCTTCACAGCCGTTTCGGGTTGGACTAAATTTGGATGGTGAAACATTTGAGGTAAACAGACGAAACAAAGTAAACGGCAAAGCCAAACCATCCATACCAGTTTAAAATATTGTTTCTAATGTAGCCTTGTGGTGTCTGGGAAAACAATACTAGATTAGACTCTAGCACAGATACAGGTTTTAAAAGCAGCTTGTGAGACATTTTTCAATACTAAATCGTTCTAAGACACATGATTCTAAAAATGTTCAGGAAAGGTAGTCTTGTTTATGTAATTTTAAGTATTGATACTTGCTCAAATGAGTATCTAGTTTTTAATACAAGTTTTAGTATTGATTTAACATCTGAATTTTGATACATTTGACAACCCTACTGTGTGCTGTCTGCATCCAATACACGCGATTGCTGTTCATGTTTCCTAGTGAGTGCAGCAGGCGAGAGCAAGGTCTGTTTAGGATGTAATTTGCAGTTTTATGGCATTTCTGTTGATTTGATTATATAATAGAGCATGTCACCAACACAATATCTCTGGAACTGTGCAGGTGGGAAGAGGAACAGGTAGGAAGAAAAACATAAAAGTGAGCAGATAAACAGGCCACTTATGACGCCAATGTTAAACACAGCTCCACATCATCCTGATCTATCACCAGAGCCACGGCAATTATTACTGTAAGCAAACCAACAACAGGCTTTAGCATGTGACCGTGGAACTGTGAGGACATGTTCTGTCTAAAAAGCAGTCAGACTCGGACAGTGAGTTTAAAACTTTTATTATACCCAATTTCCACTGTATAACATTGTTATGTTTGTATAATGCCTAGAATGTTTTATTTTAATGTTTTAATGTTCTTAAACCCTAAGATAGAGACCTCAAATTTGATGACAGTTTATTAGCTCTACTGTAGCATTGCTCTGTTAGCAGCTTTCAGTTGAGAAATGGGCAATTAACTCTTCACAGGGAATAATAACGATGTTAGGAATGCTCTGAGGAATATGTTTGGACCACTGAAACTGATTAAAATGAACTTGTTCTGCTTTTTACACTTTTAAGAAAAAGGTACCGCACATCTCAAATTAAAACAGTGTTTGGGGTTTGAACCATTATGCAAAAACTATATACTCGGATATGGCAAGCAAACATTGTGGACAATTAGCTTTAGCTAACAGCCCCTTACAAAAGCCGTGACGACACACTGTAATCAAAGCTAATAACGAGTTGTAAGTAAACCATTTTTTTCCATTTACAATAGACAAGCTGTTTAGATCTTTTGGAGAGGCATTCTAAACTCAGTCAAATAAGGGTCAGTCAGATTACGCGCACATGAAAGCTCTCGGCTTTGACCTTCAGCGGGGCACATTATTTGATTTCCATGTGGTTCGTTGGAGGGTTTCTGTTCCAGGATTACTCCCATACACACACATTCCTGCTAAATGAAACGCTGAGGCCTGCAAATGTGGACAGATGCCAGGCTGGAGCGTTAAACTGCTGAAATCCTGATTTGAGTCAAGGCTATGGGTTGAAAGGAATTGACTAGCACAGGACTAGTATGGTTTAAAACTTAAATGTTTTGAACAAAACTAGTTAACGGCCATTAATCTAAATGTGGGACAAACTGGCAACGTTAATCATGACAGCTGTTGGCGTATTCTCTAGCTTGGAAAATGTATTTTTGGGGTTTTGCTATGGAGGAGGCAACCACAGAATACAGGAATTGTCAATTAAAATAATTAACTCTACATGTTTTAGTTGACTTAACTTTTTAACAATACAGGTCAAAAGTACTGAACATTTAATATACTGTGGGGGGGAATGTATTGGTGTGTTGACCTAAATGTTCAGTAAACTAAAACTGGTAGTTACATTTATTCCAAAAACTAGAACCCCCAAACTCTTGCCAACTCCAATACATTCCACAAAGATGATGTCAATCAATTATTACTTGTTTTAATTATAGAAGCCAAGTCAGATTTCAAAAGATGGTAAATTTTAATGAACTGGTCCAATTTTTGGTTCCTAACAAGCGCTGTATAAAACTAATGAGATCGCAGTGCAGTGGTTGGGCTTTGATTTAGAAAGTATGTCCAATAATGTTAAACAATCTTAGATCCCACAAATGGGGAAGAAATGCTGATTATTTTCAATATAGTCAGTCAAGTCCTAGTGTGGGGGATTGCAGTATTTTGGAAGTTGAATTATAAGTGACATTGATTGAAGGATTCATTTATAATAGATGGGTAAGTGTAAAGCGATGTCTATTCTAATTCCAAGCCTGTAGAGAGATGCTACGCTGTACTAAGACTTAAGGGTTGGGTCTCAGAACACATGCTAGACTCTGTGCCAGCCTCAGCAACGTGAGAATGACAAACACGAGCAGCTTAGCAGATCAAAAGTTTTCCTTCCAATCAATATGAAGAGACCGCAGAAGTAACACATTCTTTCTGTCATTATTTGCATTACTATCTACAACCTCTCTCGGAGCATATCATTTCTTGTCTACAAATACAAACAGCAACATTCATAGCTTTTAAAATGTCACTGGCCAAATTCTTCAAAAAACTCCTGGAGAAGAACAAATGGTGTCATGTGTCTGACCTCCACTGAGGTCAGAGTGGTTGACCCCGACGTAACCAGGCTAACAAAACATTCTCTTGCCTGAGAAGACACAGGACTCCAACCTACCAGCACAGACTTATATCTGGGCCCATTACCTAATATGTATAGTATAGAGGGGGCTTTGTAGTCTACATTTGCATGGTAGATTCCTGGCAATGGAGGGAACTTGAATCATCCATCTCCACTCCCCCCTGATCCCTAAAGGTGATAAGTTGTGTAATGTGTAAAAGCAAAAACATTTTAGACACCTGAAACATAACTCTTGGAAACATAACTCTTGGAAGGCAGCCATAGCTATACTGGCTAGCAATCAACGTAAAGTAGCTTTTAGAAGCTTCAGTTATACAATTTAACAATGGTTTAGTTATTTTATTTAAAGGATTTTTGGCCCATAGGCTTTCATCAGACAGGACAGTATAGCGTGAAATGGGGATGAGACTAGGGAAGGACATTGCAGCCACAAAATTTAAAATTTTTCATCGACATCAGAAGATCATTTAACAATACTATAGGTTTGTTGAGAAGGCATATATTCCAACCAAACCTACCACCATTCAATCCCAATATGTTCTGAACAACTGTAAAAATACAAAACCCAGATGACAAACACAAGCTGCCATCTTTTCAAAAGGTGAAGTAGGGTGCTCTAAATTTAGCACCTGCCTTAGCAATTCTTCCCTCTGCCTCTTGTCGCACTGTTCCACTTCTATCAGCTGGACGTGTTCCAGAACATTCCAGCCTCTGCTCATGTGCAAGATTCATCTGCAGCCTTACATCCTCCTCAAACTCATGCATGCATCCAAACGTGTGATCCAGATCCAGAGACATTTTCACCTTCTCAAACTGGAAACTGTTCATTATGTAAGAAATACATTTTAGAGATTAGAGATGGGCCATATAAACGTCTGAGATGACAGTTCTCAAAAGTATGAAATGTGCCATCTGCATTTTATCCATCTTTTACGCTGGGATAATAACATTGGGGAAATGGAAGAAAGCTTGCAAAATATTGAGCTTGATTGTTGGTCCGGAGTACTTAGCTGGAAGATTTAAGTCAGTGGTTTATGTTGATGGACAAAGAGACAACAATCAAGCTCCCTAAAAACAGGCAAAAAAAATGCACCTTATTCCACCCCAAACAGCTTTGAAATCCGGATAAAACTCATTTGCTGTTGAGATTTTCTTCAATAAAAAAAAAAGGTATAGGAATTGAACATTCTTGCAGCTACAACACTACGCCTGTGCAAAATAAACATAAATAATGATTTGTTTTATGTTACAGCAACAATCATCTCGTCTTTGGACCTGCACCATGCCTAACCCTTATACGACATCACCATCTTGAAAAGTCAATCCAAATGGTGCGTCGCTCTTCTCACCCCTCCTGTGCACCCCCTATGCATCCTGCTCCATCCTCTGGCCTTCTCAACACCCCCCCAGTGCACCTCTGTCAGGCCACATGAAGCCCCCTCTCCCCCTCCCCTTCCATCCAAACTCCGGCGGATTAAAACTATAAACTCCCCGAATCTTCAAGCATTAAAGAAGTGCAAATCTGTGGGACATTTAGGCAGTGATTTCACTTTCAGCTGATCTAGGAGACATTTTGAGGAGAAACTTTGTTCATTGCAAAAAATATCTGAGATGTTTTGAAGCGCAAGTTAAAAAAAAAAAAAACATTACAGAGTAAGACTTATGGTATTATAGGGAATAAACAATGATGACTGGTGGTTGTGTGTCTGAAAATATAACACGTCTCTGCTTCTTAAAAGGGACAATGCTCCATCACATCATATATGTAGATTTTTTGGTATGGTTAGACAAATAGTAGGATAATGAACTTTGTTGCGGATTTGAAATGTTTTTTAAAACACCATAATTCATACAGCAACACTGGCCACCACCTGAGCGTGGAACATCAGCTCAATCTAACTGAAAACAGACTTTTTGGGTATTATCTACTTATAATTTTATGGACGTTTTTTCAATAAATCATGCAATCTCCGGAAATGCAGCTTGTGCCAAGGGATGGTCATCGTAGGTGAAGGAATTTGAAAGAATTCCGGGGGGAATAATATGTTTACAGTCTGAAACAAAAGCCTTACTTTTTTCATTTTAACAAAAACAAAAAACATACTTCTCCAGTTTAACATCAACAACAATACCAAAAGTTGCAGAAATGACTTAATGGGAAAGTTGTGAATTCATATACATCACATCCAAGACTGAATTACGTCAATGATCCTTCCTTGTAGCGCCGTTAGCAGTGCATTTACACACTCATTACATCATTAGCACATCTGTACCAAGCGTCAGGTTACAGCGTTTTTTGTCTGATTCTAGGTTAGCTGAAAGAAAGAAGTCTGTCATGTTGGAAATAGCCACAGGCCGCTATAGAAGAGAACACCGGAATAAACAGATTACACGTTCTTGTTTGGCTGTAAGTGAAACACCACAAGGAGAAGGAGTGTTTTTAAAGTACTTCTTTAAATGGTCAATTTCAGAAGTTTGGACAGATATACCACCACAAACATCAGTATCAAATGGTAAGAGGTAAAAGTATTCTTTATTCACTAGTTTGATCAAACGGAGCGGTTAAGCAATCATGAACTAAAGAAATGGTACATGATGGCAAGATGATTTTTTTGGCAAATTATAGGATTTTATATTTTGGCAAATATTTGTTTCTTAGCCAGTACTGTGCCTTTTTCTACTGTTCATCAAAATCAACTTTCATGAGCATATGTAATAACAGCCCTGACATGCAAAAATAAATGATGTTGAATCCAGAGTAATTAAAAAGAGTTTACCTTGCATATAGGTGGGCAAATATAGGTGTATATGTGCCAAAAAGTGTTTGACTGTTTGCAAATTGTTTTTGAAGCTTTGCATTGGTGGTTGTCAGGGGAGGCCAACTGTAACAGCCACAACTCAGAATGCCATTGTTTTCAAATAGAAGCTTTGCAGTGTACTCACTGTACTACACCCCAACATGGTCAGATGGGATATGGATATGTGTACTACAACTCCTAATCTTAACAAATCTAAATTAGGAAGTTAAAATAAGATAAGATAGCCTTTATTTGTCCACACAATGGGCACATTTCTATGTTGCAAGGCAAGTAGATATAGAAGTAAAAGAACAGAACTTTAAAAGGAAGCTTTAAAAAAAAAAAAACTCTTAATAGAAAAACTCTATTAAACAAAACTCTTAAAGATCTCATATTCTTAATAAGGAATAGAAAGAAAAAAAGATAGACAAAAATAATAGTGGCGAAAGTAAACACTTATTTACAGCAGTTATGTGCACATGAATATGACATTATTGCGTATGAGTATTGCACATGAAATCTGGAACAATATTAATTTAAGACTGTTAAATCCACATTCCTCAACAGTGATAAACATTTCTTGTACTCTTCATACATAAGATTAATAAACTAAAATGAATAGTAGTTTAGAACCTGCCGCATTGAAATGAGACTTTTTTTGGCCCTAAAGACATCCCGTGCTTCACTACCATGGACCATCTGAGTAAATATCTCACGTTACAACGTAACACCCACCTCGATAAGCATAAGCTCAGGAGCAGATGATCCAGATGTGAAGACACAGACACAGGGAAATCAGCTCACAGAGTCAAAGACAGAGGGGACAGTAGGGACAGCTGTGATGTGTTTTCTGTTTGTTAAGCTTCAAAATGCTGTGTTTTATTACAATCCAGCGCATATTCACTGAGAAATTAGAGGGCTTTTTTTTTTTTTTTTTTTTTTAATTTGGTTGGTGTGGCTTTTTGGCTTTTTTGTTCCGAAAATTACAGTATAAATTGTATTGCAAATATATAGTTTAAAAGATTGAGAAATCAGCAACTGTTGCATGAGCACGCAACAGCCCCGCTGCTACACGTGCGTTTGTTTATTAGCGCGACGGATCGCATCGCATCTCTTGTCTCCGATTTCCGTCTCTTCTGAGTTACAACATAGTCTTTCTCTGTCGTCCTTCAGTCATTTTTGTACTTCGCGGTCCGAAGCGTAGAGCTACTCTGAAGGAACTCGCTGCTAGCTTCGCTAAACACACACCGGCATAGCAACCACGCATGCGCAGCCAGGGAAACGTGCCGATATCCTGGAACGAGCCAGAACGAGCATGTAAGTGTGCACTAGCACGCAGGGAATTATTGACATGTGGGAGAACTAATCAGCCGTCCACGCAATGGGGAAATGAGACTCTGAATGCCAAAAAAATCCTCTATTTAACCTTTAACACTTTCATGTTCTGTAAAGCACATAACTGTATTTTCAACACAATAGGTTAATTAATAAAAATTTTAAGGTTCTAATAAAAACTGAGCAGTGAAGTTATATTAATGTTTTTGTCAGCCAGGGATCCACGGGTTTCCTAATGTTGCGTGTTCTGCGGCTCTGTACCTTGTACTGTTGCTCTGAACTTTATACCCTGAACAGGATTTTAGTTTTTGTCGTCATGGTGCTCATATTTCTTGAGTAGTTAACAGAAATACGAGTAACGCTGTTCTTAAGCAGAACTACCATTTGTCATCTCTTTTTCTCGTTTAGTGCTTGTTGCCTTGGCAAAACCAATCTCAAATGTGGAACTTCATAGCAGCTGGCTTTTCTCTCTAATGCATGCGCAGTCCAGCTTCTCAATATTGTCTGGTGAGAGTGTGTTATGCAAGTGGTCGGAATGCCATGGCCTCTGTCCCAGTGAGAAAAAGACCTCCAGCAACAAAGGTGCTTTAATATTAGCCTGGAATTAAGAACAGTGAAGGCGCTTGAGTTTTTGGCCCATATGAGACGCGGCGAGAGACAGGCAGATGTGCAGCACGGATCAGGCAGGCACAGAGAAACAGGATACAGGAGGCTTAGTGGTGGTTAGCTTGGAGTAGCCTAGAATGCACAGTCATAATATATGACTTAGCCGTTTCTAAAATCAAAGCATTTATTTATTGCCAGAAAAAAAAAGCGTCTTAAAATTCAAAATAGCTTTAGTTATTTAGATATTGAACATCTTTAAAAGAAATGCTTGAACTAAAAAAAGTTTCCTGCTAACATTACAATTAGCGTAACACGCCTTCTCAATCTTGCTTTTTCAAAAAGGGTATCGTACTTTAGAGAAAATCATATATATTTGTTCATTTTGTACTTTATACGGAGAAACAAATGTCTATGAAGCCATCTACAAGAGTTCTTAAAAAGAATAACTTTGCAGCACTCTGCATCCAACTCAGGGCAGATTTCCCACAAACACTGCACTTCCGGTGCCCTCCCTTAAATTAAACCTTACCAAAATAGCCCATCACGTCAGCTTTGTTCATATGTGGGCGTTTTACAGCTCTATACAGTTTGCCTTGGCAAACGCCAACACTGCTCGTATTGAGGGATGGAAAATTCTTAATCTTTCCTCGACTCTCCATCATGTAATGTTCATATAAAGTAGCGCTGTGAATTGCACATGACAGACTGTAAATACACATGCAGTCCAAGCCCCGCCTCTTCCTGCCACTGTGGAAAAGTTGGAGCGAATTTCCTGTTGCCCCGCGAGCAACAATTGGTCATCATTTGTGCTTGAGATGTTTAGGTTGGCCCCCAGTTCCAATGAAAACATGGAAGGGAGAGTCCACTTAAGTCACAGCATGCCACTTGACATTCTTGAAACGTTCTTTGTTAATAAGAGGGTTTTAATATCAAGAATAACTTAATGAGACTAAAAGAATACATAAACAACAGCTGTGCTTCATACAAATGTGGGTTACTCGTGTGTTGGGGGTCTTTAGGGATAAATAAGAGAAACAATAAACATATGTTAACTATAAAACATCCTCTAGACGTGAGAAAGATACTCAACATTGCAATTTCAATGGGTGCAATTAGCAAATGCGTGAAAAATAAAATGCTAAGCTAACCCTATAGTATGATACGTACAAACATGTTCTGAAATACATGAGATTATTTTACCAGTTTGTCGGTTTTTAAGCCCATTTCAGCTTTTTGTCATGGATGAGTTTAAAATGTGAGCTGGTTTCACAGAGGGGTTTTTTGCTCTATCATGTGCTTTTAAATGTACTTGGACTGATCTTAATGGGTTGTTTACCTGGTTAAATATAAACATAAATTACTGGGGAAATAATGAATCTGCTTCTTGTGAAAGTTCACACTTCACTGTAATTTGTTGAATCCAGCCGTTTGTTGAATCAGAGCCTACAGAAGCTAACCCAAAGGAGAGATGGGTGAGTAATTAAATAAGTCAGTTTGAGCATTAAGAGAAATAGTGAATCACAATATGACAATACAACAGCAAAAAAAACAGATCATTTAAAGTTTTATCACCACATCACCCAATCCCAATTTAAGTCAGTCAAGGAGATGTTTTTCCACCCAAAATATAAAAAAAATGTTTTGATATTAGAAGAGAAAAAATACAAAACAAAATTAAAAAAAAAAAAATGATTGGCAAATGGCAAACACAAGAAAAGATTATGGATGAAATGTTGTCAAAACCAAATGACTCTCCATATCACTGCAGCCTCCAGCACTTAACATCTGCCCCACTCCACTGCACTACACAAGTCAAGAGAAAATGCATAAGTCCTTTATCGATCTCGTGTTATTAATGCTGCTTAACTTTAGGAATCACATTTCAGCTGTTAGCGTTGAAGCAGTGTTTCCCTAAGCTTTGTTTTGGACTCCATATTGTAAAGTGCCATTGGCAATTAGGAGTCTGTAGATCTTATAAAGCCTTGTCTTGTCTTGTGGAACTATATTCGGTTTGGAAATATCTAACTGCATTTTTGAGAAGTATTGACATCGCAAAAGATTTGTCTATTTTTTTGCTCTGCAAGTTACTTCACACTACTTCAATTTCATCAGTTCTCAGATGTGTTAAAATAGTCTTTTTTTCCTACTCTGCCTTATGTTTTTTCCAAAACTACTAATTCAAACCTCAATTTACATAATAACAGTAAAATTACAAAGACTACAATTAATAAAGCAACCCAATTTCCTTCGCAAACAACAAAGTACCTCTACAAAAATGAAACATATAGCCATGTGTCCAGTGGATTGCAATAGTATAATAGTGCCTCCACGGGCTTGTGTTTGAGGGATCCAAAGCGGACCCTGAGAGATACTACATTCCAAAGCGGCCTGGCTCTCTTCAGCTCCAGGTGGACTTTAGCGAAGGAGGAGCTCAGCCAGTTCATTGGACAAGAGCGAACGCAGACTCAAGCCCAAACAAGACGGCAATAAGCAGATAAACAGAAAATCATTATTTCTCTCCAAACGCTGAGTTGTTCTTGTGATAAACTGCTGTATTTGCAGTGATGTCAACTTATATGTTGAGCCCACATGTTTATGTTTAGGTTAAAATGCGACGTAGAGGCTCGGTGAAGTAAAATAAAAAAAAAGACGGTAAACCAGAAGTGGTTAGCGCTAGCTTTAGCCATGTCTCAGAATTGCATGAGATCAGCTTAGTATAATTCAGGAACAATTTAGATTTAATAAGAGATAAATTGTTGCGTTGGCAAACCCTTGGCACATGGACCGGCCATGCCCTGAACCAAAGAGCTCCAAGGCGACCTGGTCCCAGAGCCAGTCGAAACGTGGCTTCTTGTTACTTTAGCAATTCAGATTTAGTTTTCTCTTACACGTTAACGCTCCCGTTTAATCCTACATTTTGCAAACATACATTTCAAATCAAATTGCAACGTTTGTCAGGAAAAAATGCACTCAACATTGTTCCAAAAGCATTCAACCGGTCCCGGCCTACTCCTGAATAACATTCAAAACAAAACACCCCAGCGCCCTCCAATCTACATTGTCCTTGACCAAGACCAAAGCGTAACTCTAGACATCCCACCTCCCTCCCTGTCCCAGAAAGCCATTCATCCCCCACAGAAAGCCTCTGGGCTGACATTTTCTTACTTTTTTACTGGCCATAGAAATAGCACAGGGCTAGGCAACAAGTTGACACCTCACTGTCACATCACAACTAGTTGCCAAACGTTCCCCCCAGACCAGACCAGTTGTTGCACCAAAGCAGTAAATCACAGGGAGTTAACAGGAAGCATGAGCTCACGATGAGATAACAAAAATACTGTACTACGTGACAAAAAGGGGGGGATTTTATGGGGTAGGGTGAAAAAAGTATGGAGGAGAATGGAACAGGACACAGCCCACCGCGGCCCAGCCTGGATCCGATTACATAATTGCACTACAGGATCCAGAACGAGCTCTGCGCAAAAGGAAAAGTGCCTGAGAAAAGCAGCACTGACAGAGTAACCGGGCACAACGCATTCCCGCTGACTCATAGAACTGCAATCAGCGGTATTATTACACAGAAATCAAAGTTAGCGCACACAAGTATCAGAAGGGGACGATGTTTCGCTGGATTTGAGGTCGTAAAAGCGTAAACGTGTGGAAAAGACGCACGTTTGGTTCACTAAGTCCGGGATGGGGCACTGCGGAGAAGCTATAGCCACGGGTTTTGTTTTATTAAAGAATATTGCAATGTTTTTTTATGGGTGCTGGGTGAGGTCAGCGCACACGACCACGCCTGCAAACAAGAGCATCCACCATCATCATCATCATCATCATCATCATCCCGTGCGACAACAAGGAGAGGAGACGCTTCCAAAAAGTGGGCTGAAAACACAAAAAGGAGAGGAGAACTGCGATTTTGACCCGGTAAATCCAAACCTTACGCAGCCGTGACGCATGAAAAGACATCAAAATGTACCCGCGGCGACGTAGAGCAACAGCAGCGAAGAGGAGACGGGCAGAATGCAGACAAATGCGTGACCAAATGCGGGGAAAGCGGTGTAAAATACATGTTCAGTGGGGTTAGTTCGGAACGCACCACGCCTCACGCCCGCACGGAAAGTAGATCTTCCACGCCGACGTCGCGGTGGAGGTGATGCGGACACAATGAGGCAATAAATGAGGTGCGGGGGGAAAGCGTGCCCCAGCAGCAAAGAAAACGAAGGGAGATGGTGCGGGTTTGCAAAGGAAGATCGGCGGGGTTGACTTACCTGGAGGCCGACACAAGCGCGCTCGGGTCCCGCTATCGGAGGAGGGAATCACGGACGGACAGACGGAGAGCTGTGAGAGCAAACAAGGCAGAGGCAGCAGCAGCACCGAGGTCTGCTTCAAATCCACCAATCGTCCTCCTCCTGGGCGCCCTGCTCCCCCCCCTCCCGTGCTCCGCTCCAGCAGCACTGCCCCGGACTGCAGAGGGAGGCGCGCTGGGTTCGGGCACCGTGCAGGGCCGGAGTGACGAGAGGGGCGGGGAGGACAATTAGAGCGTTTGATTTAAAAAAATTCAAAGACTTTTTAGAATTAGTTTCGTTTATGATTATTCAGAATAATATAGATTTTTATTTGTGTGTGTTATTTTATAAAATGCAAGGTATTTTTTTTAAAGGTTAAAGGTTGAATGGACGATTGTTTTGGCCCAAATCTGAGTCTTATTTCCTCGTGGCGTGGACTGCTGATTAGTCCTGCCATGTATCAATCATAAAACGCACCTATCGCTCACCTGCAGCCGCGTGCGGTTGGTCCCCACGCGTCTCTACGCGTCTCTAAGCGCATTGATCTATCATAATATAGTTCCCTCAGTGTACGGGACAAAATGAAGACGGAGAAAGACAGTTCGAGCTGACTCAGAAGAAGACAGAAATCTACGGGAGACGAGAGATGCGATGCGATCCGTCGCGCTAATATCAAATCAAATCAATTTATTTTTGTAAGGCCCAAAATCACAACAACAGTCGCCTCTGAGGGCCACCTAATAAACAAAGGCACGTGTGTGTTGTATCAGTCCGCACGGGGGAGTGCGCATGCGCACTTCCGCCTGCGTTCTCAAATCGCCAAAAAATCGTCCATTGCGCCTTTAAGTCAGACTCAGACAAAAATTGTCAGTGAACAAAATTCACCAACTAGGACCTTGCTTCAGCATACTGTGCAACATGAAACAATGAATAATTAAATGTATTAAATATAAATGTGATCAAATAAAGCATGTATAAAAATACGAGTTTACTAGAATAAAATATAGTTAGACTAAACACTGAACATCTAGTTATAGGTCAGTTCTGCGCATGTCCAAGCTTTTTATCTTTGAGGGAGAACCACATAACAAGACATACAAGACGTGAAGGACCTCTTAGTGAAGAAGGACCTCTCACCTTTAAGTGCACGCCAGCATGACTCATGAACATAGAAAGTTAAAACATGCTTCTGAACATTCTCCTTGGAGATGGATACGTTTTATGATACATTGTGAGGTATTATAGCCAAATGAACAATATTTCCATGGAAACAACCCTCCAGGCCAAGTACGAGTTAGGTTTGTGGTAAGGACGCACACAGTAAGGACGCGCACATAATTTTTCTGTACAATAAAGATAACCAAAATGAATAACTTGCTTTTATTTTAGTCTTCTTTTTGGGCAAAATTCAAAATAGATTACGTGGTTTGAAAGGTAGAATCTATGCAGGCCTTTTGCAAATTATCTTGAAATTAGAGATGAGGATATTGTCCATGACAATGTCAAAGTTTATTTCTAAAGGACTCCTACAACTTTAAAAGCCCAAAGGGCTTTACAGACAAGTGCAATAAAATGCATTAGTGACAAATAAAATACAATCCATTACACATAAAGTTAATAAATGACTCAGCTCAGTTTGTGTCAAGAAAGAAAAGGTAAGTTTTTAACAAAGATTTAAATTGCTCGAGTGTCTCAGCAGATCTTGCATGCAGAGCCTGGGCCCCACTACAAAGAGTCCCCTCTGCTTTTTAGCTTTGACCTCGGCACATCCAGGAGGAGCTGAGAGGAGGACCGCATGGTACGAGCAGGAACATTGTGGGACAATAACTCCCACAAATATCATAGAGTCAGACCCTTTAGACACTTAAAAACAATGAGCAACATTTTTAATTGGATTCTGTGGATAACTGGAAGCCAGTGCAGTGATGCCAGGACTGGAGTAATGTGTCGGTGACGCCTTGTACCTGTGAGCAGCCGGGCCACTGCATTTTGCACAAACTGCAAGCGTTTAAAAGAGGTCAGATTGACACCAAAATAAAGACAATTGCAGTGATCCAGGTGTGTTGTAATAAATTAGTGTATCAAATGGCAGTCCTTGGCAGGACATTGACTTGTTTGTCCAGCTTAAGTGATGAATCCATCAGCACACCAAGATTTTTCACAAATGAAGACCAAGAACACTATCCACTCCTCCTAATACATCAGAATCATCTGTTTCTTCTCATGTAAATGTAGATGATTTAAAGTCGTCCAGTCTTGTCTAGTCTTGAGGCAGTGAATCAGAAGCTCAAACGATGAGGTATTTGACTCAGAATACGAAAAGGTTCTCTGACTGCAGGGGAACGTAGATTTCAAAGTCATCAGCAAAGCAATGGAACCATATATATATGTTTTTAAAGAGCAATCTTAATGGCAACAAATAAAACGTCTGAGGAATAAAGTCTGGCGGTAATGCAACACTCGGATGCCAACCGCCATAAAACAACAACAACAACAACAACAAAACACAAAGAGAATTGGACATAGGATGGAACCCTGAGGTACACCACAGTTCCATGGGAGAGTTTAGACTGATGGGGGCCGAGGTGAACAGAGAAGGTTTGTTCTAACAAATATGATTTGAATCAGTTAAAGGTTGAATGGACGATTTTTTTTGGCCCAAATCTGAGTCTTATTTCCTTGTGGCGTGGACTGCCGATTAGTCCTGCCACGTATCAATCATAAAAGGCACCTACTGCTCACCTGCAGCCGCGTGTGGCTCGTCCCGAGAGCAGCACGGTTCCGCGTGTCTAAGCGCATTGATCTATCATAATATAGTTCCCTCAGTGTACGGGACAAAAATAGGACGGAGATAGACAGTTCGAGCTGACTCAGAAGAGACTGAAATCTACGGGAGACGAGAGATGCGATCCGTCGCGCTAGTAAACAAACGCACGTGTGTGTTGTCCGTGTATCAGTCCGCACGCACTTCCGCCTGCGTTCTCAAATCACCGAAAAATCGTCCATTGCGCCTTTAAGTGCATGACCTTTAACACCAACAGACAGTTCTAGTGGAGACAACAGAATACTGAGGTCAACTGTGTCAAAAGCTGAGGACAGATCCAACAGCAGAAGGGCAACAGGATTTCCAGAATCAAGTTTTAAAAGAAGATGATTAAAAACATGTAAAAGTGCAGTTTCTGTGCCATGTTGTTGCTGACATTTTTCACAGACGTCATTACAGGCAAGATGTGACTGCAGTTGGCCAGAGAGAAACTTTTCCAACACTTTAGACAGGAAGGGAAGTTTAGATATTGGCCTATAGTTTGTAAGAATATTAGGATTCAAATTATGCTTTTTAACAAGAGGCTGGACAACAACAGCGTGTTTAAAAGCAGAGGGCACACCGCCAGATGAAAGTGATGCATTCATCAAAGTCAAAACAATTGGACTAATGGCCTCAGACCTCTTTAAGTAGTTTAGAAGGTAGGCAATCTGAGGGACAGTACGAGGGTCTAAGTGTCTTAACTATATTGGCCAATTCACTGAGGGCTACAGGCTCAAACTGTTCCAAGGCTACATGACACACAGGGACAGCAGCAGGATCAGATATAGGGGGCCAAGTGAAGGTAGACCTTCAAAGACCAAAACTGAACTAAATTTACTTGAAAATAGTAATATTTCTGCTCTTTTGTAGTTTAAGTTGAGGTTGATTTATGTTTTGTGTTGATACTGTTAAAAATGTAGTTCTTTCTCCATAATTTGCTGAAAAGAGACCAAAGAAGTTAATAGTTTCAATATGTAAACCATGGGAGGAAAATTAATACAGCACATAATAATATTAAAGTTCAAATTTCAACATACTAGATACAGTATGTGCCACCAAACTACAGACAAATTAATACTACTCCCTGATGAGGCAACAGGACTGCCAACATCTATAAAGAGACACCTTTACTATTGTGTACCTAGTGCATGATATCATGTTGCATACACGTCTGCATTTCTCAGCACTGCTGTTACTGTTGTTATTCTCTTATCTAAACACATACGCCCAATATTGTACTACATAAAAACTACATCAACACAATGGCTAAGAAGCTCACAGCAAGAAGTTTCAAGTTTAGGCTTTGGGTCCATCAACCCAAAACATGCACATTTGATACAATTCTTGAGCTCTGGTAGTCCTGACCAAGCCTAACTAAAGATCTGGAGATAGTTCCCTGAGTGCAGTTCAGTGGCGTCCACTGCTCCTGACAGGTTGCCCAGCAGTGTTGAAGGATGGGTCAATTGCAGATAATGAAATTCCAGCATGTGGGATTAAATGCACTGTCCCAAATGTTTGCATGTTATAAATTAAAATCTGTTTGCCCCTATGTAAATAATTGAAAGCAGTTTTTTGCCCATTGAAATGCCAAATAGAATCTCTTGAATATTTAGGTGGTGTCCTCCATAAAGAACTATCAACTATCTTAAAGAAAAACTGCACTCCTCTTGTCTCCACTGTAAAGAAAGAGCTTGAAAAATTGACACACATCCCATTCTTAAGTCTAGGTCAAAGGATTGAAACGATAAAAATGCATGTTTTGCCAAGATTTCTTTATGAATTCCAGAATCGTTCCATTTTCGTCCCCAACCAGCTGTTTGATGAATGGAATAAAACAATCTGAAGATTTGCATGGTAAGGCAAAACAACTGTATCTGATTAAAAGCTTTACAACTATCCAAAAAAGAAGGAGGTTGTGGTTTGTCTTGTCGGAAAGCTTACTTTATTTCTGCTGTTATTGTACTGGTGGGATCCAGAATGGAAAAATGCTGAGAGTGGTGTTGTGCCGGGGATTCCTGTACAGGCCTAACAGGCAGATGGCATCCAGAGTCATCTGGAAAAGGTGGAGAACCCTTAGGTGAAGTCTGTTCTTAGAACATGGAACATTACAAACTAAACAATTATGTTAAAATCTTAAACTGGTTGGCTTAACACCTAACAGCACAGACTCAAGATGTAAAGTCTGGACAACAAAAGGTATAAAAGTTTTTGTACCAAATTGTAAAGGATAATAATCAGAAAAGCTTTGACGTGTTGAAAGAATCCTTTGACTTGGAGAAGCAGGAATTTTGTAGGTATTTACAAATAAGGAATTATTATAACAAAGAAATTAAACAAAGTAATGCCCACCAAGCCCTTTGACTGAAATATCTATTTAAGCTTATAAATCAGAACTTTCAAGGGGAATGATATCAAAATTATATAAATGTATTAACAGATTGGACTACCACTACTGATTACATTGAGAATAGATAGGAAAGAGAGAACCATTTTGTTCTGACTGATAAAGAATGGGAAAATGCATATACATGTCAGTGGAGAACCACAAAATCACATGTTTGGAAATAATTCTGTTGGGAAAATGTGTCACGTTTCTTTATAACACCATGTCAAAGTGCTCATTACTCACAGTACTCATTACTCACCTCTGCTCAGAGGTTTTAAATTGAGATCACTAAAGTTTTACAGACAATGTATAACATTGTAACCATGTCCTTGTGCCTCAAAACTCAAAAAAATGGAAAAAAAATCACATTAGGACACAATTTGAAAATGGACACATTTAACGTACTGCGGGCAACGTGGGACAATTGTTTGGGTTTTAGTTTCTATAGTTTTGTAGGATGTCTTTTGAGTTTAATCTGTTGTTCTCTCTCTGGGTTTGTTTTGTTCTTGTTTAGTCATTTATTTATTTTTGTCATTGTTCTTTAAACAATTTTAATTAATAAATAGATAATAATTATTATTATTTGAGCCCGTAGGTATAAATGCTGAGCTGCAATTTTCAGGTTCTGCATCAATAGAATAATGACAAACATTCACATTGGCTCGAAAAGTAACATATTAATAAATACATAAAAAAATAAATCCCTCAAGATTTGTTCGGAGGGATGGCTGCTGATGGGACAAAACGGTTTCTATAACAAGCTCATAATTAAGATAATTCAGGATGAAGCCAGGGGAAGCTTCCCCCTTATAAGCAGCACACTTCAGCTGCAGCAGTTCGTCTCTACAATATGTATAGTGCGTCTCAGCCATGCTTGCATCATTCATGAGGAAAGTCAAAACGCGATAAAGAAGAACATTTTTTATTTCAAATACTATTCAATTTCACCTTCCTTTGAAGTCTGAAACTATTCTAAGTAGATTTACCCCCTGGTCCTAGTAACTCTCTTTTGGAAACACTGGGTTAAGAGTTCAAACAGCTAGACTGAGTAGTGTAATTGTGTTAGTGGGTAAGTGGAAAGACATCTGCCATACGATTGACCAACTGATGAAAAAGTGCAAAAATGTAAAATATATAGGCTTATCATTCTCAACTTCTGTACAAATGATAAAACAATACTATGACAGGGCATTTTACCATTACCATGCTTAACTCCACTCGTGTGTGCTGCAGTGATGTGAATAGCGAGCGCACTCTGGGTAAGAGGAGTCTGAGTCGGAGACTTGGCCCCTGGAGAGAGGGGCTCCACAATAACAGAATGATGCCAACAGGCGGCCCACAAGTTAGCTCAACTCTCTGTTAACACATCACACACGTGCTGGAGATACTTACAATTCATGAATTCAATATGATCTTAGATTTGGAAAGCTGTTGATGCTTTTAATCTTGGAAAAAAATGACAAAATGTTTACAATTTCAATTCGATCTGAATGGTTGATTAGTTAGTTAATGCAGAATTCTTCACTTCCTGCAGATTGAACCTTATCTAAACATAAATACATATGTAATGGCATAATTACTCAACTCAATGTACAATGAAGGTAGATTTTCCGGGCCCTTCTCAGGAGTACCATGGAAGATTAGTCTATAACTGGAACAAGGGGACTCCACCCAGACAAGAACATGCAAACCCAGGACCTTTTTGCAATCAGCCTAGTTCCATAACTTAAAAGTGCATTATGTAACTTTTTCTTCTTCTTTGGTGTTTTATGGTTTGGTTTGGTTTGGTGTTAAACATTATTCTTTAGTTGTTGTGTTACTTTTAATAGCGGTTGGCAGCCAACTGAAAAGGTGCATTTACCTCCACCTATTTTAGTTTTTTTTTTAATGGTATAGCGTAAAACACCATTATACCATAAAAAACGCCATAAAAGGGCTGTGCAAACTGACTTATAAATGAGAGTTACCTAAACATGAGCCGATAATCAGTGGGTTTGACCGAGATGTGCAGGGAGGGCAGACGCTGCACGCAGTCACATCAAAGGCTTTATGACAAATACAAATTGTGATTGCAACAACTCATCCCTCTCAAATTAACTGCAGGTAAAAAAGAAAACAACAAAAGCATGTAACACAGATATTATTTCATTTATTTAAGCAAAGGGACCCAACTTCCGGTTTGGTGACTGAATGTGTGGACGCGCTTGCTCCATTGCTGCAGAAACTAGTACTAAAAATATTGTTTGACCCACATAATCCCAGAAAAGATGAACAAGAGATGAGTGGACAAGGAAAATACAAGCTACAGGACCAATTGCGTTGGGGAGGTGGAGTATCCAGTTCTTTGTGAGGATTGGAGCCAGGAGCGGTAGCTTTCGGGGGTCCTTCATTAGGAATGGGCATCACTCCGGTTTGGGATTCGGTGCGTGTTTTTAGCATGAACTCTTTTGCTTTCTATGTTATTCTTTCATCTGTTCCCTGTTTTTGTAGGTATTGTGTTTGTTGTGTTCAAAAGAGAGTTTAAAGACATTCAAAAAATATTAATGGCAAAATCAATACAATCAACCCAAGTAGCATCCTTTAACATTTATGGCATATTGAACTCAGTTAAGTGAGATTTTAACAAAAATTAGAAAAGAAAGAATAGACTTTATATATTTACAAGAAACCCATTTGAACAACACTAAAACTGACCAAATATAGTTATGGAGTTCATCATACAGGGGTAAATACAGGAGGGGAGTTTCAGTGTTGATCTCAAGCCAATAGTATTTGAACACAGTTTTGAATGAAAGGACAACAAGGGCAGATATGTACTGATTAAAGGAGCTGTTAATGGAGGGTTGTTTGCTCTGTTGAATGTGTATTCTCCACTAGGGAGTGATATCACCTTTTATGCTGATGTTGTGGACCTGATTGTTAACAACTCTGCGGGAACCCTGGTCTGTGGTGGCCATTATACCCATATTTCTAATCCAATTTTGTTCCAGAAGAGACTATTTCTTTAGCTTCAATAAAGACAGATCTAAAATCATGGAGGCAAATGTAGGCACGGTGGACCTAGGTGATCATGCTCCGATCTACATAACTGTAGACTTAGAGAAAAGATGAAAAAACACATTAAGAGCTGAAATTACAGTGTTGGAGAATGGAGATGCAGGATGCAATCAGGACATTAAAGATCAATAGATCTTCGGGGAGTGATGGGTTAACTTTGGGGAGTGATGGGTTCACTTCGGGGAGTAATACAAAGCTCTAAAATACACATTTACTCCTTTGGTTTTAACAACTTTTAACTGGGCTCTTTTTTTTAAATATGCCAGTATTATATATTTGTGTTTAGTTGATGTCTACTTGTGTGTTTTTTTTTGTATTTTTTCATTCTCTCAGGTCATTCTGTTCTGTTAAACAGGGTAAACAGGGTGACCCTTAAGAGCAAGCTGTCCGTTATAAAATAAAGAAGGGAATTCTGGGTCTGGGTCAGGGTCAGGGTCAGACACACAGAGCCGTAAAAACAAATGAATGTTTTGGTTCTGTGTCTTGCCTCAGTGCTTCTCTGGTCCGATCGTTGTTTTATACATTCAGTGGGATCTTCTCTGTAGGGTCACATGTCATGTGTGTTGTCTAGAATAATGAGTGGCATAAAAAGCCCTTCTCCTTGTGTAGGCAAACTTCTGTTTAAAATGTGACAATCTCTTCTCTAATCCACATACAATAGACTATTCTTTATCTTCAATAAAGACGGATAAAAAATCACAGATTTTGATCTGTGATTTTTTTTTATTCAGAGATCAAAATTGAATGTAGATAGGAGGTTCAATGCCACCCTGCTTAATGACCCTTTGTTTAAGGAAAAAAATCTAAAGTCAAACAACAATAAGACTTATCTGGGGAAAATCCGCCCATCCTCCTCTTGGATGCTTCTAAAGCAGTTTTGAGAGGGAAAAGTATAGCCATAGCCTTGGATTTGGAGATGCTCTCTTTATCTCAGCTGCTTCACACTCTGCTGCAAACTGTCCCAGTGCATGCTGCAGGCCCAGGTTTGATAAGCCATCAGGACAACATCATCTGCAAACAGCAGAAATCTGATCCTGTGGTCCCCAAACCGGATACCCTCCGACCTATGACTGCGACTAGAAACTTAGGGCAGACCTGGCGGAGTCAAACATGCATTGGGAACAGGTCTGACTCACTGCTGGCAAAGCAAACACAGCTCTCCAGTACTCTGGAATAGATCTTAGCGGGGAGGCTGAGGAGTGTGATCCCTCTGTAGTTGGAACACACCCTCCAGTCCTCCTCCTTGAACAGCGGGACCACCATTCCGGTCTGCCAGTCCAGAGGCACTGTCCCCGACCGCCACGCGATGTTGCAGAGACGTGTCAGCTAAAACATCCAGCGACTTAAGGTACTCTCATCTCATCCACCCCCAGAGCCCTGCCATGCTCTTGAGTCTTTACCAAACAAAACTATTGTGAGAGTGAATCAAAATGTTCTAGATTATGATCCCAGAAACTTAGAAAACAAAAAACTGAAAGTACAATTAAAAAAATACGGGACGGGTCAGTGTCAGTTTTTCTTGCTGTTTTTTTTTTTTTAATCAGATGAAAATCTTTGATATGTTGAAAGAGTCCTTTGACTTGGAGAAATAGGACCTTTATAGGTATTTACAAATAAGGAGTTACCATAACCAAGAAATTAAATTAAAGTAATGACCGTTATAACTCTCTGATTGAAATATTTATTACAGCTTATAAATCAGCACTTTCAAGGGGAACAATATCTAAATGATATAAGTGTATTAACAATAGGCACTTTACCAATTCAATTAAAAATAAATAAGAAGGAGAGGGTTACTTTGTTTTGACGGATGAGGAGTGGGAGAGTATATGTACAGCTCAGTGGTGAGCCACAAAATCATCTGTTTGGAGGGAATTCTGTTGGAAAAAGTGTGACGAGGGTTTTCAAAACATGTCAAAGTCCTCATTATTCACAAGGAAATGCTAATTCTTGGAGAAACTGTGGCAGCCAGGAGGGAAAACATTATCATGGGTTTTAGGACTGTCTTTTTGTTCAGGAATGTTGGACTGAAATCATTAGAGCAATGCAATCAGTTTTTCACATCATCATCCCACTCGACTTCAGAAGTACTGTATGTATTTGGGCCTCAGGACCCCTGAAATGGACGCTGTAAATGGATAAATCTGGAAGAAAGATCCATTTTACACAAACTGAAACAATGATTTAAGATATAATAATTATAATTAAGATATAATAATGGACATAAGGCAAATAGAATAAAACTGGACTGGATTTGAAAATTGACAAACTGTCAACAAAATGGGACATTTATGTTGGACAATTTGTGCCATGATTTCTTTTCTTTTTATATATTTATTTCTTTATTGTCAAGAGATGCTTTTTTACTTTATTTTATTTTATGCTTGCTCTCTGTGTCATTTTTTCTGTTCTGTTTTTAAAAAAATGAAAAAAAACAAAACAAATTATAATCTCTCTGAAGACAACTATTTTAGGCCAAAACATGTATTTTTTGACAGTCTCCTGAGTCAAACACTTCCTCAAACTCTCTTCACTTCTTTTCCATGAGCATCGTCTTTTCTCGTATCTCCAGACTTTACGCAGAGTTTTCAGGAGGATCTCAGTTTGCATGGAGATAATCTAAGTCCTGCGCCTAGTGGAACTTTTATATATACCACGGATGGCACTGCGGAGTGTGCAATGAGGCCCCAGATCTGTCAGGGAGGTGAGCCCGCAAATGCTATTTTTTTCAAGGTATTTTTAGCAATAGAAATATCTGCAATTGAATAAATACTCAATACAAATGTTTATGGCAAAGAAAGAACATTGATATGGAGACAGGCGTGGGGCAGATCCTTCTTCACAAAAGTTGCATTAGTGCACCTTTGACTTAACAACTTTTTTACATTTTACTTTGTGTTCATTATAAACTGCAATATGATAGAAAACTGCGTAATAGAAACCTAGGTCCATTGACTTCCTGGTCAAAACTGCAGAACTGCTAAGCCTCTTCATGTAGTGACATTTCACGGTACCATACAACAGATTGTCATGTTACTGTTAATCACATCAAAAATAAGATGTGATTTTATTTTTGAAAAGTAGAAACATGACATTTTAGAACCTTCCATGTGTCTGAATTTGTCCAATAATATAACAACTAAGTAGTACTGGGCTGTAGAGGGTAGGTGAAAACAGGCAGCCTCAGGTGCGGGACAATACAGGCTTCCTCAAACATGAAGGAATCAATCAAAATACAACTTTGAGTAAACTAATGATGAGTAAACACCATTGTAACAAGCTGAAGTCTGATTTTGCAGAATGTGTCCTCTTTAAACTGAAATAGTTACATATCCAGCTGAATAGTTGCTGTCTTTATGGATGTATGCAAACATCATTCATTAGCCCTCAACAGCACTGTGTGGAGTGATTTTTTTCTGTAAGAAGATATCACTTTATTTTGCTGGTTGTTCTCTGGTTAGATAAACGCTTTTACGCATTATTTTCTGTTTGTATCAGCTTTCCAAATCCTCTGTGACTAGCCTTTGTCCATGTATGTGTGTGTGTGTGTGTGTGTGTGTGTGTGTGTGTGTGTGTCCGTGTGTGTATGTGTATGTGTGTGTGTGTGTGTGTGTCCGTGTGTCCGTGTGCGTGTGTGTTAGTGTGTGATTAGCACAAACCACTATGACATGTTCAGCCGGGTTTCAGCCATATTTGTTTTGGAGCACAGGATGTAGAGGGAAAGGTCAGAGGTTACTGTGCTAAATCCCCCTGAGCAGTGCCTCCAATCCCACATGTGGACTGTAACGGGACTACGCCGCTGACTGAGTAGTCACACCACTACACTGTGCTGCCGGCATTTGCCAATAAAATCACCCAAAAAATGAGGAGCAAAATGCTGAGTAGACAAAAAACAAGAGAGGTAATGTTTCAGGAGTAGTGATGGGCAAAGTGAAGCCTTATGAAACAGCAAAGCATTTGAACCAAATGTTTTGAGGCTTCGAAGCACAGACTTCTCCAGAGTGATATCTAGTGGTTTGTGTTAGTACTAACACAAACCACTAGATACTACTACACTAGATACTCTGCTTCTTGACCCAGAGTGGTCCGAAACACATTCTTTAAAAAAAATAAAATATTATAAGAACATGTAAAAAACAAAACAGTGAAGGGGAGATCAAGACCAGAGAGAGATCAGATATAAATAAAAAAGCTGACATACAACAAATCATAAAACCAGAAAGAGGAAAAATGTATGGCATAGGAAACTCAAAGAAAAAGCACATTTTTTTCCGAAGCCTATCAAAGTTATCCATTTTCATGTCGAAGTATTTGCCCAATATAATATTAGTCCAGTCCTTGGTTGTCGGTGCATTTTGTGCCATTGTAAGAGCCTTTTTCTCTGCTGCAAGGAGAGATAGCTGCCAATTGTGTCCATGGCAGGAGTCCTGAGGCCCAAATACATAGATCTGAAATCCAGTGGGATGGTGATGTCATACATTGTCTGTAAGGCTTTGTTGATCTCAGTCCAATACTCGCAAACAACAGGACAGTCCCAAAACACATGATAGTGATTTGCCCCCTGGCTGCCACAGCCTCTCCAACAGTCTGCATTTCCCTGTGAGTAATGGGCACTATGATATGGTGTTATAAAGAAACCAGACACACTTTTCCAACCGAATTCCCTCCAAATATGTGATTTTGTGGTTTTCCACTGAGATGTACATAAACTTTCCTATTCTTCATCAACCAGTGGTCACACCAGCACAGCAAGCTCTAGAAAAAAAAATCATGTTTTACAAGGTATCTGGAATAAATACAAGATATGATCATGAAAATAACAGGAATTTTGAGGCAGTGTTTTGTAAGTCGTTGAAGGATAAATGATTTTTCCGCTGCCTCATTTCAAAGCAACAACCTCCAACAATTCCCGGATGTACTATAGGCACAGTCATATCAGCATTTGAGTCATGAAAACATGAAATGAAAAATACTGCATTTGTAGAATAACATCTTATAAGCATATTTTACATGTGTGTTAAATGTGTCACCAGTCAAATGTACAAAAGATTAAAGGATTAACATACAAAAGGGAAAATAGAAAATATAATCCTTGACAAGAGATTTGTCAGTCACATTTTGTTTTTATTGGTAAGCCCTATGCATAATAACAAATATAATAATGTTAAAACACGGTCGGTGTTGCAGGCGAGAACCAGAAGTGATTTCCTTTTTATGCTAGCTTTAGCCACGTCCTACGACACAAACTTGGAATTACTGAACTTTTTGGGAATTACTGAAATTGTCCTTACAATTAAAAAGCATAGTTACTTTACGATTCAGATTAGATTCATAAAAAAAAAAAAAAGAATATATATATATATATATATATATATATATATATATATATATATATATATATATATATATATATATATATTCTTTAGCATTTTAGCATTCTTTAGCTTTCCTGTAGCAGAACTCTGCTTCTTGACCCAGAGCCAGGCCCATGGAAACACGCTTCGCCATTAACAGAATCATTCCAAAGCACTCCAAAGCCAGTCTGGGGCGTCAATGCCGGATGAAATGTGGCGATTGTGTCCTTTTTGAGCCACCGTACAAATGAATATTTATTTAGAAAATATATTTCTGTTTAAGACAAATATCAACTATCGGTTCAATCGAATCAATCCTGTGACTCCACTGAAAATCCACATTTCCTCAAGCCAACTCCAGTTAGAAATAGTGTTCATTCTGAGAGTTTCCTTCCTAGAGACTGTATCCTGTTGCCTGGAGACCAGACCCTCAGGTACTGCACATGAACAAGGCCATGTGTGGGCCGGGAGCACAGGATGGAGACTCCATTCACACTGTTCACAGAGAAACGCAGAGGAACGCAGAGAAACGCAGAGCAACGCAGAGAAACGCAGAGAAACGCAGAGAAACACAGAGAAACGCAGAGGAACACAGAGAAACGCAGAGGAACACAGAGAAACGCAGAGGAACACAGAGAAATGCAGAGGAATACAGAGAAACGCAGAGGAACACAGAGAAATGCAGAGAAACACAGAGAAATGCAGAGGAATACAGAGAAACGAAGAGGAACACAGAGAAATGCAGAGAAACACAGAGAAATGCAGAGGAATACAGAGAAACGCAGAGGAACACAGAGAATTGCAGAGGAACACAGAGGTACACAGAAGAACAGAGCATGTCATCTGCCATCTTGGGATTGTAGAATATATATGAGCGACCTAAAAAAGGGACACATATTGTATGAACATTGATTTATTTGGGCAATGGCTGCATAATAGCAGGCCTTGAGTGCCACAGCAATAGAGGCCCAGATCCATCACACCAGACAAGAGCAAAGCAGTCTGGGAGTAAAACCCACAGTCCCAACATGGCTGACAGATGGTGCCCAGTTTTTCCACTTTGGGAATGGCCACTCACTCACTGTATCCTGCTCACTTGTCTCAAACACTGGCACAAACGGGATGCGTTTCCATGGCAACCACTATGAGATGCCAGCTGGAGGAGGAGGAAGAGAAGAGGAGGCTAGGGTCAATGCTGGAGAGATGCGCCTATATTAAAGGACACAGCTTTTAATCATGTTTTTTCTCGCTTGGGTACTTAGTATTAAATTTCTGTATAACCTATGTAAAATAATAATTTTACATCCAGTTCAGTGTAAACCACAATATTGATATAATTGGCTTCATAATAGAAACAGATCCAATGAATTCCTGTTCAAATCTTCATAATACATTTTTTGGGAGTAAGTTTGCATTAATGTGCTTTTATCTCAGAAAGTCGGAATTTTTATGTCACTAATAATAAAATGACTGAGCCTACTCTTTAACAGTGTTTAATAGAGCTAAATGTAGCACCTGTACAACCACTCTGTGTGTTACTTACGTGAGAATGGTGGGTGCTTTAAGTTCCTAAAATACACATTTGTAACACAGAATAATAATAACAGAATAATGAGACCCAGTTTAGCCAAAAATGTGTATAAAGACCTTTAATAAGTAATAATAAAATCCAAACAATAATCCCTTTAAATTTGAGCAGAAACCACAATAATTTCAATCACAAATGTTTAAAAAAAATAATAGAATTATCCACTTCCAAGTTCAATCCAATTCAAGTATTTCCCCAACGATGGCCAGTACACAGAGGAGAACAACAAAACACAAGTGCGGTGAAACGGTCTCACTCACACACACAAAGTTACTAACGGTACTGATATAGGATGAACAAAAAAACACACAGTGCAAGCCTGTCACACTCTTACTCTATCAGTGAGTTCTGACAACATCCTCTCATTTCTAACTGGCACCTGTTTTCTTACACTCCTTAATTTCATGTGTTTGAATTGTCCGTGTAAAGAACAATTGTTAATTAGGGCATGACAACATTTTCACATCCTTTCTGCCAGTGCCAAACAGTTGACGCTGCGGTCACGCTACCTCGAGAATGTGGGAGTCTTGCCATGGACAGTGACGTGTGGGACAGGTTCAGTATGCACTATGGACCAGAGTTATAAGAACTATACAGGGAGCAGGACAAAAGAAAGAACCATGTGTCTGTGCAGTCCTGTCTCAGCTATTACACACTTTTACACAAAAACGTTTTCGATAAACATATTGAATATATTTCATGCCACTGATAAAATATTTCCTGCATGTTTGAATTAAATCTGTATTGTGCCACAAGTGAGACATCAATCAATCAATCAATCAATCAATCAATCAACCTTTATTTATAGAGCCCTTTACAACACTTAAAGTGACCAAAGTGCTTCACAATAAAATCAAGGCAATACAAAATACAGAACTAAATAATAAACTGTACAAAATAAAGTGTCATTACACTACAGTGTTAAAAGCCAGTCTGAATAAATTTGTTTTTAGCCTAGATTTAAAAAGGCTAAAGTCAGTGATGGTGCGCATGTCGGGGGGCAGTTTGTTCCAGAGTCTGGGACCAGCAATAGAGAAGGCTCGATCACCCCAGTGTTTAAGTCTGGCTCTGTTTAAAGCCATTTTAAGTTTTAAAAACAAAAAGCAAAATTTTAAAATCTATTCTAAAAGAAACAGGAAGCCAGTGAAGAGTAAAAAGAACCGGGGTGAAGTGCTGATGTCTGGGGGTGTTTGTTAGAAAACGCGCCGCAGCGCTTTGTACAAGTTGAAGGCGACTGGGAGACACCGACATAAAGTGCGTTGCAATAATCTATTTTTAAGCTGATAAAAGCATGAATAGTCCTTTCAAGGTCGATGTGATTTAAAAAAGGCTTGACTTTAGCTAAATGACGTAACTGATAAAAACTTGGTCTACCACACTGTCAATTTGTTTTTCCATTTTAAAATTGTTGTCAAAAACAACACCGAGATTCTTTACGGTCGATTTCATCATGGAAGACAAGTTATCAGAATTACACAGCACAGAATCACCAAATAAAATGTACTTGGTCTTCTTTAAATAAAGGAAATTCTGCCCTAACCACGTCTTTATGTCTGCGATACAATCAGTCAAAGATTGAAGAGCATCACTTTTGACTGGAAGCGCAGGTAGGTAAATCTGAAGATTGTCTGCATAGCAGTGAAACGCTAAAGGTGCCTGGCTATAATTGACCCCATGTGGCAACATATACAGAGAAAACAACATGGGGCCCAAAATAGAGCCCTGGGGCACTCCACAGACCAGGGAGGCAGCAGAGGAGAACAGGTCCCCAATCATGACAGAAAAACTTCTGTTGGTCAAATAAGACTTAAACCATGTTAGTGCAGTGCCACAGATACCAACAGAGTTTTTAAGACGAGACAACAGAATTGAATGGTCGACTGTGTCAAAAGCCGCCGTTAAATCTAATAGAACAAGGACAACGGGGCGCTTGGCATCCACAGACAGGGCAATATCATTGTGCACTTTCAGCAATGCAACTTCTGTGCTGTGTCGAGATCTGAACCCGGATTGGAATTTTTCTAAAATAAAGTTGTTTTCTAAAAACTGTTGCAATTGCATAAAAAAACACTTTCTCAAGAACTTTAGAAATAAAAGACAAGTTAGAAACAGGTCTAAAATTTGACATGACATTAGTATCAAAATTGTGGTTTCTTAAGAAGGGGTCTCACTACAGCACGTTTAAGAGGATCAGGGACACAACCTGAGCTGAGACAAGAGTTAATAAAAACCATAAGGGAGGCACCCACAGCGGAGAACACTTCCTTAAGCAACTTTGTGGGGAAAGTGTCTAAAGGACAGTTTGTAGCTCTCATTTTTGTAACCAATTCTGTGAGGGAGGAGGACTGGTTCAAATTGGTTGAACATTGCAGTATGTACAGCAGTAGTGAGAAGACTGGACTCATGGTGGAACTGCAGACATGTACTAAACCTTTTTAGATTAATATTGCAGTTTACAATGAACAAAATGTAAGATCATGATCTACTTACGTTATAGTTCAAGATGAACCTGAAAAAAACATTTATCCTATAATGAACAGCTGAATGAAACACTTCATAGACGTTATTTATTCAACCCACAATAGCTTTATTCTTATCGTACTTCAAAAATTCCTCCACTGGTGCGTCCCAATGATTGCCAAAAATAATAGTCCTCAATTAAGGAAACAAATGTGTGTACTCCAAGATTATTGGGATAATCGATAATGGTGATTATTCAGGTCACAATATAATTGTAAGAACACAAATATATAATTGTAAGAAACCTATGCAATATTGAATTAATTACTGTTTAATCCATACGCCAAAATAGTACAGATATACATACATATTTTACTAGGTTGTTTATGAGACAATAGCATTGCTTTTTCATTCAGAAAGGTTTCATGTCATTATGATGACTCTGATGGCATTGATGAGCCCTTAGTCTTGTGAATGAAAATAAATGAAGGATTACACTGTGTCAACGATCGCTACGAATACTACAATCTTCGTTTTCACAATAATTATTACACTAATATTTGACATTGTGATATCCCCAGTATGTAACTAATAATATTATAGTGTCATCAACCCATTTGAACCAAGTAATGTTGCAGCAAAAAGCTTTTGTTGCGGCTAATACCCCATAAGGCTTCATCAAATATTTTACAATTAATTTAAAGGTTTTAAAGAATTGTAGTGGTCACCAAATGCCTGGACGAGGAAGTGTCACATGACCACAGCTGAGCTCAACCTTCTCAGTCCAGAACAAAAGGTGTGAACAAGAAGTTAATGAGACACATGTCAAGATGTCAAAGGCATGTAAAAAATATGTATCACTATATTTCTTATTTACAAAAAAAAAAAAAAAATCACATTGATTGGGGACATTTCATGAATTAGTCTCTTCCAGAATCTTCAGCCTTCTCATGAAAAACAAAGGACAGCATGTATAGTAGATGTGGGTGTTGTGTCCTTCAGAAGCGCGTGGAAAAGCCGCTCAGCTCCAGCTTGTCGATGCTCCTCTGGTTGGAGAAAGAGGCTCTGGTGATGCGAGAGCTGGGACTGCCCTCTTTACTCAGCCACACCTTCCTGAGGACACAGCAGGACAACACGGGAGAGTTAGAACACAAAATCAATTTAAATGTGCTTTTAAACTTGTTACAATAGGGAGCTCAGAAAATTCCTGTTTTCACCTACCCCTTATCCCCGACCACATCCCAGTACTTAAATTCAGACTCCGAGTGACACATTCTAACATCTCACGTAGCCTCTACAAGAATAAAACATCTAAATGAGAATCTGCTGCTTGTTATGGTGAAATATGTCTTATCTTATCAGTTCTGCAGTTTTGAATTGACCTGTTTCTATTACTAAGCCATTTTAGATCAATATTGTGATTTATGATCTACTTATATTATAGTTCAAAACTGTACCTATAATAATAAAATAATATGTCTCCTTTAAATCATAGTCTAGTATCGTAGTCATAATTATAGATGATACTTAACCTAAATCCTAATCTTAACCCATTTTAATCCATACCTAAATTTGAAACCATGTTGTTGATCTAATAATACATATATTTGTCCCACGCCTGCCTTGTACAGACAATATGTGTTCTGCATTGCCCCAGTTCCTCTATGTCAATCCCAGCTTGTCCTCAGTGATTCAGATTTGTCTTTTTGAAAAGGCTAATAAGGAAATATGGATGTGGCTCTATGTTGAAAATTACAACACATGATTTTATATTCCAGAGAAACATGTTTTGTTATTATTTTTTACTGCAATTTGTAGGGAATACTTTTTGACAAATATTAGTTATTGGACACAACAGCGGGAAGAACATCAGATATCGGATGGATCAAAGTCCATATCAGATCATGTCAGTGTGCGTGTGTGTGTGTATAAGTAGACGTGTGTATAACCTTGCAGCTGCTCACACATGCAGCTGTTCAGCACATGTGTTGCTGTGGGTCGGCGCTAGACCAAACAGGATTTATGAGGGACATATTTGACATGGTGAATTTGATTGCAATATTTTAGACAATCGCGGCTTTAAGAGTTCTAGAGTGCATTTTAGACTCTTTTTGAACACTCATTCTCAGTATTTTATTTTGTATAACAAAGGATAAATATTCTGCATTTTGTGTTTTGTTGTGGCCCTTAAACACACTCTGCTTTGGCCGCTCATGTTTTAGAACTTAAAATACTGTGTCTACTGAACACATTTATTTACCATCAGGATGAGGCGTTAAAACTCCACCTACTCCCAGCAGAGGGAATTATCATGTGGAATAAACAAAAGCTAGCTTGCCCCGACATGCTAATATAGCATATATGCAGTTGTAATGATCGTGATTTGAGGCAGAAATGCTCCGAAAGAGTCAGGTGTTAATTTTATGGATGTAAAAACAACACAGAGACCTCCGGATCTCCAACTTTGAGTTACAAAACTGGGAAATGTTTGTGTTTTGTAAGGCTCAGAGGGGAGTTTAATGAAACAAGTGTGATGGTCAAAACATGGTCAAAAGTGTGTGTCCCAAAACCTGGCATTTCAGCCAATAATGACACTAAATTAAAGTATTTTCTTTTATCATAGGTGTGATGATTAAAAGGTACACAATCATGAGTTTCCACAGACCTGGTACGTAACTTGGTCTGGATGTGCAGCATGTCATTTTGTTTGTCTCATTTGGTTGACTGGAATGTTCAGTATGGTTTTAGCTCATCTATCTCCATTGAGACTGAAGAAAGGATACATTACAAAACAATGCCATTAAATCCTGATTTTAACGCTAAAACTAATGTCTTTTGACTTTGCATGGACTTTAAAAACATTGGGGAGCACTAAATTATCACTGGATGACATCATACAGTGGCAGCAAGCATTTCGAGCTCTGGGAGACAGACTAATAATGCACTGCATGCGTGAAAAACATTAAGTCCGAGTCTTGGGCACGATTTAAAAACTAACCTTATTTCTAATCTTTACATCTATAGAAGGACATCTATAGTGCTGCTGCCATCTCCTGCTGGGACGGGAAAATGGGAGCATTCCTCTGCCTCTATTTTTACCCTGAGAATGTGGCTGTTTGGACCAGGACTGACCGCATGTTTTCTGACCATGACTGGGCATGTGTGTGTAGACTGCGTGTGGTTGGTTGTGCGTGTGTGTGTGTGTGTGTGTGCGTGTGTGTGTGTAGTCTGTGTGTGTGCGTGTGTGTGTGCGTGTGTGTGTAGTCTGTGTGTGTGTGTGTGTGTGTATGTGTGTGATTTGTGTGTGTGTGTGTGCGTGCGTGCGTGTGTGATTTGTGTGTGTGTGCGTGCGTGCGCACGCGCGTGTGTGTGTGTGTGTGTGTGTGTGTGTGTGCGCGTGCTTGTGTGTATGTGTGTGTGGATTAAAGGAGATTGTAAAGGATCAAGGTCAACAGTATGAAACTGTGCTAGGGAGAATAACAGAAACATGTGGAAGTGAGGTGGAATAGGTGTCCTATTTAGTTTTGTTATATTTTGTTTCTATTGCTGTAGTATGATTACAATAAAGAAGAAAAGGGCGATGGAACAACTTGATAAACTGCCTGGTCATTAGGAAAAACATGTATCACTCTAGAGCAGGGGTGGGCAATTATTTTCTTCCGAGGGCCATATTCAAATCCAGGCAAGTAGCGGAGGGCCGGCCCGCGATCATTAGTGTGAAAAAATAAAATAAGATAAAATATCAAATAAAATATCACTTTTCTGTCAAATATAGGCTACTGAATCTATTATTTAATTAATTTCATGTAATCTTTATTAAGGATACAAGTGCAGACAGATGTTGAAAAAAAAAACTAAAATCTTTCTAGGGGCCGGATTAAAACATGCCGAGGGCCACATCTTGCCCCTGGGGCCATAAATACCCAGGTCTGGCCTAAAATATTTTTAAATATTACTTGGCTTGTTTGGTGGGCAGGATTATAAAGACAAACGGCCCGTATGTGGCCCGTGGGCCGTAGTTTGCCCACCCCTGTCCTAGAGTGTCAAAGTACTTTTGAATGAACGCTGAGTTTAGTATTTAGCATCTACAAATCTCCATTGGTCTACTATTAGCCATGGCCCCCCAGACCGGTTCACTTTAGTCTCAGGTACTTATGTTAACGTTGGTCTGTGTTTCTTTGTTCACGTCTTGGCTCTGGGTCCAGAGGCAGCGCTCTGCTATGTGGGCAACTGACATCACCCAAACATAACTAATATTTCTAGTTTTTAATTGTGAACATGACCTCAGCAATTCACAAAAAGATGTAGTCATTCCAAGTTTGTGTACCTGTGAGACGTGGCTAAAGCTTGAGTAAACAAGGAAACTACTTCAGGTTCATTGTCAGCTTTTTCTGCATTTATTTTATTTCTCTGCACCTTTAGCATCTCTTCAGGAAATGCATTGGGTTTGTATATATTTAGATACATTATGCACTGGAAATGTAATATTTTGGTTGTTGATATACAGGAAACGGCCATGTACTCGTTTTGCTAAGTCTGTCTAGCCCGTATTAAAGAAACAACGCTGAGGAAAAATATTTTTTGGCACCATGTACCAATGAGTAAAGAACATTGAAACCAATATTATTATTATTATTATTATTATTAGGCCCGAGAATAACGCGAACAGTAAAACAAGAGTGAACATTTTGAGTGAAAAATATTGAAACACGGCTCAGTAGCGCCACCTCAAAAATCGGTGCAGGGTCATGTGGGGACATGGGGCCAATGGGACCCCGACGCCAAAAACGGTCGCAGTAAAAATACAATGTTCACTCCAAAAACGTTTTGTGCAAAAATGATGAGCTGAATGTAATGATATACAATATATATACCTATATTTTACAAAGGCTCTTACAGCGCCCCCTTGAAAATTTTAATTAAGTAAAAAAAAAATTACTTTGACGCAGACAAACACAATTTGGCACAGATATTCTTGTTGCCATTCTAAACAAAAAAAAGCCAAAGGCCTCTAGCTGCAAGCATGTTACCATGGGAACCCGACAAATATTGTCATTGACTTTCATGAGTTTTTCCCTCTCTTTCCCTCTCTCTCTTTCTTTCTCTCCCTCTTTCTCCTTTTTTTCTTTTTTTTCAAAAACAGTATAGCGTAAAACACGTACTTTGAAGACGTTCAACTACAGTAGGTGGCGGTAAATTCACCTTTTCAGTTGGCTGGCAACCGCCATTAAAAGTAACACAACAACTTACATGGGTTTTGGTTTACAAACATTTTTAATAAGATGAAAAAATTTACTTTGACGTAGACAAAATTTGTCTACGTTAAGTCTGTTTGTAGAGCACAAGGCAATTCAACGTGCGTCACGCAAAAGAAAAAAAATGCATTAAAAACACAGACATGACAAAAATTACAAAACCTTTCAGTCATGTGCGCAGCTAAACTTAACTGTTTTAGCTTAGATTTGAACATAGCCAGAGTAGAGGCCTGTCTCACCTCTTCAGGAAGACTGTTCCAGATTATAGCTGCATAAAACTGGTTCATATGGCACTAACATGTCTGAGATGTATTTTGGTGCTAGGCCATGGAGAGACTTGTACACAAGCAGAGCTGCTTTAAAGTCTCTTCTCTGAGCCACAGGGGCCAGTGCAGAGACCTGAGAACAGGACTAATGTGATCGTACTTCCTGGTTCTAGTCTTGACCCAAGCAGCAGTGTTCTGGAAGTACTGCAGCTGTTTTACAGCTCGTTTGGGGAGGCCAGTGAGCAGGCCGTTACAGTAGTCTAATCTACTGGGGACAAACGCAAGGCTCTCCAAGTCTGATTTAGACACTATACTTTTGACACTAATAAAATCTAGTACAGACACCCTTCTTGCCATTCTGAACAAAAAGCCAAAGACAGCATTCCTCTAGCTGCAAGCATGTTACTGTGGCAACCTGGCAATTATTGCCATAGGCTTACCTGCGTTTTGGTTGACAAGCATTTTGAATGGGATGAAAAAAATGGTCGGTATTAGTTCATATACGGAATTGGGACAGAAGTTACTAAATCCAACATGGCGGCTCAGGAAGTTACTGAATCCAACATGGCGGCTCAGGAAGTTACTGAATCCAACATGGCGGCGACCGAGACCGGTCCCGCTTATACACAGCCAACTCAGGAAATAATGCACTAATTTTGTCTCTTGGGTCCAAATCCGAAGTGTACAAGGCATTTGATGTGCCAACCATGAAAAAATTTACTTTGACATAAACAGTTGAGATTTTGCACACTTATTCTCCACATCACACTGAACATAAAAGCCAACGAGGACATAACTCTATTTCGAACTGTGCGATCATGAAAATGTGAATGAAGTAGTATAAAGTTTGTACTGTTTGTGAGGGAGCGGTGATGTAGATGGCAGGATTAGAGGTGTGTTCTTCACGGTGGCTAGGGGCCCCTGTATCGCCCCGCACGCCTTTAATTATTATCATTATTATACTTCAATGAACAAAACGCACAGACGCTTTTTTAGGCAAAAAAACATTAAAAGGACAAAGGATGTAAACAGATGTTGAAAAAATAAACAATCAATGAGCTTGGCTCATTCAAATTTATAATTATGATGTAACCTCGTGGCACAGATTTTTTATATAATCTCATCTCACATAGCAGTGAGATGATTAACAGTTAGTTAAGAAAAAGCTCAACATTTCTCCAAGGACTAGTCTTGGAGAATGGTTGGACATTTGCTAATTTCCTAATTTTCCTCCTACAATTCTCACTTTCATGTGGGTTGCACCTATTAGTTTTCTGATTGAGTTTTTCTTCTGTACACAGTGAAAGTAGAGCCCACCCACACACTCTCTACTCTCTTTCCTCTCTCCATTATTAGCTTCTCTACAAGCAGAAAACAGCTGCTTCCTGTTTCCCTGGCGCACAGGAAGTGAAGTCGAGGTGGTTTGGAGAAGACGCTATAATTAAAGATATTTGGCCCGAGTGTCACCTTGAATATGATGGTTGACGCCACCAATTCAAGTCACATTTATACTGATTAAGCTAAGTTTGGATTCCCATACCATGCTTTATTTACACGTGTTAAGATACAGTATTATTAGCAGATAACCATTTATAACTTTTAAAGGTGCACTAACATTCCTGGTGGATATTATATATTTACATTTTTAATGATTAACAATAATGTATTTTTAATTAAGTTGTGGTTTAACAACGAAGTACTGTTGTTAAAATGTATTTGGTTCTGAAAAAAATAGTAACATATCAAAGAATATGCAATTTATCAATTATTGCATGTATCGCAAAATTTTTATATGATTGCATTATGAACCTTTTTGTATCGTACTGAATTGTCAGGAACCATGCAATTCCTAGTCTTATACAGTATGATGGTGATAAATAAGTGAAATGAGGTATTAAAAAGTATGAGTCCTTAAGGCTACAGGACACATACTTTTTAACACCTCATTTCACTTATTAAACATAACACTAGGTGAAGAGAGGCTTAAGCCTCTCTTATGTTTAATATGATCCATAAATATAAAGGAAGTGCAGTGGAATCCATCACTGACCAATGACCTCAGAATTGGATGGGCTTCTACAGCTGTCAAACAGGCAGATTTTGATCTGTTATAAATGCGATATTTATATGTTATGGTTTGTTATGATGATTTGTATTCTGCTCATGTTATAAGGTTTTATTTTTTGAGACACATATTGTGCATCTACTTGATGTATTTTATCATGTGCTTAAAAGCCCAAATCACAGTGGTCAAAAAAATATTGTATATATCATTCATCTATACAAGAGTGTAACACTGTAAAAAATAAGTGTTTAAAAATAAAAATAATAAATGACAAAATAATACCCAATGTGTCCACTAAATGTCACCGTTAAATCTATTCTACACATAACACTTTGAGGCAATTTTCAAATGTAAAGATCTAATTAGTATTATAAAATATGCATATGATCACTGCAACATTGAACAGTTTTAATAAGAGTATAGTTTTGCTGTTTTGACGCCTTAGTGTGCGTGTGTGCATGGGTGTGCATGTAGGTGTGTGTGCGCGTGTGTGCGTGTAGGTGTGTGTGCGTGTAGGTCTGTGTGCGTGTGTGTCTGTGTGTGTAGGTCTGTCCCCGTGTGTGTGTGCGTGTAAGTGTGTGTGTGCGTGCGTGTAGGTCTGTGCGCATGCGTGTCTGTGTGCATGCATGTGCGTGTAGGTCTGTGCGCGCGCGTGTGTGTGTGTAGGTGTGTGTGCGTGTGTGTCTGTGTGCATGCATGTAGGTCTGTGTGTAGGTGTGTGTGCGTGTGTGGGCAGCAGGTCCCCCGGGGTGATGATGTCATTGCCAGGAGACATCCACACCCTGGTGACATCACTCCTGCTGGACGAGCCTCTGTAGTCTCAGCACAGAGCAACTCGTCTCTGGTGAATGACTGATTATGATGAGAAGGATTCAGAGGACAATTTACAGGGACCGAGGACAAAACTGGGAAAGAGAGTATGAGGAGGGGTGTGGTGATCTAATCTAACTCCGCCTACTGCCCTGCTCATGTTGCACAAAGAGAGAAACATATAGGAAGGATAATAGCCTATACATGTATGATTTGTGGCCATTTTGCAGTGGTTTGATAAATCCTGTCTTAGAAATACTCAAGTACTAAAACAGGGCTTCCAATACTTAACTTAAGTTCACATATGAATATGATGGTGAATACGAAAACATTATTGTCCACAGATGAGGAAAATTGCCTTTGGTTTCACCAAAACAATTAAAAACAAGATCCATATGTTGCACTTGGCTTAACATTTCATAATGTAATGTATAAAAGATGAAGTAATAATGGAGAATACACATTGTTACTGAAGATTCATAGTGTAAGCCTCTTTGACCGCTCTTGGTATAAAAGAGTTCTTGTTCTCATAGAACATTAAACACATTTAGAAATAAATAAACAAATACAATCCAGATTTCTGATCATAAAAACACAATGGTTATCAGCAGAAGGTGCAAGGACATTCTACTTGTGGACTGAGCAGTAAATCAGTGTAAATGGGGCTTAATATATAGCTGGTATTGCTTCTAGATTTACCTGCATTTGAAGGTTATTTGAACACTGAAATTATTCAAGAGGAGGTGTAAAAACTTGCAAATGCAGAATTTGTTAATCTTATTGTCTTTTAAAAGTATTTTATAAAATAGGGACTCCAATTTCATGTTAATTTAACAAATATCTCTGTTTTTTTTTTTTATTACTGTACTGATAATGTGAAGTTGACATTCACCTCAGGACTAATTACAAAAAAGCCAGTGTGCAAAGGCTGCAGGTGGCCTTCAATGACACTTTCAGGAGGAGGACTAGTGCGACTGAGATGTTTGTCCCTGCATGTGTAAACGCTCAAGCTGAACTAAGATAAGAGATATAAGATACTATTTTATTTGGAGGTGGAATAAGTCAGAATCCTGTGGTCAAATTATTTATTTATTTTACCATTATTATTAGTATTATTTTGTCTTACGCTAGCTGTTTTTATTTGATCTTTATCTATTTTCCCCCTTCATTCCTTATTACGAAATGAGAGGTTCTGTCTATAGGAGTTTTATAAGAGTTTTTGTTTATAAGAGTTCTTCTATTAAGAGTGTTTTTTAAACTTCCTATAAGTTATCTGTCCTTTTCCTCTGTATCTCTGACTTTTTAAAGGCAGACTAACAGGTCTTTGAGAGCCAGAATTCTTGCTGATTGGCAGGTGGTCAAAGACTTATTATCGGACTTAGCATCAATAAATTGTTTATTTTTGTACTTGTGTTTGTCTATTTTAAAAGGCGAGTCTAGAATAAAAGTTGAAACAATGAATAAACAAATTAGCTGGTTGTGGACAATGGACTTCATAAATGTCCTGTACATAAAATTCATTTCTTCAAGTTCGGCTTTTAGTCCATACTGTTGCTTGGTAGAAAAAGCTTCAGTTGTAGTCATCTGGACTCAGTTAGAAAAAATAGACGTTTCGACTCTTATCCAAGAGTCATTGTCAATAAAAGAATTTAGATCGAGAACTCCGATATTAATACTGTTCTGTGGTAAGACCCGCCCATTGGGAGGAGCCTTCCTGAAGTAGCAAGAGTTGTTTGTTTCAACAGAAACTCCCCCCTTGTATCTACCGAGCTAGCCTATTCAGAATTTTAATGGGCTATTAGAATCCTCTTTGTCTTTGTGAGACCCTGGCTCAACCACCCTGAGTACCTGATTAGCATCTAAATGTCCTGGTCCTGGTCCTCTACCTTTCCAGGGGTTCAGTATCCCATTATAAATAACAGGAAGATTAAATCTTAGCCCTCCATTTCTGTTTAAAGAAGGTCTTTCTTTTTTAACAAAAATAGCTTCCTTGACTCCTCTTTCAAACCATCTTTTCTCCCTGCTTAAAACCTTAACCTCACCGTCTTCAAACGAGTGATTAGAGGCTTCAAGATGGAGATGCACGGCACTCTGTGGACCTGAACTAGTATTTCTTCTGTGCTGATAAAGCCTCTTGTGTAAAGGCTGTTTCGTCTCACCTATGTAACATTCTTTACAGCTTTCTTCACTGCATTGGATCGAATAAACTACATTGCTCTGTTTTTGAGTCGGCAACTTGTCCTTAGGGTGAACCAGTTTTTGTCTTAAAGTGTTTCCTGGTTTAAAATAAACAGGGACTTCGTGTTGTCTAAAAAATCTCTGCAGTTTTTCCGACAGGCCAGACACATAAGGGATAGAAACACCCTTCCTTCTCTGTTCAGTTTCCCTTTTGTCCTGCTTCTTGGTTCTCTTCACTCTGTTGAGGGCCCAAGCGGGGTAACCACCAGGGTCTCACAAAGACAAAGAGGATTCTAATAGCCCATTAAAATTCTGAATAGGCTAGCTCGGTAGATACAAGGGGGGAGTTTCTGTTGAAACAAACAACTCTTGCTACTTCAGGAAGGCTCCGCCCTTCCTGAAGTCTTATCACAGAACAGTATTAATATCGGAGTTCTCGATCTAAATTCTTTTATTGACAATGACTCTTGGATGAGAGTCGAAACGTCTATTTTTTCTAACTGAGTCCAGATGACTACAACTGAAGCCTTTTCTACTATGGAACACGCCTGGACGAATGAGGGATTACACCGACTACATACTGTTGCTTGTAAAAGCAGGCATTTATAAACAAAATGAGAATGATATTGCCTTTACTTTTAAAAAAAAATATTCTGTTGGATGAGAACTATTAGGAACCCTTTCATCCAATTGGGGATTACTTACATGCTGATAATGGTTTAATGGTTTAATGGTTGATAAACATGGGTGTGAAAGAAGACCTTTCATTCTGAAACACTCGCCAGCAAGCCCGCTGCTGTATTTGAAAGGACTTATCGTCCTCTAGTGGCTGGTAGAGCTCATTACACTATGACTAAATCCGGGTGCAAAACTGGTCACCTCATCCATTTCTTTGGTCATCAGACAAAAATATTATTCCCCCCAAAAAACTATATATGACAAAATGTGTATTGTTACATGATGCCAGTACTCACATCTCCTCCACCATCTGTGCTGGCCCCTGCACCTGCCCCACCACCGTCCCACCGTGGGTGTTCTTGACCCAGCCCACCAGGCCCAGGTGCTTTCCCTCGCTCTCCGTGTACTGGACAAAGGTATACACATGTACATATGGTAAGTCCAGAGACATCCTGGTCCACAGTATGTGCCCAAATGAAAAAAGTTAACTTACCATTCGGAAACACACACCTGTGAAAAGACAAAACAATAAAAAATAAAATAAAAGTTTGATTAAAAGCTTTACAACTATGTTTGGTGCATGCAGTGGCTCTGGCTCCAGGAAGTGGAAGTTTGTCAGTCCTGGACCATCTGCAGTCTGTCTGTCTGGGAGTAGGATCTCTCCTTCACTGTAGTTCTCCCAGAGGTTTCTACTTTTTCCCAAAGAGTTTTGCAGGGTTTCCTTGCCGAGAAGGGGCAGGGGCTGCTGTGAAAAGGGTATCCATTTGCCTATTTCCTGTGAACATTGTTTAATCTGTTTCCCTATTTCACTGTCGCCGTTTGAGTGAACTGCTGTCGAGAAATTGGGTATTACAAAAATAAATTGAATTGAATCTTTTTTCATTTTGCAAAAAAAAAAATGATACAAATCAGTCACAAAAATAACAAGGTTATACAATTTTACAGTAATGTCCAACAAAAAAGAAAACCTTGTGATAGTCACTGCAAAGGATCAAATGGCAGATATTGGTTATTTGGCCACAGAAGTTAGCGAGAAAGAACCTCCAACTAAAATGACGAGCCTATCAGTACCTTTTGACCATTTGACATGTGTTTTGCTATTTTGGCTACTTCAATTACTGTTTAGTGGATAAAATTGCATGCAAAAGTGAAAACAAAAAACATCCAGGTGCTGAGCTCATACCCCGGGTCTCCCATGCACTGAACTATACTGCCATGTGTAATATAGATACTAAAAGAAGTTACTGGTCTCACTTCACTGCTCAATTTATTATTCAAATATGCTGTTATTGATGACTGTATTTCTAGTGTCTAATCATTATAAACGTGAACAGAGCCTTAGATACAAACAAAGCAGTTGGGAACCATCTGCAAACATCCAAGATTCCCACACAGGTTTATTCAGTGTGGTTTGAGACTGTGTTGTCCTCAGAGCACATGTGCAAAGCTCTAAAACAAGCTGCTGTTCACTCCGGTTCTCAAAGCTCATGTTAGAGAGCGGAGCATGAACGGGCCTCTCTTCAAGGTGAGAGAATGCACACAAACAGAACAAGAACAATTTAAATAAAGCTGACATATGGTAATTTTTATTTATTTATTGGTCAATCTCTGCTTGCCTTGATTGCCTTGGACATATTATGCTAAATCCAGTTTATGGAGCTTTTAACCTCAGTGTTTCTTACTCATTATTTTACTCAAAATTTTCTTTTTTGATTGATTCCTACAGGCTTGAGTCAATCCTGTATTGTCCTGCAACTGAAGCTCAAGTGTTCTGAGAACTCCTGTTTTCACCCACCCCCTATCCCCGCCCACATCTCTGTACTTAGTTGGGATTATTTGCAATTTAAACTCTCAGAGTGATACATTTATAGTTCCAAAATGTCATGTAGCCACTTTCAAAAATAAATGCATGTAAATGGCAATCTGCTGCTCGTTACAGTGAAATGTCATTAAGAAGAGTTCTCAGTTCTGTGGTTTTCAACAGGAAGTCAATGGACCTGTTTCTACGACTACGCCGTTATTATATTGCAATTTATAATGAACAAAATATAAAATTATCTTCTTTTTTTTAGTTTAATACTAAGTACCTGAAAAAGCCTAATATGCCTCCTTTAACACAGCCGCATGCTCCTCTAAGGGCTGCACAACGTAAAAGTGCAGGCTGAATGCTGCAGCTAGTTTTTATTTTAAGCTCCAGCAGCTCAGTTTACGCTCCAGAACTACACCCACATTTACAGTAACGTGCATTTAACAGTAACGCAGCGTGTGTATACTGACCCTGCACGTGCCCAAAGATCTCAAAGTCCACAGACACCAGACCTGACATGATCCTGAAGACCACCACACACACAGGCCTGCTGAGGAAGAGGAGGGAGGAAGAACTGCTGCTCGGTCTGCTGCAGGCTGAGGAGGCGACGCAGAGAACTGGCGCCTTCTGCTGGAGAACAGAAACACATCAGCACCAGAATCATTGCGCTGTAAAATGGTCATTTCAACTAAAAAACGCTGCAAAGAAATCTTGAACTTGAATAAAATAGATCACTGCATTTGACTCAAAAGGGTTTGTACTAGATGCAAACGTACTTCTAGTTGAATATATTTTAGACAACAAAACATGGCTAGTTCAGAGGTTCACAACTAACACAAGCAAGTTGAAATGTCATTAATTGCCAGTGCAAGTTTATATTGACTTAACTAAATGAGGCTGTAACAGTTCGATTACAGTTCTGCAAAAAGGTGGGTAGTACTCAATTACTTTTTATAATCGTACGTCTCGGAATAGTTGTCAGACAACATAATTTTATTCCCACTTAAGTGATATATTTATTAGGGCTGTACAAAATAGTAAAGTATCAATATCACAATATTGGTTAATGCAATAATCAACAACAATATCAACGACAAACTAAATATACCGCAATAACGTATACACATTCACTGTCGCCCTCAGAGGCAACTGTTGTGATTTTGGGCGTTACAAAAATAAATTGATTTGATGATTTGATTTGATACAAATGTACCATTTAAAAATATATATATATTTAAAAAAGAACAACTGATTTTATTACGATTTTCTATATAAAATACTATACTAAACCAAACCTTGATTTAGTCTAGATGTTCTCTCTGCTAAGTTTCTATTTTGAGTTTGAAGAGTAAATTAAGGCATGTATATTTATGTTTTTATATAACATCAATTATTGTACTAAAAAGTATCTAAAACATTTTGACAGTTCTTAACAGCCATGTCGTTTATCGCAATATTCTCCAATATAGTGTAGCTTTATTGAAGTAAAAGTAATCCTATAATATACAGATTTATATATTGTACAGTAAAAGTGTTGTTTTTCTTCTCACTGTGAGTAAATCTACAAGTGACAAAAGTTTTATGTTGAAATAATTAGAACATTTGTATTTTCTTGATATTGTAGAAAAGCTTCAGTTGTAGTCGTCTGGAGACTGAATCTTTTTATACAACGGATCACTCCTGGACAAATGAGGGATTACACCAACTTTTCTTGATATTGTTTTATATAGACTAAAAAACTGAAAAAAAAAAGTATAGGTATAGATTATGGAAGAAACATTTGTTCAGAACTAACTTTCAAATATGAAAAGAAAAAGAAACCTAGATGCTGAATTTTCCAGTATACATTTTGTGTGGGTTTTTATATGTCTCAGTTAAAACATTTAAAATGAAAACTTAAATAGATCTTCAAACCATTGCAAAATTGATTCCAAGAAAGTTCATCTTGGCATTTTGATTCTTTGTCATGAAAATAATTTATTTAATAATATTTTTTCACTATGACTATAAAACTGAGGGCTTGAAAGTTTGCACTTCATATTTAAAAGGCATTAAATAAAAAAAAATTATACTGCAAAATTCAACAACTGAAATTTAGATTGAAAACAACTCAAACTTGTTTTTCAGGGATAAATTTCAAGTGAGAAATTTTCCAGTGAAATCTTTTATCTCCCATATGTAATTGGACAAACAGTTCTTTTGTCATGTCTGCACTTCAATTGTCCAGTAGATGTCAGCCACCGCTAATCCATCCAAATCCTCACAATGTTTGATTTGATTCACTCTGACAGCGCTGAGTCTCTGTTGGGTTTATTCTTGCTCTTAACACTGCACGCTTTGTGTTCCTGAGTGTTCCTGAGTACTGTGTTGAGGATTTCAAGGAAACGTATACAGTTGCTGCAGTTCCAATTAATATCAAAGCTCCAATAGAAACCCCGTTGTATAAAATATATAAAAGTGATACTGGGACAATGAAATAGAAGTATAAAAATGTAAAAATAACAGTTAAATGTGCAAATAGTGCTGGGTCATTCAGAGAGAGATGTACAGTCTGATGGTGGTGAGGAGAAAAGAGCTGTGGGGCCCTGTGGAGCATTATAATCTTATCAAAATGACATAAATCCATTATTCAGCCATTTCAGTATAACGTTTTGATCTTTTCTACATCTACTAACAAACCAATCAACACAACTCTTGCATTATTTGTGTTGATTTGTCTTTTGCTTGTTACTATTTTATTTGTTTCAGTTTATTAGTTTCATGTTTTTGTTCTTATTTTTTCATATTTGTTTATTTGTTTCATTGGCTCGAGCCTTTCAGAATGGAATGGATCGAGACCTTGTTCTTGTCATGGTTTCTTATTATTGTTTTGCATGGTAAAATTTTGCCACAACTCGGGCATTTTTGACCCCCTAACATTGATGAATATCACACATGGGACATAGACGTGATCGGCTCGGCCCGAACTCCAATAAAATGGAGGTTGCGAGAACGCCCGTCGCAACAGTGCTGACTAGTTCAAAAAAGAAAAAACATGAAACTCTTAATCTTTGGCCTTGGCACATGAGACTTGGGACAGTGATAGAGCTACATTTGACCTCTGACCTTTGACGAGTAAAACACACCTGGCAGCATCGCTCTATGATAAACAGGAAGTCAGCCATGTCGAATCAAAGTAGCACCGCCACGCTTGACTTTTTTTTTTCAAAATCGTACTTGTCCTAGGTTTTTGTCCGATCAAGCTCAAAACAACACCTTTTGCATCTAAAGACATTGAAATTGAATAAATATCCAAAAGAATGTTGATATTCTTTACGGTCTCTGCGTAACACGCCCTAAAAAAGGCTTAATTTCCTGTTTTTTCAAGGACAAGTCAGGCCTATTGGAATTAATCTACAGAGCTCATATTTCACTCACTAATGCGTTTCTATGGTCTGATTGGAAATAAATATCCATGTAACAAATTTACTCTATAGCGCCCCCTACCCATTGTGTGAAAAACTCAACATTGTTGACTGATTTGTTTGAAACTCATGGTTTATATTCTCCTCGAGACGCCATGAAAAAAGTGCATTGCAGATATTGTGTATTTTCACAATTGGCCAGCAGAGGCGCAATGAATGCCTTCACTTCCTCTTCCTCTTTTATTTTGATGGGACATTTCCTCTCGTGCCGCGTTAGAATTATTATTCTTAGACTTTATTCTTTAGGCTTTATTCTTTAGACTTAATTATTTTGACTTTATTCTTTAGACTTTATTCTTTCTGCCACAACTCGGGTATTTTTGACCCCCTGAACATCAATGAAAAGTCACGGGTCACCGAGGCTCTCTCGCTTTCTCCCTGCTCAGGTCTGCGTTCAGCACAATCTTGCAATTTGTCAGGACAAACTACTATTTGAATCGCAAACTACGCAATCATCAACGGTGAATTACTGAGCTTCATTTGGTATGCCGTAAAACGCAGCAGAAAACATGGACAGGCGGGTTTAATGTTTTTTTGTTATTTCTTTTCATATTTTGTTGTTATTTGTTTCATATTTTGTTGTAATTTGTTTCATGTTTTTGTTATTTCTTTCATGTTACTAACTAACTAACAAGCATTACTAAGTCTCTTTACCATCCCACTGGACTTCAGATTGTATCTCAAACTCCTGCCATAGACACAATAATTGGATACCTTCAGAGCAGAAGGCCTTCACCAAAAAACAGATGACACAAACTGAGCCAACAATCTGGACTGGACAGACAAATGGATTTTTTTAATTTTTTTATTATATTTAAAATATTTAAAATTAATTTTTAAACTCTTATATCCGTCCTTGTTTACAGCTAAATTTTTGAGTTTTTCTGGCCCCCGGATGCAATTTTAATAAGTCCCTTACTGGAACCATTCTTGTCCTTCGGCTCGGGCCTAATAATAATGACGAAAAACAATTAAAACCACAAGTTTTCCAGTTTTTTTTCTACTTGCCTGCAATGTCTTGCCTTAAGCATGCAGAATCACACTCAGATCTATGTTTCACTGTCGGCAGGTGAATATGGACCAGTGGATTCACTCCATCCAACAGATCAGTGTGTGGATGCAAAACTTTCTTCAGATGAACTCAGACTAGACTGAAATCATCGTCTTTGGCCACAGAAACAAAGAGAAAGTGTTAGCGGTCACCTCCAGAGTCTCGCTCTAAAACCTACAAGTTATAATAATGGGGTAATAATGTAATGGACTTAGACTTGAACTTTATCAGTCACATCAAATCAATAACATCAGCAGCTTTTTACCATCTAAAAAACATTGCCAAAGTCAAAAATATAGTGTCTAAACAAGACTTGGAGAGACTAGATTAGACTACTGTAACGAACTGCTCACTGGCCTCCCCAAACGAGCTGTAAAACAGCTGCAGTACATCCAGAACACTGCTGCTCGGGTCCTGACTAAAACCAGGAAGTACGTTCAAATTAGTCCTGTTCTCAGGTCTCTGCACTGGCCCCTGTGGCTCAGAGAATAGACTTTAAAGCAGCTCTCCATGGCCTAGCACTAAAGTACATCTTGGACATGTTAGTGCCATATGAACCATCTCAGACTCTGAGGACCTCAGGGACCGGCCTCCTGCTGGTGCCAGAGTCAGGACTAAACATGGACCGGCCTCCTGCTGGTGTCAGAGTCAGGACTAAACATGGACCGGCCTCCTGCTGGTGCCAGAGTCAGGACTAAACATGGACCAGCCTCCTGCTGGTGCCAGAGTCAGGACTAAACATGGACCGGCCTCCTACTGCTGCTTCTACTCTGACAATGTTCAAATCTAAGCTAAAAACAGTTTATTTAGCTGTGCATATGACTTAAACTATTTTATTTGCACTCTTCTCTTTTATTTCTTAAACTTTTTGTGATTTCTGTCACGTCTTTGTGATTTTAATGCATTTTTTTCCTGTTGTGTGAAGCACTTTGAAATGCCTTGTGTATGAATTGTGCTCTACAAATAAAGTTACTTGCCTTGCCTTAAGACATAAACATTTCTACCCTTCAACACTAAACATTTTTTACAGTCATAAAGTATAAGCCGAGAGTGAAAACATGAATTCTTTGCTCAGGAATCTATGTAGACAGTTTGAGTAGGAACAACATTGTCCCCATTAGAAGCACCCCACTGAGATGTCACTAAAAACTGGCAATTGGTTGTTAGCGGGAGGGGAGGCCATTGTCACGTTTGGAGACTCTCAGTCAAAAGCTGCAGCCTATCGTCCCAGGACGCCAGCCCCATCTGTCTAGTCCACCAACCCACCAAACATGCAGCCTTCCAGCCATCCAGCTCTCCAGCCCTCCAAACCTCGCATCCCAAATCTGCTGCTCACATCAGCAGGGTTTTTACTGATATAAATAAAAATAAATAAAAGAAAACAGATTACTGGTATTTAGTATTAAAGTAACTAACATACTGTACATAGATACTTAGAGCATTAGTTTACATAATGACTGAAAAATACTAATAGAAACAGGTCCATTGACTTCCTCTTCAAAACTGCAGAGCTGATTTCCGACTCCCCGCCTTACCATACCATGAGCAGGCTTGCATCCCCGCAGACCTGACTCGTACTTGGCCTGGAGGAGCCTCCTTCGGCTTGTTTTACATAAATGTTGCTTTCAAGTCAAGTCAATTTTATTTGTAGAGCACTTTTCATGCACACAGACAACCCAAAGTGCTTTACATAGAATTGAAAATTCTGTGTAGTAATGCATACTACACACATTTATTAATAAATTAGACATAGGCAATGCTTAAAATATGAGTTTTTAATTTAGACGTAAAAATATTAGGCCTTTTTTCAAATATGTACATACACATACATGTACTCACACATACATGTACTCACACATACATGTACTTACACATACATGTTCTTACACATTCATACATATATATGTACATGAATTTACACATACATGTACTCATATATACATATCTAACTCTCCAAGGAAGTGCTTGAGTGTGCGCTAAGCTAACGTCCAGCGCAGTGTGTAGCGGCGCATAGCAGATGACATTACTAAAGAGTGTGGACATGTTACGCAGCAGTGGAAGCCTCCAGCCCCAAGGCTCACACACACACACACACACACACACCTCAGGTCCATAGACGCCACATTAAGTCTCTTACACAGGCTGCTTCTGTGAGCACTGCTTGGATGAGCCCTGCTGCTGCTCTATCACAGATCACACATGTATCACTGCTACCGTCATAGAAACATTACGTACTAATATTCACAATTATTGACACCAGGTTCAAAAAATAAGTGAAATATTTAATTAACTTTCATTCCCACTGTCTTACAGATCACCTCTCCTCTTTTCAAGTCATTCCCAACCTGGGAGTCAGGACCCAAAGTTGGATCCCCAAAGATCCTCAGGGCCCTCAGAGGTTCTTACAGTTTTTTACGATTTAATAAACACAATTTTGATTGTTTCGTTTTATTTAGCAAAACCCTACACACAATTAGCACAACCTCAAACCCAATTAGCAAAACAAAACACCTTAGCTACTTTGCAAAATGAAACACTCTTGTAAAAACTCTACACTAATTTATCAAAACCATATATTTTTACCATATGAAACACACACGTTTGCATATGACTTAACTATGTTTGCACCAGGTACACGCTGCTGTTGAAAACCTAAACACTTTTGGCTAATTTGGCTTCTAAGTGCATAGAGTCGTATGGTGAAGTACACAGTGAATTTGCAAAACATTTGCACAACTGCAAACACAATATCTGCTCACACTTTGTGCAAAACAATACACACAGTGAACACTAAACACACTTGTATGCATCACTGTAGACACCACACAGGACACAAGACTATTGCTGTTAACAATGTAATTTATTTTTTTCCATATACTCAAGCCAACATGGCTTCCCAGTTTTCATGAACATTACATTCTATCCAGTACAAAAAGAAGAACTCCCCAAAAAAGACAACACAGTACAGTTGGACCTCTTCTCCTTTCAGCTTCACCTCCTCCTGCTTGAAGTCTTCCTCTTCCTCTACCTCTACCTCTACCTCGACCTCGACCTCTGGCACGGCCTCTGCCTCCTTCTCCTCCTCCTCCAATTCCCCCTCTCATCCTCACTCTTCCTCTTCCTCTTCCTTCCATTTTGTTTCAGTTTGGTGAACTCACCTGCTGCATTTTTATAGTGCTTAAATCTGATCGGTGTGTCTACAATTAAGCGATCTTGTGTTTGCGCGCCTGATGACAGTGTTCAATCAATGGGTCATTTGACAGTCAGTGCTTTAGAATTGCAAGAAAGTGACATCTTGATATACCTCTGTGTCTAAATGCATGCAAGTGTGTTCAGTGTTGCAAATCACTGTGTGTATTGTTTTGCACAAAGTGTGAACTGACTTATTGTTCTAACAGTGGTGCAAATCTGAGGCCGAGTTTTGCTCCTTGAGTGTAAGGTTTTGATAATCGTTTATTCAATCGTAAAAAACTGTAAAAAGAGCTACAAACTAGATTATGTGATTTTTAATGACGAGATGGACTGTTCATTTCTTCTATAAAGTGACTGTTCACTGCTCTGTGTGCCGTTTAATTACCCATTCAGGGCAAATAATGTTATTTGAATTGAACTGAACATCCCTATCTATATGCATGCCATACTGCGGAACATTCTAGGCTAAGCATTAACATCTCCATAGAGACAATTTACGCAGTGCCCTTTTACGTAAATGCTAAAAAAAAGAGAGTTAATTTAGCATCTTTAAACAGTTAAAACCACAATGTTGGATTCATACTTTTGATAGCTCATCTTTAAGTCATGTTCTAAAATATCGGTATAAAAATTTCCTCTTTCTAATTTCACCTCAAATCGATGGAGGCTGGTGAGTTGTGGAGAGGCTCAGAGTACCCAGCCCTGAGCAGCGGGGCTGTGTTGTGCTTGGGTGCTGTAAATATTTCTACAGCAGCCTTCATCTTAGCTTCATGTCAGAGTGGCCAGCTGTCACATCTACACGGGCCCCTGGCAAAGAGAGAGAGAGGGAGAGAGGGGAGACACATCCAGAAGACCGCCACTCACAGGGACTATAGGACGCACTATAGGACCCATTATAGGACGGATTGTAGGAGCGCCAGCCTGGAAGACCCATCCCACCCAGCACCAGAGGGTTTGAAAGTAGAATTTAGCCAAAGCCCTGATTGTTCATAACTCCTGATGCCTCAATTACAACAATAACCTATATTTTATTGTTATTTGGGACCACAATGTAACATGTTTAAAAAATCACATGACTTATTTCATTCATCAGTTTAGTAAGTCTTCTCCCTCTGAGCCTCAGAAAACACTTTGTTTGCCTATGTACTCTCTGCTGCCAGTAGATGGAGTGCTACCACCCAATCCTGATGAGGAAACTCCTGATAATAGAAAATAATGTGTGCCATACATACTTTATATTCAATTCTAAAACATGAGAGGCCAAAGCAAAGCAACAAGAGCACATTAAAGGCCAATATCAATACAAATAATGCAGAATATGTGTCATTTTTAAAGAAGACATTAAGCTTTGTCCGGATGTTTAATTTGACACGACAGCTGTTGCATAAAATGGTGAGAGAGTTGTGTAAATAGTCATGGCAACTTACAACGCAGAGGTGGTAACAACCATAAGGGTGGTTCCTAACCCTCCCAGCGATGCCTGTTTTACCTGTGGATATGTTGGTGACCTTAACATTCTTCTCCTGTCCTGAGTAAGAAGGTAATGTCTTATGACGACAATTTTATTACAGTTAATAAAGATTAAAGAACAAGAATAAAAATAAAGTACAGTAATTATTGTGAATTCATTTATAGAAACAATTATATACCGCTCATTTAAATTCACAAGATCAATGGACCTGTTTACTAAGAACCCAGATCATAGTTTTACATTTCGTTCATTGTAAGCCGCAATATTGAACTTCAAAGATGTTTTAGATCTTTTTTTTCTTTATAGAACAAGGAATTCAAAGAAAAAAACAAGACACAAAGAGAAACATGCGTAGTATGTCAACTTTCAAGTTTATTGCAAAAGTAATTTTTCTTTATATTTAGTTGAGTGATAGGAACACGTCTCAAATGTGTCTCATGATTTCACATAAGTGGATCTATATAAAAAAGACTATACATGTATTTGTCCATGAAACTGTTCTTTAATAAAAACTCTTCTGGTCTGGTATTTGACCCCTCCTCCTCCTGCCCACTGTTGATATTTACTGTGTGTTTTCCCCTGTGTGAGAGTATTGGACATTTACCTCCACATGGCTCCATCCCCCTTCTCTTCATGTACTCTAGTCGCTCTATTTGTGTACATTTGTTCGCCAAAATGTCACTTACGCCTGTTTGATTCTGAATCCCTGAAATGTGTGTGTGTGTACAAACATTTGCCGTCACAGGACACAGTGTACATAAATGCGTGTGTGTGTTTACAGTTGGCTGAGCCTTCTGTTTGGCGCGCAGTCGCTCACAGTGAGCTGGGTTTTTAGGTCGCAGTGTTCTTTCTGCTCCCGACACACACACACGTACGCACCAACGCACATACCACACACATGGACAGAGGGAAGACGCTGGGTGCTAGCTAACATGCTGCTGCCCAGTTTGGGTGGGGGGCAGTGCAGAGTTTAGGGGGTCCCAGAGGTCCTGTTATGGGCACTGAGCCAAACGTGGCGCCGTGTGTGTGTGTGTGAGAGTGTGTGTGTGCGTGTGTGTGTGTGAGCCTTGGGGCTGGAGGCTTCCACTGCTGCGTAACATGTCCACACTCTTTAGTAATGTCATCTGCTATGCGCCGCTACACACTGCGCTGGACGTTAGCTTAGCGCACACTCAAGCACTTGCTTGGTGGGCTTATGGAGCTTTGCACTAACTCGCCTGTAACATACTCTCGAGGATTTGAGTGAGAGCTTATTGCAAGTTTTACAACATAGGTATACCTTTCGTTAGCCTATAATTTTTTACCTCTTAACCTACATTTTCCCACTGATGCCAATGTTACAGCCAGTTTGTTGTCATCAAAAGGACTGTCAAATCACAGTTCACAATATTTTACATTACATTTTTTGTATTCATCCCATTTTGTCCAGAAATTAGACAGGATTTGAAAATGTGTGGGTATTTTCTGCCCCAACACAACCCTAATTTAGATATTAAATTCAAAATCTTTATTTCAAACACATAGTGATCTATACAGAACAAGATAAAATCATGTCCTTTTTATTACTTCATGGTTAATTCATGTCACAAAACACTACTGTATAGCATAGTGTCATAGTACTTGAGACTAAAGACCGTTTTTAAGGTCTTATTTGCTTATTTGGGTCTTTCCTTGGTCTTGAGAGCTCTTGGACTGGGTCTTGTCTCTTGTACTCAAAGGTAACATGTCTAGGACTCTGTTTCTGTTCTAAACTCTGTTTGGTACATTAACATTTGTCTCTTGTCACTTTAGTCTGCCCTGTTCCTAATGCAGCTTGTTTTCATGTTGTTGACAGCTGCAGGCTCTAAAACCTGCTCTGCTGTACAACATGTCCACTCAATTTATAAGTCACCCAGTGCACTGCTCTTTACATCACCTAACACAGTAATGCCTTAACAGACATTATATAGACTTACAGTAATTTCCTGTATCCGTAAGATTACTCTAACACACCTAACTTCAACTCAGCCTTAATCCTGTAATTGCATTATGTTTAGCTTACATGGTACACCGGCTTTACGTTCCCATACCGTTAGCATGGTTAGCGCAGACATAAGACAATGAGATAGCACACTCAGTAAGTGAAACAATGAGCCAGATGTATAGGCGCTCTGATTGGATGAGAACTGACAGCCGCGCGTTCCCACTCTCAGGGCTACAGTGGGAATATTAGATACATTACGGTCATCGGCTTCATATACATCACTGTCATATGGCTGACTGTATAGGCCAGGCTGCACTGTGCTAAAGCAACTGTAAAGCTGTAAAGTGTGCAGTAGTTTTACACAAGGGGCTAATGAAGGCTGACTCAAAATGATATCATTGGTGAGAAATCTTTCTTTCTTCTGTTGATCAGTAGGTGTATGGATATGATAAATTATATATGAAAATAAATAATATGAAATAACATTTGAAGGGTAAAAACTGTATTTCTAATGAAGGCATATTTACTTCTGGTATATTTATTTATATTTATGAATGTTGGCATGTGTGTTGGCAAATGCCCACACATGTGATAACTGCACCTCGAACTTGACTGAAAGCAAAACTTTGCCTAAAAAGCTCGCTGTGCACGGAGGCAACAATCATGTCCAAAATCACTATAAATGTAAAATACTGTGTTATACTAACACAATAGAATGGAAGTGTTGTTGAGGTTTCCTCATGTGTTCATAATGCATACACTCATTTTTATTCATGAACATATATTATAGCTTTAGCCATATGTTTCCACGGAGATACAGTATATTGTTATTATAGTACATGGAGTGGGAGGAGCTTGATGAAGTGCAGGGCGTGGCTAAACTGTGACCTCAACATGGGAATTAATCTATTCACAACATGAATAAGTCTATAGAATTATGCATGCTTCACCACAATAACCTAAATAAACAGTGGATATGTATCTGCTAAAGCCTGTGGTTTGTGGTTTGTGGTAAATCCTTTACAAAGCAGAAGGTGGACAACTCAGTACCAGCTTGGACCAGTCCATACTGGCATTCATCCTGTTAGGTTGTATTGTTGGTTTGTTTGTTAGCAGACATTATTGTCCCTGCAGACAAAGTTATCATGTGCATTTGACCCACATCTGGAAACTTGTGGGGAACATTTTCCAGAAATTTGATGCTGACTTATAACTTTGATGTACAAGTTGGTTATTTGCATACTAACAATAATCTGAGAGCTGTCCTGAAAAAAAAAGATAAATGCACTTTACAAACATCAAGGGTTAGGGTTAGGGTTAGCCATGAGGCTGTATGGCAGTGCCGCATTTCCTGAAACTGCTGGGCCATTTGACCGCACCGCGGCTCTGCAGCCACGGCCTTTAGAGAAAACCAGGGTTGAGCTTCAATGTGAAAGAATTTTCTGTTTCACAACTTTTGGGGGTAGAGTTTATGTGATGTTTATCCTCTAAGAACACAAGACTTGACCCCAGAAAAGTGGATTCACTATGGCGACAGTAAACCAGAGATGGCAGCCATTTTAGAAGGCCATGGAGTCATGTGACCCTGGACCATGCTCAAAGAACTTATAGTTTAATTCACTTATACATGTTGAATGAAGACACAAATATGATTACTCTGAAGGTCTACATCATGTTGTAGTAGCTTAAAAAAAGTATTAAACAGTAAGTATTTATTCATTCTTATTATTTTTTTTGCGTATAAAAGTAAAAGTATTTTTTTTTTGTACATTATTCACATTTAAAAAAGTATGTTCTAAATAAGCTATTGTTTGCATTGCCCAACAAATCTGAATGCATAATGTATTCGTAAGACAAGTTAACTACAAATGAAAACACCCTTTTCACGATAGGCCCCGCTAGTTCCGTTTCCAGAATTTGTTTATTCATCAGGGACAATGCACATAAAACATTGAGCGACAGGAAAGATGCTTGTGCCAGGTAATAGCAAAGTGGCTAATTTCCACCTGCAATCCCGGGACCAGTTGATGTCAAATTGTCATTCATACCAATAAAATATACATTTCAAGTATGTTAAAAGAATCACTCATCCAGTCATTAATTTACTCCAAAACATTATCACACACACATCCATACAATATTTACATATTTCCATTTCATGTTGCTGCATGCATGACAGTTAAGTTTGTACGTATTTTCTGGACTATAAGTTGCGCCAAAGTATAAGTCGCACCAGCCAAAAAATGCATAATTGAGAAGAAAAAACATATGTAAGTCGCACTGGAGTACAAATATAAGTCGCACCCCGGCCAAAACTATGAAAAAAGGTGCGACTTCTGGTCCGGAAAATACGGTACATGTTTGTTTTATTTAGAAGCCATTGTTTTGTCAGGCTTGTAATCATTTCATAATTTGTACATGATATGATTTCATGTGGGAGGCTGTTCCAGACGGTTATGGATCTATGGGAGAATGAGGACTGACCAAAAGAGGTTCTGCATCGTGGAACACTCTCCTCTGGCTGTCGATCACGTGGCTCGACATTTCTCTTCAACAAAATTTTTAGTGATTTTAAATATGTGAAATTTCATTTAATTTAAGCAGATTTTCCAAATTTAGCATTTTATATTAATAAAAATAAGAAAATTATGGTACAACGACATTTTTAATTTTTAGTTCCCTTTAATCAAAGTTTCAAATGCTATAAATCATAATAAAATAGATCTCAGGGGCAGAGTGAGAGTATAGATGGATAATCAATGTAAATTAGTCACCAGAGGAAACCTACTAAATGTTAATGTCTTTTTCTCATTTATTTATTGCATTTGTTGTATGTTAGCATTAGCTTAGAGACAAAAGCACTTACTTACTATAAATATATAGCTGTCCCCAAGTGAAGTATTTACATGGTACGTAAAGGTCTTAACATGCTGCCTGAGATTATCCATCTGTTACTCACTCTTCGCTTTGTGTTGATTATTGATTTATTTTAGCAAGACTCGGCTAATTCCCCGTAAGGAATGACTAGAGCAGGAAGTGGAGTTTTAAGGCAACTGGAACAAGCTAAGTTGGTTTCATGAAAAAGGCCTATGGAAGTCAAATGTTGGTGCCCTCAAAACAACGTTGTCTTTATTGATAACTGGAGTGAGTTTTGGGGAAAGCCCGGGCTCATACGCAGGGATGGCATCCATCCGACTTCGGAGGGTACATCCCTATTAGTTCGGAATTTGACCGATAGTCTTAGTCGTGTTAAGTGACCATCTAGGGATGAGCCCCGGGCGCAGAGCAGCAGTTTAAGACGCTCCTCTGTCGCTGAACTCTCGCCCGTTCTGTTACATGTGAAGTGTTCAGATTCAAGACAGATAGAGACTGTGTGTGTCCCTCATGTTCCTCGTACAAATAATGCCAAAAAGTCACATCTCAGAAAAAATATTTCAGGCGTCAGACCAAATAACTTAAGGAAAATAACAATCACAAATGACACAAATACACAAATGAATAAACACGTAAAATGTGGACTGCTAAACATTAGAGCAATTTCCTCCAAATCGCTCTTAGTTAATGAATTAATTAGTGACTATAACATAGATCTTCTAGCTCTAACTGAAACGTGGCTTCAACAAGACGACTACGTCAGACTAAATGAGTCCACCCCACCCACCCATGTTAACTTTCAGACTGCCAGGAGCACAGGCCGAGGTGGTGGTGTGGCAGTGATCTCCCACTCAAGCCTACTCATGAGCCCTAAAACTAACAATGCATTTCACTCATTTGAAAGCCTTATGCTGTCAATCACATGTCCAAATATGAAAAACCAAAAAGGAGTTTTGTTCATAGTTATCTACCGACCCCCTGGTCCCTATTCAGAGTTTTTAACAGAGTTTTCTGACTTTATATCAAACTTAGTGTTAGCCTGGGATAAAATAGTTATAGTTGGAGACTTTAATATCCACGTGAACATGAGTGATGACGCTTTCAGTAATGCCTTCAGCGCCTTGTTAGACAGCATTGGTTTCACTCAGAATGTAAATAAACCGACTCACACTCACAAGAACACTCTGGATCTTGTCCTAACGTATGGAACAGAGATTAGTGACCTCATTGTCCTCCCTCAAAACCCTATATTGTCAGATAATTTCCTAATTACCTTTCAGTTTATTCTTAAAGATCATCCAGTCCCACAAAATAAAGTTATAATGAAAAGGACAATATCTGAAAAATCTATCTCAAAATTCAAAGAAATAATAGAGCCAATATTCAGTGACATGTCATGTGATCCTGCTGAGAATAGTTTTAGTCCCAGTTTAAGTGATCAATGTGTCGACTTGACCATGAATTCTCTGAAGTCTGCTCTTGACGTTGTCGCGCCGTTAAAACAGAAGGTCATTAGGCCAAAGCGCGCCTCCCCATGGTACAACCAAGAACTGCGTTCACATAAACAAAGAGTTAGAAAGTTAGAGGGATTATTTCGTCGCTCTCACACCGAAGAATCCCTAAAAGCATGGAAAAGTTGCCTGCTGTCCTATAAGCAGGCTCTGCGTAAGGCCCAAACCAGATATTATTCAAATCTAATAGAAGTCAACAAAAGTAACACTAAATTCCTTTTCAGCACTGTAGCTAGGCTAACAAACTGTCACAGTGCAGTAGAGCCCTCAATCCCAGCTACACTTAGCTCTGATGATTTCCTCCTATTTTTTAATAATAAAATAAAAACAATCAGAGATAAATTAGATGAAATTACCCCCGCTATTAGCCCTGAACTAGCCCAAGCTGTAAATCTAACGTCCCATATAAATCCACCTGTAAACCTAGAAAGGTTCACAGCTGTTGATCAAGCAGAGATAACTTCAGCCATTATGTCCTCTAAAAGCTCAACTTGTGTCCTAGACCCCATTCCAAGCAGACTCCTCAAAGACATTCTTCCCCTAATTATAGACCCTATTCTTAATATAATAAATACTTCACTCGAAAGTGGCTATGTTCCACAGTCCTTCAAACATGCAGTCATTAAACCTCTTCTGAAAAAGCCTAATCTAGATCCCGACCTATTGGTAAACTACAGACCTATTTCAAATCTTCCCTTCGTCTCTAAAATCCTTGAAAAAGTTGTAGTAAAACAGCTTTGTCGCCACCTGCAGGACAATAACTTATTTGAAGTTTTCCAGTCAGAGTTCAGAGCCCACCACAGCACTGAAACTGCACTAGTTAAAGTCACAAATGATTTGTTATTAGCCGCTGACGATGGACTGGTCTCAATCCTGGTTCTGTTGGACCTCAGCGCAGCGTTTGACACCATTGACCACAACATTCTACTGCAGAGGTTAGAATGTGATGTAGGTGTTGGAGGAACAGCCCTCAGCTGGTTTAAATCCTATCTATCTGATAGGTTCCAATTTGTTAATGTAAACCAGAGCTCCTCACCAAGCTCTAAAGTAATTTACGGTGTGCCACAGGGTTCGGTACTCGGTCCAATTCTGTTTACTCTTTATATGCTACCATTAGGCAACATTATCAGAAAGCATGGCATTAACTTCCACTGCTATGCAGATGACACTCAGCTGTATTTATCAATGAAACCTGATCAGAGCGATCAAGTAGACAGACTTAGTACTTGTGTGAAGGAGATAAAAACCTGGATGACACTAAACTACCTGCTTCTTAACCCTGAAAAAACTGAGGTCATTGTGCTTGGCCCTAAGCATCTACGAGACGCTCTATCTGAGCAGATAGTCACACTGGACAATGTCAGTGTAGCCTCCAGTTCTACTGTAAGAAACCTTGGAGTCTTATTTGACCAGGAGCTCTCATTTAAAGCTCATATAAATCAAGCTTGTAAAACAGCCTATTTCCATTTGCGCAACATCGCCAAAATCAGAAGAATCCTGCCTAAAAGTGATGCCGAAAAACTTATCCATGCATTTGTAACGACTAGATTAGACTACTGTAACTCCCTGCTTGCAGCGTGTCCTAAAAGCTCCATAAAAAGCTTTCAACTGGTTCAAAATGCAGCAGCAAGATTACTAACAGGAACAAAAAGAAGAGAGCACATTACGCCAGTGCTGAAGTCTCTTCACTGGCTCCCCGTCGAGTCTAGAATCAAATTCAAAATTCTACTCTTGACCTACAAAGCCATAAATGACATGGCCCCATCCTACCTCAAAGATGCTATAGAACCATATCATCCAAACAGAGCTCTTCGCTCTCAGAATGCCGGCCTTCTGGTGGTGCCAAGAGTCTCTAAAAGTACTGTAGGAGGTAGAGCGTTTAGCTCCCAAGCTCCTGTGTTATGGAATCAGCTCCCGACCCATGTTAAATATGCTGACACAGTCTCTTCATTTAAGTCCAGGCTTAAAACGTTCCTCTTCGAAATCGCTTATGGTCAGAGTAGTTAGGAACATAAAGATAAACCCTCAGCTACGCTGCCCTAGGAGTAACTATGCTGGGGGAAGTATGACAGCTTGAGCACTATCCTCTTCTTCTGACTACTTATGCTATCAAACAATATTTATTTTTTGATTCCACTTGCAAACTGTTCACCGCCTTCTTTTCTTTCTCTCACTTCTGAGGACCTGTGGACCCAGATGCCCCTCCCCTGGTGAAGTGGTCCCTGCCCTGTGTGGACGGTCCCTCATCTGCCTGAAGAGTGGCTCCAGTTCGCCTCAGACGGTCCCTCATCTGCCTGAAGAGTGGGTCCAGCTCGCCTCCGACGGTCCCTCGTCTGCCTGAAGAGTGGGTCCAGCTCGCCTCCGACGGTCCCTCTTCTGCCTGAAGAGTGGGTCCAGCTCGCCTCCGACGGTCCCTCTTCTGCCTGAAGAGTGGGTCCAGCTCGACTCAGACGGTCCCTCTTCTGCCTGAAGAGTGGGTCCAGCTCGACTCAGACGGTCCCTCATCTGCCTGAAGAGTGGGTCCAGCTCCAGTCTCCTCGTGTCCGTCTGTCCGTCTGTGAGAGTCGGATCTCTCCTTCACTGGAACTCCTCCAGGTTTCTACGCTTTTTTCCCAAAGAGGTTTTTTTTGTAGTTTTTCCTGGCCGAGAAGGAGAGTCTAAGGACAGAGGACCCTGGGACATCGTCCCTCGCCACCACAGACATTGTTGATTCATTTCTCCCTGTGGCCCTCAGAGGCAACTGTTGTTGTGATTTTGGGCCTTACAAAAATAAATTGATTTGATTTGATTTGATTAAACTCTTGTCAGGCCTTATTAATAGCAGACTTTGGTTAAATCCGGGTTATAGGAAAAAAACCTGCACCAGACCAGGTTAGTGTCAGAAACACTGTTACCACAGCAACAGTCTCAGAGTTACATTGAACCCTCTTTGTGAAACAGGTTCGAGTTACTCCTCTGAGTCTGGTTTATTTAACCTCTTTGTGCACAGTTTTTCATGTGGAAAAATAAATTCAATTAATTATTTGCCTCAAAATCCTACAAACAATACCCCATAGTAACAACTTGAAGAAAGGTTATCAACATTAAAATCTATTAAAAGTTAAAAAAAAAAAAAAAAAGCACATGTATTCACAGCGATTGCCATGACACAAAATAGAGCTCAGGTACATAGTTTGTCCACTGATTGTCCTTGAGATGCTTCTAAAGCTTGATTGGAGTTGACTTGTGGTAAATTCAGTTGATTGGACATGATTTGAAAAGCACATACCATAAGGTCCCACAGTTTACAGTGTCAAGAGCACAAACAAGCCATGAAGTCCAAAGAATTGTCTGTAGACCTCCGAGGCAGGTTGGATCAAGGCACATTTCTAGGGAAGGGTACAGAAAAATGTTTGCAGCTTTGAAAGTTCCTATGAGCACAGTGGCCTCCATCATCCGTAAATGGAAAAGTTTGGAACCACCGAAACTCTTCCTAGAGCTGGGCCCGGCCAAACTGAGCAATCGGGGGAGAAGGGACTAGGTCATGGAGGTTACCAAGAACCTTTATTTATTTATTTTTAAACATTTGCTAAGAATTCAAACACACTTCTTGCCACATTGTCATTGTGGGTTATTGTTTGTACAATGTGCATTTAATACATTTTGGAATAAGGCTGTAACATGGGGAAAAAGGGCACTGTCGGCACTGAAAGTGCCTCATGTACACCGACTCAAGTGCTAGTGCGATTCAGGTCCCACGCGGGTTACTTGTAAGATTGCCATGCAGATTCAGATGGTTTTGCGTGAGAACACTTGTCTAATGACCTCAAAAAAGGAATAGACCACTGTAGTCTCCGGGAAAAAGATAGATCTCTTACGGATTCTTTCCACAGACCAGGGCGCATTGATTTTAGACACTTTGCAAGTCCTGCATGGGTCCCGGATTGCACCATGAACAGAGTAAGTATGAGAAAACCGGTTTGTTCCGTATGAGTTCAGAATGGCCTCTGATCCCCAGCATTTGTTTGGAACGCAAATTCAATTAACACATTTCTAAAAACTTGTGTCCGTCTAAACAGCAATCCATGCTTGTTCGCAGTAGTTTGTCATCTCTGCTTCTGTCCCGGCGCAGTTGGAACACACACACTACATGTGTTGTTGGGATTTTTTATATTCCAATCAAGACCCCTCAATGTTAGGTCCTGAATTTACATGCATTTTGGGCTTCAATTTCTACTTGGCCAACGATCCAGTTTTCCTGGCGAACATGTAAATGTAGTGAATAAGAGAAGTTTATTCTGAAACATGTTTTTCACTCTTTTCATAGAAAATCAGGGCCCTTTTAAATGATTTTGTCACGAACGGCAGAACGGAGCCAATTACGGATTGGGAGACAGGCGAAGAATTAAACAGTTTTTAATCAAAAAATAAGACAGAAAAATACTAAATCTTCAGGCAAGGTCAGGTCCAGTATCCAGCAGTGTCAGAGAGCAGGCGAGAGTCGTAAACAAAATCCTTTCCAGGTTCGGTACACGGGCTAACGGCAATGTCAGGGATCAGGCAGAAGGAGAAACACAAGGCGGTCCAGGGTTGATAACGGCAAACAGGAACAACGAAGGTCAGGCAGGAATCAGAGTCAAAAAGTCAAAACAGAGGATCAGAAAAACCGCTTGAATGCTGGGGCTAAAGGGGCAATAACAGACAATCTCACTAAGAACAAAGGAACACACACACTAATATACTACACCCAGTGATTAGAAATGAGGTACAGCTGTGAGTGAGCAGAGACAAAAGGGGCGGTAACCAGAGGAAGAACAAGGAGTACATGCTGACTTTGGCTTTAGCCCACTGTATTGTACGCATGTGTAGGTTTGTGTGTGGACGTGATGCCAACTCTGGTTATCAAAGCGACCTTAATCAGAGGACACAGGAGCAGTGGTGCACACACATACGCACACTCATCCCTGCGGCAGTGGCGTTTGAAAGCGAATGCACAGCAACGTTCGTCCGCTCTGTTGGTGTCTGACTGCTAACGGTTTGTAATGTGTGTGTGTCTTGTGTTTGTTTGTGTGCTAAAAGTGCCCTAATGCCCCCAGTGTAAACAAAGACTTAGCCTAAACCCAGTCTGGCTTCACTGTCTGGACACAACCGCTGCCAGAACTGAAATGTCACACAGCCAAAATGTTGAGGGGAAGAATTGTTTGAACAGAACCAAAATAATACTGATGTAAATGTTGAAAGTTGAATCATGAACTTAACTTTAGTCAGGCAGCTGCTGGTTACAATGACACATATACTTATTACTGAGGCATTACTGAGGCATCAGCCAGCAAGGACAATAGCACGAGTAAAGAAGTATTTGGGAAATCTACTACAAGACTAACTGTACGAGAAACTGTCTAGATGTAAAATTTGATATATAAGGGATGTAACTGGACAACATGTTATATAACTCACCAAAATATGGTATAACAGATATAGCTGTTACAATGCTATGCTATATATATGGAAGAAAAGGACACATATTATGCAACATTAACTGTTTTGAACTTTTAACATATCTGGACTTGTGTCTTTCATGCTTGCTTCATTAATACTGTTTACGGGATCGTCTTCTCTGAACCTCACAATTCATTCCGTTTCAATTTCCCACCAAAATCACGGAGATCACGGCCTTGTTCTGTTGTCAAATTGTGTTCACAACGAATGTATGGCTCTATTAGCATAGCAGTCAAGTTGTCTGAATAAGGTTTTTTTTTCTCCATTGTTCATTCGCTTTGCGATGAGCAGAGGGCTCCAACTAGTAATTACCTCCAACGCAGCAGAATAATTAGCCTCCTCAGCCTCTCCATCTCTTCTTCTTCTTCACCTCCACCAGTCTCTATATTATCGTTTTCATCCCATTGTTGATGTCTCTAATGCTGAAGTCTGATCGTGGACATTTATATTCAAGAAAAATTGCACCTTAAAGAGCCTGTACCTGATATTTTTGCATGTAGTCAAGTAAAATCTGTTTTGCCCAACTACAGATACATATAGTGAAAATAAAACCACAACGCTTTCTCTGCATCGAATTGCAAAGCATTTTATTCTCAGAGAAGCAGGAAGTGTATTGTTAGCATGCTAATGTCTGGTAGCTTTACTGTCAAAACAGTTGTAAAAAGCGCTTTTAATCTCATTGCGGTGAATACCAATTTGTCAAGCTAAGCAGGAATGGGCCTGAACTGGGGCCAGAGGCTGTGCCTCCGGGGGCAGCATAGAGGCAAAGCCGATGAGAAGTGCAGGTCTCTGGGTATGCACTCGTGTGGCTGGTTTACCCCGAGACCGAGCAGTGAGCTCTATACACATATACACTAGATGTGTAACAATGTTCACACTGTCACGACAACACCACCAAACCCTAGAACTTGGACAAATCGTTGCTGGGTTTGTGATTGATAAAAGTGGTTCTTAATGGTCATGTGTGAAGCGATGAAGCTATGTTGAGTTGATAACAGTATCAACTCAACAACTCCACTTCAAATTGGAGTGGTGGCACACACACTCCTCAACCTGAGTTCGGTGAAACAATAAACCTTGGAGTGAATAGCTGTGTGCTGCTGACCACAATTCTACAATGACAACTTTTGACTTAGTGCCAGCGGCAGTTAACAGTTGAAAAAACACAGGATAATCCTGTAAGAAGGTACAAACCGGTCTCAGAGGATTAGCAAAATCCACCTAATCTGACTAATTTGATTTCTTTTCTGCAAACACATCTCAACACAATTACATAGACTTCATTCGGGTCATGTTAACTTTGTAGCTGTGTCTGGGAAAATGTCCAAGTAAGACTTTTGAGTTCAAATGGTTAGGTCTATGGCAATTAATGTGATCCTTCAAAACAACTGAACATGGGCTATTAGCGAAAATGCTTTAATTAACTGGCGAAAAAGCTATGTTTCATGGAAACAGCTGTTTCATGGGCTTGCCAAGGTAAGGTCACAGAGGTAAGTAAACTGATAAGATCTAACCAACCCGAAACGAACAAGTGATGTAAACACTGGGCTGATAACCCGCGACTCGGCTTGGAGTTATGCTTAATATGCTTATACTTAAATTCTGGGTTAGTCCGAGTTCAGATTGGTACTAATTAGTAGGTACTAGTCTAGTCCTAGTTTAATTATGGTTCACCTTTGTACAGCAAGATTGATAAAACATTTTGAATCTTGGTAAAGCATTTTATATTTTATTTCCCCCAAAACTCAGCAGTAGTTTTTTTTTAATAATGATTAAATCAGATTTAGAGTTGTAGATATTTTATGCAACACCAATAATGTTAAAACTGACTTATGTTTAAGTTGTTTATTAAACTTATGTTAATCCTCTTGCCATGGCCTGCCGAAAAATCTAGCTCTGGAAAATTAAGTTGAATAGCCCTTCTATTGCTTGGGATTGTGTCGCAATTGCTGACAGCGTACGGCATGGAACTCTTAAACAAGAGGTGATCATGCCAAATAATGAGGTCAGGCGAAGCAAATTGAGGGCGTGGTGTGGTGCATTCTGTGAATGGCCAGAATCAAACTAATAAACATCAAAACTAGTGCACTGGACTCATGTTACTACCCATGTATGGAAGAGATAATCATAATAAAACAACCTTCATGGGCATAAATAAAACAAATTATACATTAGAGAATAGTTAATTACTTGTGCTGCTCGGGGGTCGAGTGGTTAAGGCACAGCACACATATGCAGTGTAGACTTACATGTCCTCAGCTTAGAGAGGAACATTTATCTAAAACTGGATAAATCCCCATTGTAACCATCACATTCACTCAAAATCCTCATCTCGTCTGTGTAAAACTGGCACAGATTGACTCCTCCACATGACTTGATCTGCACATATGATCAGACTTCTTTTTATTTTGGGAACAAATTGAAATCAAACCATTTTATTGTTCACTTCTTTCTTTGCCTGGATGTGAGGTCATGACTGCAAACATCACCCACACAGGTTTTGACGGAACAAAAAAGATGTAGGTCTATAGAGTATTTAAAGGTTTGTAAACAGAAACATTCTAAATTAAAGAATGGAGGCAAAAGTGAAGTGGAATATAATGTGATTTCAATGGACAAACTGGGATAAACCTCAGAATATCACATAATATGAAAAATCTAGGTGGTTTTGTCAAAGTAAAATCGCTCAGATGCATGAGTGATATCAGAGCCTAACAGAGGGTTAAACGCTCACAAAAGTTGATTTAGCATAGTATGGGACCTTTAACCATTTAAAACACAACATTATATCTTTTGAATGAGAAAAAGTCCTCATTTTTTGCATATAACCATGAAACCATGACTATCTTTGTAGCGTTCTTGCTCTGTTGGCTTAAAGGTGTGCTGTCAGCTGTGACCTGCCCTGACCCACAGGATAAACTTGTTTACAAAGGTCAGTAATACCTCTGCTTTGCACTTGCTAGCTCTTCTGACCGCCCCTGCCTCGCTGTAGCTTCATGAATAAGTCACCACTGTACTGCCACATGCTGATCACAATGTATTATTCAATACAACCATAATCTATATTTCAGAACGCATGATGGTGCCATGTACAACAGTGAAATTGCTTAAACAAACATGATTTAGGGTGAAGTTATCTTTAGAGCTTGGGATTGTGTTGTCACTCAGAGAATTTTCCGTTTGCCTTGTATTGAAAAAAAATTAGATTTGGGCTGTACAAATTTTGTTTATGTTTGGCCTCAGTACAGATATTGTAAAAGCAGCTCTTGGTGTCTGCATCTAATTATAGAGAGAGCTTAAATGTGACAAACTCTGCACTGGGCTCTGAAAGTTGTGAAAGGAGCTTATAAACTCACGGCATAGAATAAACAGGATGCTCAGAATACATTTGGTAAGTGAGCAATACATATAAATATAAAATAATAATAAAATCAGGTACAGCACCTTTAATGCCAAATACTGGAACTTAGCATTAATTAAAATGTTTCCTTACTCTATGGGATTGTAAATTGTAACATCACGGGACACTTCCATGTACCAGGATGCGCCCGCAGCCTGCAGCTCGCAGCCCGCAGCTCGCTATGGTATTCTGAATATCGTGATGATTCTGATTCAGATTTGTATGTTATTTTTGCTAATGCATCTCTATGAACATTTGTCATCCTGCCAGTAACGCAAAAAACGTTCAGGAAACGTTCTCGGGTGTATGTTGTTTTTACAGACAAGCTGCATTCATCAAATGATGCAAAAGCCACGAGAATTATCATTTAACATGTTATGAATGCAAATATGTATTTTGTATGTTCATAAACAAGATATTTATTGGTATTTCAGGGTTGTGCACGTGGGGGTTCAGCACAGTCAAACATCTAATCAAATAACATGCTATATGCTTGGAAGTACATAGATGTTTTAGTATTTTTTTTGTTTGTTTGTTTGTTGTTGTTGAATGATTTCAGATAAAAACCATCTCCTTAACTTGCCATATTATAACAGACCACATGAGTTTTGATACTCGACGGGGCAGATGAGTATGTGAACATGACAAACCTGTTCCTTTGCATAAAGCCTTTTAACCTGAATGTGAAATTAATGTTTTTTGTGGATATTTGTGAAAGTGTTATAATTATCTTCCATTGAATTAATATAATAATCTAATGGTCTTATCTAATACCCATTTTGGTAGCAATGAAATTAATTGTTTAATTCCTTTCACCATTTCCCAGTCCTTTATTTTCTATCATGTATTGTTCTGATTAAGGCATACAAATTGAGTGCTAGCAACTCAAAAAAATAAAAGAAAATGAATAATACGGTTTTATGGTATTGTTGCCCATTTCAAATTCGTTTTCACTTTTGAAAAACACTTTTGATTTTGTTTTATTTATAGTTAGAAAAAAATTCATGGAAAAATATTTGATAGTTGGTATACTGTAAATGTTATTCAAAATAGATCCAACCATTTGAACAGTGCATGAACTCATCTTTACATTGCTTTTAACACAGTATTTAGCTTGTTATATATTTGCTGATTTTTTTATGAATCATTTTGGTCTTGTGTATTGTGGTCTGCTCCTTCTCATAGCCCGCCTGGAGCTCCTCCTCTAGGCTTGGCTGAACTCTGCCTGAACCAGCACTTGAACCCTGGGTGAACCACAGAAAACGGACCCATTAATCTACTTTAGGTGTAAAGCGCCAGCACGGCAGCCCACGAGGGAAACCCTGAGCCATTTCACCTTCAGCCGAGGCCTATAGACACCTGCTAATAACTGGGCATGTGCCAGTGGACCATTATTACAGAACCAGCAGGTTACATAAGAGGAGAGAGGAAAACTGCTGACAATACACAATGCTACGAAAGTTGCAGTACCCGATTTTGAACATGTTACAGATCAACTGTTGTACCCCGCCCACATGGTCCCTTCTCTTACTCCGATGTTCAACCAGTACGAAGAGCATTGTTATTTGCAAAGAAATAATCACTAAACTGTATTTTCCCCCTCCAGACCTACATGTTTGGGTGGCTTTAAAAAAAAAAAAAACATTTTCTGAAACACAAACGCTCAAAAACAGATCGACAGATTGGTTATGTATTTATTGACCTTTATTTAACCAGGAAAGTCCCACTGTGATTAAGAATTTCCTTCTCAGGAGAGTCTTGGCTCCAGGGGGAGGAACCTATATTGTTAGAACTCATTTCCACATCCAAGTGTAATGAGTTTGCATTATTCTTTAATGACAAAGTTCAGGGCATTAAAAATGCTATAAATCCCACAATGCAAAAAATTACCCTAAAACCACCAAGACACTTAGAGCTGACTCACTTTGCACCAGTAACTGACAAAACTCTCCATGAGATCATCACCAGTCTGAGTTCATCTACATGCTGCCTTGATGTGTTACCCACCAAATTTCTAAAGTCTGTGCTGAACAGTTTGTTAGCACCATTCACTCACATAGTTAACATGTCGCTTCAATCTGGAACATTCCCAATGTCTTTGAAAACTGCGGTCATAAAGCCTCTCCTAAAGAAGAGCAGTCTTGATGCCGCAGTACTGAGTCATTACCGGCCCATCTCTAATCTGCCATTTTGGGGCAAAGTCCTTGAAAAGGTTGTTTACCAACAGCTCACAGATTTCCTCTTAATAAACAACTCATTTGATGTTTTTCAGTCAGGTTTTAGACCTCATCACAGCACTGAGACTGCTCTTGTCAAGGTGACAAATGACATCCGCCTGAACACTGACACGGGCAAAGCCTCAGTCTTAATTCTGTTAGATCTGAGTGCTGCTTTTGACACTGTCGATCATGGGATCCTCTTACAGAGACTAGAGGACTGGGTGGGCATCACTGGCACTGCCCTAAACTGGTTAAGGTCCTATCTGGAAGACAGGAAGTACTTTGTTGAAATTGGTAGCTGTGTCTCAGACCACATGACCCTGACCTGTGGAGTGCCCCAAGGGTCAGTCCTGGGTCCCCTTCTGTTCAACCTCTACATGCTGCCGTTGGGTCAGTTGATACGCAGTGAAAATGTGTCCTATCACAATTATGCAGACGACACTCAGATCTATGTTTCACTATCGGCAGGTGACTATGGACCAGTAGATTCACTCTGTCACTGCATCCAACAGATCAGTTTGTGGATGCAAAACAACTTTCTCCAGCTGAACTCAGACAAGACTGAAATAATCGTTTTTGGCCCACAGAAACAAAGAGAAAGTGTTAGCGGTCACCTCCAGAGTCTCGCTCTAAAACCTACAAACCAAATTAGAAATCTGGGGGTAATAATGGACTCAGACTTGAACTTTAATAGCCACGTCAAATCAATAACATCAGCAGCTTTTTACCATCTAAAAAACATTGCCAAAATCAAAAATATAGTGTCAAAACCAGATTTAGAGAGACTTATCCACGCGTTTGTCTCCAGTAGATTAGACTACTGTAACGGCCTGCTCACTGGTCTCTCCAAACGAGCTGTAAAACAGCTGCAGTACATCCAGAACGCTGCTGCTCGGGTCCTGACTAGAACCAGGAAGTATGATCACATTAGTCCTGTTCTCAGGTCTCTGCACTGGCTCCCTGTGGCTCAGAGAATAGACTTTAAAGCAGCTCTGCTTGTGTACAAGTCTCTCCATGGCCTAGCACCAAAGTACATCTTGGATATGTTAGTGCCATATGAACCATCTCGGACTCTGAGGACCTCAGGGACCGGCCTCCTGCTGGTGCCCAGAGTCAGGACAAAACATGGGGAATCTGCATTTCAGTTTTATGCAGCTAAAATCTGGAACAGTCTTCCTGAAGATGTGAGACAGGCTTCTACTCTGACAATGTTCAAATCTAAGCTAAAAACAGTTTTGTTTAGCTGCGCATATGACTGAAAGGATTTTTTCTTTGCACTCTTCTCTTTTGTTTGTGATTTTATTAGTTTAGAAAATCAGTTGGATTGATAATTTTTAATTTAGTTAATTTTATTGTATTTCTGTAATTTCTTTGTGATTTGAATGCATTTTTCCTGCTGTGAAGCACTTTGAATTGCCTTGTGTATGAAATGTGCTCTACAAATAAACTTGCCTTGCCTTGCCTTACATGTTTTTAGGGGTAGGAGAAACCCGAGCCCCTGGAGGGAACCTACGCAGACGCGGGACAACATGCAAACTCCACACAGGAAGGCCCCATGCCGCCCAGGAGTTTAACCCAGGAATTTCTTGTTGTGAGCCGAGAGCACTAAAAGCTGTGCCATCGTGCCACTTTGATTAATATTAAATCTTGAATATATGGGCAGATATAAACAACAAAATCAGTCATTATAATCCCTGTTTCGTCCAGAAGTGAGCCATCATAAAGGTGGTAATCTAGACAAACTTTTTCCTGATAACTCAAATGCAAGCTACTGCTTCTTCGTCAGCTCAGAAGCAGCATAAAGTCAAGTTTTTCGGAATTTTTGGAATATTAAGTCTCAATATATTTGTATTCATAATTTGGTATTGATCCGCCCATCACTATCAACTGATTGCATAAAATGGTCTGACCCTGACAGTTGCTTCCTGCTGGAGGATTAGTTGACCGGGGAAATAGGAGCACTTAAAGTTGCATAAATGTTGCACTGTTTGGTGGTCTATGTACAGAAACTCAATGCTGAGCTGGACCTTAATGCTGTCAGAGCACATTACCAGAGTGTGCTTGTACAGTGCTGCGGTGCGTCCCTCCAGAGCGCACAGTGCAGGGCCTGGATGGTCCCGCTTTGAGAAATAGGAGATATTATGAGGCGAGACGTTACACTAAGACACGCCAAACTAAATCAAGCTGACGCTATAGCACTACTGTACGGGTTCATCTATAGTTTATGGCTAAAAATAGTTCCATAGCCCTCCCTCAAATGCTCCAGTACAAACATGCAAGGCTAGGCAAATGCCCGGAGGCCCCACCAACCACGCATCAGCAGCATGGTACAGCAGAAAGTGTACACACATTTCAAGGAGAGGATGAGGCACAAGGAGGGGGGTTGGCACAGCGACGCAGCATCGGTTACATATCAAAACATTGGCTGTGTACTGTTTCCATGGCGCTCGGCTTCCCAGCCTCTCTAGTATTTGGGAAGTAACACACTGACCTACATTTGGTGAGCATAGACAGAGGGGGAGGCTAGAGTAAGCTTGGGAGAGGGCCATGTGTGTTTGTTTTGATGTTGTTCTGCTGTTCGGCCCGATATCCGATATTTTTGGATGAAATTAGAATCAGAAAGTTTTATTGCCAGTGAGAAAAACTCAAAACCAGGAACTTGCTTAGATGATTTGCAGTCTTGCAGGAGTTTAATGCAATGATATGGACATAACATTTTTTTACAAATATTTCCACAGTCCAAATGTCCGATGTTGGAATAACAGCTTATTACGAACGAAACAACATGCATTATAAAGTTCCTTTACGGAATTTACAAAATTTGCACAGCATTGTTTGCATGAGGACAAGATTGCGGAGGGCACTGAAAAACGTGTTGTCTAAGTTCTCAAAACACACAAAATAAAAAGTTGCTTTAGCTTAATTTAATCATGCTAGACTAATGTCTTAACAATGTACCAATGACAAAGAAATAACATCTGGTAACCTTGTAATGTAGCTGTATGTACCATTACATAGGCTTAGGAAGAGTACAAGGAAACAAGTAGATGTTTAAAAGGATTTATTGAGAAGGTTGTGGTGTAAGTTGACCTGCAACAGAAAAGAGAATGTAACTGTTGGTTAATCAAAATTAAAATATACCTTACCTGATGTGTCAGCCATTTTAGGTGCGCCAGACAAAAGAGTCCCCAGGGAGACGGAGCACCTTAAGTAGGTTCCGGGGCAGAACATTGGGGGAAAATAGGAGGGGTGTTTTAGGGAATTGACTGTTTTAGAATATATGTTGAGATTGAAATTGTGCACAGTAAATTAAATAAAGAATATATTTTTGTATTTAATTGAAGTATGTATAGTGACACTGTTTTTCTACAGTTAGCTTTTATCTGTGCGGTTTTAGGAAGATTGAAACTTACCTGGTCCTCGGAGTAGGAGGGTCCAGTTAACCCAGTGGCCTATAAAAGGCGCCTGGCGGCAGTTGCTCGTGTCTTGCTGCTGTGTGAACATGTTGCTGTATTTTAAACCAGTTTCTTGTTTGTAAATCACTGTAAAATAAATGCACGTGGATCTGCATCATCTAAACCGTCTCAACTCTGCTCTGTCCTCGTCAATGCCGCTGAGGTTGCTATCCGGGCGTAACAAACCTTTACCGGAAAATAGGGAGAAAGAACCATGAGTGTGATTTTATAGTTGTTTCTCTGTTGCTGGAGCGAAGAGAAACACTGCAGAAAACTCCTAGTGGTGGGTGAACGGCATTACCAGTTGATCAACAAAAGGATTCTGGCTTACTAGCTGATTAATACTGACGATATGATGATTAAAATTACCTCAAACTAAAAGACATAACTATCATGACAAATAACGCTTTTAGCAAACTTTTCATATTCATATTGTTTTAGGCTTATTCATATTTATTCCAAACCTTTTAACCATTTTTAATAATTGTCTTTTTAAGCATGACCTCACTTTAGGAATCACATCACTGTATAAAGGCAAATAGAATTGTTTTAGGCAAGGCAAGTTTATTTGTAGAGCACAAGTCGTAAATAAATCACAAAGACATGAATCACAGAACACTTTAAGACATAAAAGAGAAGAGTGCAAAGAAAATAATTTCAGTAATATGGACAGTGTTGGGAAAGTTCACTTTCTACATGAACTAGTTCAGTTCATAGTTCACAAATTTTCAAATGAACTAGTTCAGTTCATAGTTCATAATTAAATTTTTTTAACGAAGTTCACAGCTCCAAAAAATTTACGAGTTCAGTTATTTTTTTCAATATTATGCTATAATGTTTCTAAATTATTTCCACAGCCCACATACAACTACAAGCAGCAATTAGTTTATTAGTTTAATGCTGAAACTATGTGTCAGATTTAATCTTCATATCCAATCTTGAATCCTTACCCAACCAGGATTTAAATTCACATTGAAGGGACAGCCTTCCCCAGAGGCAAAGTTTGCACTCACGTAACTGGTTGTAGGGCGACTCCTTGCTGCTCTGTTGCCGTCGCGTCCATGCTGCTTTTTGTTTTGATATGCATGCGCAGTGCGGTGTGACACGCGAAATCTCTATCTGCGCTATCAGCCTCTACAACTTCGGAGCTCTCACACTTGCCATGCATAGGCTCTGGTTGGGCAACATAATGGTTGCCCAACCAGATCATCCAGCCCCACAGAATAAAGTTATAATGAAAAGGACAATATCTGAAAAATCTATCTCAAAATTCAAAGAAATAATAGAGCCCATATTCAGTGACATGTCATGTGATCCTGCTGAGAACAGTTTTAGTCCCAGTTTAAGTGATCAATTTGTCGACTTGACCATGAATTCTCTGAAGTCTGCTCTTGATGTTGCAGCGCCGTGAAAACAGAAGGTCATTAGGCCAAAGCGCGCCTCCCCATGGTACAACGAAGAACTGAACAGAAAGAAAGAAAAGAACAGTTCTTCGTTGTACCATGGGTACTAACTCTTTGTTAGAAAGCTAGAGGGATTATTTCGCCGCTCTCACGCAGAAGAATCCTTAAAAGCATGGAAAACTTGCCTGCTGTCCTATAAGCAGGCTCTGCGTAAGGCCCAAACCAGATATTATTCAAATCTAATGGAAGTCAACAAAAGTAACACTAAATTCCTTTTCAGCACTGTAGCTAGGCTAACAAACTGTCACAGCGCAGTAGAGCCCTCAATCCCATCTTCTCTCAGCTCTGATGATTTCCTCCTATTTTTTAACAATAAAATAAAAACAATCAGAGATAAATTAGATGAAATTACCCCCGCTATTAGCCCTGAACTAGCCCAAGCTGTAAATCTAACGTCCCATATAAATCCACCTGTAAATTTAGAAAGGTTCACAGCTGTTGATCAAGTAGAGATAACTTCAGCCATTATGTCCTCTAAAAGCTCAACTTGTGTCCTAGACCCCATTCCAAGCAGACTCCTCAAAAACATTCTCCCCTTAATTATAGACCCTATTCTTAATATAATAAATACTTCACTCGAAAGTGGCTATGTTCCACAGTCCTTCAAACATGCAGTCATTAAACCTCTTCTGAAAAAGCCTAACCTAGACCCCGACCTATTGGTAAACTACAGACCTATTTCAAATCTTCCCTTTGTCTCTAAAATCCTTGAAAAAGTTGTAGTAAAACAGCTTTGTCACCACCTGCAGGACAATAACTTATTTGAAGTTTTCCAGTCAGGGTTCAGAGCCCACCACAGCACTGAAACTGCACTAGTTAAAGTCACAAATGATTTGTTATTAGCCGCTGACGATGGACTGGTCTCCTATTAAATCCTATTTATCTGATAGGTACCAATTTGTTAATGTAAACCAGAGCCCCTCACCTTGCTCTAAAGTAATTTACGGTGTGCCACAGGGTTCAGTACTCGGTCCAATTCTGTTTACTCTTTATATGCTGCCGTTAGGCAACATTATCAGAAAGCATGGCATTAACTTCCACTGCTATGCAGATGACACTCAGCTGTATTTATCAATGAAACCTGATCAGAGCGATCAAGTAGACAGACTTAGTGCTTGCGTGAAGGAGATAAAAACCTGGATGACACTTAACTACCTGCTTCTTAACCCTGAAAAAACCGAGATCATTGTGCTTGGCCCTAAACATCTACGAGACGCTCTATCTGAGCAGATAGTCACACTGGACAATGTCAGTTCTACTGTAAGAAACCTTGGAGTCTTATTTGACCAGGAGCTCTCATTTAAAGCTCATATAAATCAAGCTTGTAAAACAGCCTTTTTCCATTTGCGCAATATAGCCAAAATCAGAAGAATCCTGCCTAAAAGTGATGCCGAAAAACTTATCCATGCATTTGTAACGACTAGATTAGACTACTGTAACTCCCTGCTCGCAGCGTGTCCTAAAAGCTCCATAAAAAGCTTTCAACTGGTTCAAAATGCAGCAGCAAGATTACTTACAGGAACAAAAAGAAGAGAGCACATTACGCCAGTGCTGAAGTCTCTTCACTGGCTCCCCGTCGAGTTTAGAATCAAATTTAAAAATTCTACTCCTGACCTACAAAGCCATAAATGACATGGCCCCATCCTACCTCAAAGATGCTATAGAACCATATCATCCAAACAGAGCTCTTCACTCTCAAAATGCTGGCCTTCTGGTGGTCCCAAGAGTCTCTAAAAGTACTGTAGTAGGTAGAGCGTTTAGCTACCAAGCGCCTGTGTTATGGAATCAGCTCCCGACCCATGTTAAATATGCTGACAGTCTCTTCATTTAAGTCCAGGCTTAAAACGTTCTTCTTTGAAATCGCTTATGGTCAGACCAGTTAGGAACAGAAATATAAACCCACAGCTTAAGCTATGCTGCCCTAGGAGCAACTATGCTGGGGGAAGTATGGAAGCTTGAGCACTATCCTCTTCTTCTGACTACTTATTCTATCAAACAATATTTTTTTTTTAATTCCACTTGCAAACTGTTCACCGCCTTATTTTTCTTTCTCTTACTCCTGAGGACCTGTGGACCCAGATGCCCCTCTCCTGGTGAAGTGGTCCCTCCCCCGTGTGAACGGTCCCTCATCTGCCTGAAGAGTGGGTCCAGCTCGACTCAGACGGTCCCTCATCTGCCTGAAGAGTGGGTGCAGCTCGACTCAGACGATCCCTCATCCGCCTGAAGAGTGGGTCCAGCTCCAGTCTCCTCGTGTCCGTCTGTCCGTCTGTGAGAGTCGGATCTCTCCTTCACTGGAACTCCTCCAGGTTTCTACGCTTTTTCCCAAGGAGGTTTTTTTTGTAGTTTTTCCTGGCCGAGAAGGAGAGTCTAAGGACAGAGGGACATCGTCCCTTGCCACCACAGACATTGTCTGACTCCATCCCACAGTCATTGTCTGACTCCATCGCCACCACAGACATTGTTTATTCGACCCTCAGAGGCGACTGTTGTTGTGATTTTGGGCCTTACAAAAATAAATTGAATTAAATTGAATTGAATGGTACCCGCGACCCCGAAAGGGAACAAGCGGTAGAAAATGGATGGATGGATGGATTGAATGGTGTGTTTTTCGCCTGGAAGTCTCTAGAAATTTGACACCTTATTGAACAAAATTAAAAAGAATGAACGTGCCGTTCACAGACACTAGAATGAACGCGTTCACATTATCGTTCGTTGGCAGTAATACAGTACGTTCAGTACACGTTCACCAAAATTATGAACGCGTTCATGAACTTTTGTTCAATGAACGCGTTCAGGCACGACACTGAATATGGACAGCTAAACAAAACTGTTTTAGCTTAGATTTGAACATTGTCAGAGTAGAAGCCTGTCTAAAACTGAAACACTGATTCCACATTTTTAGTGACTTTACTGACTCTGGGCACCAGCAGGAGGCCGGTCCATATTTAGTCCTGACTCTGGCACCAGCAGGAGGCCGGTCTCTGAGGTCCTCAGAGTCTGAGATGGTTCATATGGCACTAACATGTCCAAGATGTACTTTGGTGCAAGGCCATGGAGAGACTTGTACACAAGCAAAGCTGCTTTAAAGTATATTTACTGAGCCTGAAGCCAGTGCAGAGACATGAGGTCTTAGTCCTGAACAGGCAAGTTTATTTGTAGAGCACAATTCATACACAAGGCAATTCAAAATGCTTCAAAATACAGGAAAAGAATGCATTAAACAAAAACATGACAGAAATGACTAAATCTTAATTTCTATTTACTGTATTAAATTTAATTCTGCTGACAGAAATCATACATTTTGTCCGTGCTTAGTGATCCACCAGAAAACCAAATCAATTGGACCACACTGGCAGATACTCCAGACACTTTTTCCCATATTTATTTGACATTGCCAGCGTGACAGGTGTCTCCGATATAGGAGACAAACAAAACTGTTTTCATCTCAGATTTGAACATTGCCAGAGTAGAGGCCTGTTTCACATACCAAAAACTGTTCCAGATTTTAGCTGCATAAAACTGAAACACAGATTCCCCATTTTTAGTCCTGACTCTGGCACCAGCAAGAGGCCGGTCCCTAAGGTCCTCAGAGTCCAAGATGGTTCATATGGCACCAAGATGTCCGAGATGTACTTTGGTACTAGGCCATGGAGAGACTTGTACACAAGCATAGCTGCTTTAAAGTCTATTCTAGTCATGACCCGAGCAGCAGCGTTCTGGATGTACTGCAGCTGTTTTACAGCTCGTTTGGAGAGGCCAGTGAGCAGGTCGTTACAGTAGTCTAATCTACTGGAGATGGATAAGTCTCTCCAAGTCTGGTTCAGACACTATACTTTTGATTTTGGCAATGTTTTTAGATGGTAAAAAGCTGCTGATGTTATTGATTTGACGTGGCTGTTAAAGTTCAAGTCTGAGTCCATTATTACCCCCAGAGAACTTGATTTGTAGGTTTTAGACTCTGGAAGTGACCGCTAACACTTTCTCTTTCTTTCTGCGGGCCGATAAATGCCTGTTCTTTTCTTCTGTATCTACCTCTGTATCTACCTGCGTTGCATCAATTAAATTTCCCCATGTGGGACAATAAAGGAATATCCTATCTTATCTTAAAGACGATCAGATCTAACAGAATTAAGACTGAGGCATTGCCCGTGTTAGTGTTCAGGCAGATGTAATTTGTCCCCTTGACAAGACCAGTCTCAGTGCTGTGATCAGGTCTAAAACCTGACTGAAAAACATCAAATGAGTTGTTTATTAAGAGCTGTTGGTAAACAACCTTTTCAAGGGCTTTCCCCCAAACGGATGGGCTGGTTACTACTCAGTCCTGCGACATCAAGACTTCTTTTTTTCAGGAGAGGCTACATGACTGCAGTTTTCAAAGGCCTTGGGAATGTTCCAGATTGAAGCGACATGTTAACTATGTGAGTGAGTGGTGCTAGTAAACTGTTCAGCACAGACTTTAGAAATCTTGTCTTTAACACATCGAGGCAGCATGTAGATAAGGGGTGGCGAACCCACAGCTCGCGAGCCGCATGCGGCTCTTTGCCTGGTTTCATGCGGCTCTTTTACGTTCATATCAACATTTGTGTTTGTGTTCTACCAGACGGCACTCTGCGTAAGCGGAGGCACCTGCACCGTACTACCCACGGGCGCATTATATTGTTAATAATAATAATAAATTGGCTGAGCAGAGGTGTGTGTGTAAGAGGAAGTGATGGGGTGATGTTCATGTGTTCCCATGTGTATGATGTGGCTCTTTGCGATAACACAGTAAAAAATGTGGTTCTTCCTCTCTGACTGGTTGGCCACCCCTGATGTAGATGAACGCAGACTGTTGATGATCTCCGGGACAGTTTTGTTAGTTATAGATTCAAAGTGTTAGCTCTAAGTGTCAAGGTGGTTTTAGGGTGATTTTTTGCGTTGTGGAATTCATAACATAATTAACGCCCTGAAATTTGTCATTAAAGAGTAATGCAAAATGCTTACACGTAGATGTGAAACTTAGTTCTAATGGTTGCTGAGCTGGAGGGCTTGTTAATCTGTTAACTGTGGCAAATGTAGTACCCTGAAAGTTAAAATGTAAAATTCATATTTTCTTTAAATAGCAAGAAACCTTTCATGTATTTACTTCTTTGGTTAGTAATGTTTTTTTTATTTTACTAGTTCCCTGCCCCTATGTAATTACATAGTAAGGTGTCTTTAAGAAATGAGTGGAAAAGGGGCATGCATTGATTCGTACAGAGAAATGGCAGGGAACGAGAAAATGCTGAGGACTAAAACATATCCCTTGTTCTACATAAAATGAGGTTGTACAACTTTTCTCTGAAAATCTCTTTTTGAACCTGGAGCTTAGACTTTCGCCATTTCCGCTAGTCCTTTTCTGTGCCCTAACCAAATAATAATTTCTCCATGGCGCCTTCTGCTTCATCATTTTAACCTTCATAGGGCAATGGTGTCCAGAACATTCAAAACACTAGATGTACCAGAGTTCAACAAATAATTTACATTGGAACATGACACATTTTCAAACTTTATAATTTCCATAAACAGCCGGTGGTTTAAGAAATACAGACAAGCTAAAGAAGACACAGATATGATCAGACAGAGCAACATTGACCACACTGATGTTTGAAATATGACGCCCCTCAGTAATTAGTAGATCCAGAGTGTGCCCTCTGCGGTGGATGGGGCCACTCACATGCTCAGTAAGACCAAAGGTTTCAAGCTCTTTAAGATTTTAGTCAAAAAATATTATCAACATGAACATTGAAACCACCTGTAAAAACCAAACCATCAAAGTCTGTACATACGACTGAAAGCAGTAAAATCATGAGTAAAACTTGTGCAGTGCTGGGAAGGCTAGTTAGTTAAAACAATGAAGAGTATGGATGGAGACTGCTTTCGCTAAACTTTAAAGCAGGTGTGTCAAACATCCGGCCCACGGGCCAGATCCGGCCCGCCAAACGTTTTAATCCTTGTATTGAGTTTGAGCAGAAACATGTCTGTGATATGAACATTTCACATCAGAAATGAGCAGTCTTTCACCTGCTACACATTTGTGCAACAGTCTCCACAACTATTACTAGGCTGTCAGAAAGCTATTTATTTCTTATATTTTGTACATAATATTTGGCCCACGATTTGAGAAAAGAGTTTGGTTTGATGGAACACTGTGGCTCATAACTTAACCTCCTTAAACGCTCCACGTGTGTTTGTATTTAGTGGTGTGTCAGTTCAGGTGTAAAGAGAACTACAGATAACTACACAGACGTGGAAATATTAGTTAGTACTTTTAAAAGGTTTTTTAAATCTTGAGAAGTTTATTTTGTTATAAAGTCAAATACAATATTTTTCAGTTCCAAAAACCTATTTAACAATATTTAACAATAGACTAAATGTTTATCTCTGTAGAAAACTCTGTTTTCTCGTGTTTCAGTTTAGGGGCATATAGTACCATTCTAACCAAAAGTACCATTGTAAATGATCACATATAGAACAAGGATTACCGTAATAAAGGGTTGTTGGTGTGAGTTGTGACAGGCATTAGAACATGTTCATGAGTCCAACAGCAGGGGGAAAGAAACTGTTTTTTGATCTTGTTTCTTTTGATTTTACTCTCTTTATATCATTGAACTGCTGCATGTGTTTGATGATTAGTTCCCTTGTCAGTGCAGACTTTGTATACAGCAGCCTGTGATGGGTTCAACAAGGCGGAATAATCCAGCACTAGCCTCCTGTGTGTCCTGTGCCCCCAGGTACAGCAGTCACCCGAGCGCACACCAAATGTAAACACATTTAGGCCAAAGAGAATACACGACTTACCCTAAGCTGTGAGGGGAGATCATTAGACGTATTAAAGAGGGACGTTTCATACGGGTTATGACATTAAGAAAGCTGGACAACAAATTTATATCAAATGAATAATTAATAGACCCTTACAGTGTTTGTAAACAGAATGTCGTGAATCTAAATGCGCTAGCATTTGCCTCCAGAATTCTCAAACTATGTAAAACAAGGGTTGTTTTTTTTAAAAATAGCTGTCTTTCCCCAACTGACAACCACTTGACCACGCGTGAGTAAAACCAGAAAATAATAAGTTCAAGTTACAAAACATGACCATGCATCGTGTAGAAGTGTTTAGCTTATTATTAGTTATTCATGTAACAATCGGCCTCAAAATCAGCTTGAATGCTCAGCAGTATAATACATTTTTCTTAAAACGAATATGCTGGACAAAATGCCCCAATAATATTAGGGATGCAACAATCAGGCTTTTTTGGTTTCAATTATATAGTAATAATAGTCCATGGGTCAGTACAAATTTCACTAAATGTCACTGCTCTAGTGGAAGGGCAATCAGTGATTTTTTTAAGGGTCCATCTCAAAACTTAATATTTTGATATGATAGACTTTTCAGCATCAGCAATATCACAGGTATCAGCCCTTGAAGTTTAAAAACTGCTTGAAGACATTTTTCGGTTAGGTCATGTGCCACCAATCTGATTAACAGATAATGATTGGTATCATTTCGAAGACAACAATATTGTCTTGTTGCACTCTCTGATAATTATTGTAGTAATTATAGGGTCTCAAACTGTCACGTGAAACATGAAACACCATTTTTGCCTGAACTGTTTTACTTAATTTCACCTTGAAACCCCTAGGAACTTGACAAACACAGTCCTTTTTAAGACTTCAGATGGTAAGTAGCTTTCAAATCTATAATCTGGTACAAGCGTAATTTCCCTTAAGCTTTTTGTAACTGCATGCTGTTCTGTTACATAAATAAATATGAAAAAAAAATCCACACAAACACATACACATACACACAATTGTGTTATTAAATTACACGCATTTAATGGGTGGGTTATAAAGTGCTGACCGCCGTATTGCACGTCTAAGCTATATTTCTGAGCAACAGGGCAGCCCCAAAAAACATGGTAATGGTGAGCCTCCTGGCAACCACCATTTCTCCAACAGTCAGCATTTCTTTATGTGGTAGTGGGCACTTTGACATGGTGTTAGGTGTTAGGGAAAAGATGTAATATACCGCAAGCCCCTACACACACAGATCAATACCTCCTTTGGATTTCAAAACATCCCATAGCCCATAAACTCAGTTGTGAGGACCCTTTTTGAACGCAAATACATAATCACACAAGAAGACAGAAAGGAGGAGGAAGAACACATCACAGACACACTCAAACACTGCAAATATCACTAATGACTAAACTATCTAACAAGCACAACAACAAAACAAAGAAAACCACAGAAACACAAAACAGGACATTTGTAACACTGCCATAGGTCAGGGCATTAATTTCTGACCTCTGACGGATGGATGACTGATGGACATCCATCCATTTTCTGCCGCTTTATCCGGGGCCGGGTCGCGGGGGCAGCAGTCTGAGCAGGGTCTCCCAGACTTACTACTCCCCAGACACTTCCTCCAACTCCTCCGGGGGGATTCCGAGGTGTTCCCAGGCCAGCCGAGAGACATAGTCTCTCCAGCGTGTCCTGGGTCTTCCCCGGGGCCTCTTCCCGGTGGGACATGCCTGAAACACCTCCCGAGGGAGGCGCCCAGGAGGCATCCGGAACAGATGCCCGAGCCACCTCAGCTGGCTTCTCTCGACGTGGAGGAGCAGCGGCCCTACTCCGAGCTCCCCCCGTGTGGCAGAGCTCCTCACCTTATCTCTAAGGGAGCGCCCAACCCGGCGGAGGAAACTAATTTCGACCGCTTGTATCCGCGATCTTGTTCTTTCGGTCATTACCCAAAGCTCATGACCATAGGTGAGGGTAGGAACGTAGACCGACCTGTAAATTGAGAGCTTTGCCTTTCGACTCAGCTCCTCCTTCACCATAACGGTCCGATGCAGCGACTGCATCACTGCAGCCGCTGCACCGATCCGCCTGTCGATCTCACGCTCCATCCTTCCCTCACTCGTGAACAAGACCCCGAGATACTTGAACTCCTCCACTTGGGGCAAGGACTCCCCACCCACCTGGAGAGGGCAAGCCACCTTTTTCCGGTCGAGAACCATGGCCTCGTATTTGGAGGTGCTGAATCTCATCCCAGCCGCTTCACACTCGGCTGCAAACCGTCCCAGTGCATGTTGCAGGTCCGGGTTTGATGAAGCCATCATGACAACATCGTCTGCAAACAGCAGAGATTAGATCCTGTGGTCCCCAAACCGGACACCCTCCGACCCCTGACTGCGCCTAGAAATTCTGTCCATAAAAATTATGAACAGAAGCGGTGACAAAGGGCAGCCCTGGCGGAGTCCAACATGCACTGGGAACAGGTCTGACTTACTGCCGGCAATGCGAACACAGCTCCTGCTCCGGTCATACAGGGACCGGACAGCCCTCCACAAAGCACATGTGGACTGGTTGGGCAAACTCCCATGAACCCTCGAGCACCCGATGGAGAGTATAGAGCTGGCCCAGTGTTCCACGACCGGGACGAAAACCTCTCTGCTCCTCCTGAATCCGAGGTTCGACTATCGGTCGGATTCTCCTCTCCAGTACCTTGGAATAGGCCTTACAGGGGAGGCTGAGGAGTGTGATCCCTCTGTAGTTGGCACACACCCTCCGGTCCCCCTTCTTGAACAGAGGGACCACCACCCCGGTCTGCCAGTCCAGAGGCACGGTCCCCGACCGCCACGCGAAGTTGCAGAGACGTGTCAGCCAGGCCCGGCCCAAGCCTTCAGGGGGCCCTAAGCGAAAACATTTTTGGGGCCCCCTCACCACGTCATCATAATCCGTTTTATTGCTTTTGTCAGTAAACAATTCACATATGGGAACTTTCTTCAACGCAAACAAAGCGCACCAAAACGCGAGGGCATCCGTTTGCCAGTTAGTTTATTCTCAGCACCTCACAAGCTCAAATATTGATAACTTAAATCCCACAATGCAATTTGGTATTCCGCTGACATCACCTCTACTCCCTGTACAAATAACACACGTCCCAGATATGTTTTTGGGCGTATTTGTGGGCGTTAAGGGTCTTCAGCCACATTAGTAGTTTAAATTAATGAACAGGGGGGTCTGGGGGCCCTCCCCCAGAGATTTTCAGACCTTTTTCGTGTATTCTGGTGCATTTTAATGTGATCCAGCCGGCTAAAGTAAGAGTAAAATGTTGAGGTCGTAATGCAATAAAATTATGATGTGATGAAACTGTGCCAGGAGAAAATGACTAAAGCCAGTTATTAATACATTAGTGTACTTAATTACTCAATACAATAATGGCTATGAAAAATAATTGGTCAAATTGATTCATTTTAACTGAAAATGTAAAAGTAATAGTTATCCTTACTAATTTATCTTTTACTGCTCCCAACTGTTCCTTCTTGCCAAAGTGACAAAGCAACAAACAAATGGCATAGGCATTGCTTGATTAACAATTAACACTGATAAAACAGTGCAAACATGTTATTCCCAGAGAATGAACAGAACGAGAAGTGAAGGTCCAAACCTAGCTATAGTGAAGAGACTGCGTTTCTGCAACTTTGCCACTTTCATATAAAAATATATAGTATTATTCTATAACAGACGTAATTTTAATATGTCTGGTTATTTTTCACTATCAATTTATTATAATTTATAACAAATAGTCTAATGATGCTTTTTAAATACATTGAAATGTTTTATTGCTCTATTAAAAGTTTATGTTTGTTCTGATCTGAACATCGCACACTGGACTCCTCTGCGTGAAACAATGCTGCGATGTGATTGGCTGATGGACCTTACATGCATAAACCTTTACGTTCCTCTTATTGCACGTTAGAAGTCAAAGTAAAACAGTCATCACGAGTCACGATTGATCTCACACATGGTGATGCACGGGTTAGGGTTAGCGTGTGAGAGAGAGGGACGCAAACTCAAACCCGCTCATCTCTGACTGAGGCTGCACAGGGGCCCAGGACAGGGGCCCGGGACAGGGGACAGAGGACAGGGGCCTGGGACAGGGGCCCTGGACAGGGCCGCACACTGTTCACTCCAAAGTTTCACGTCAGAGGTTCTGGACGAGACGGCACTCGGAGTGACCCAGGGCATGGACGCCACCTCACCGCCCTCACCTGCAGCTCACACTACCGGGCTGGTGTAAATGTTAAGCTTATTATCTTTCATTCGGACATATTATGCGCAGGGCAGAGCTCTCCTCGCCTCCAGCCTGAGCAAACTAACGTGACAGAATCGGGATGTTTCAAACAGCAGCATTAATCGTCTCTTTGTAAGATAAGTTCAATACAGAGTACAGGGGACTGGCGCAGGACTTTGTGGACTGGTGTCAGCGGAACCACCTCCTCATCAACGCGGGGAAGACCAAGGAGATGGTGGTGGATTTCCGCAGACGCCACCCCACTGCCCCCTTACCAGTGAACATCCAGGGACGGGACATTGAGAGAGTGGACTCATACAAGTACCTGGGTGTTCATCTGAACCACAAACTGGACTGGACTCATAACACAGACGCACTGTACAGGAAGAGCCAGAGTCGGCTCTACCTCCTGAGGAAACTCAGGTCTTTTGGAGTGACAGGGCCGCTCCTGAAGACCTTCTACGACTCTGTGGTGGCATCAGCCCTCCTGTACGGTGTGGCCTGCTGGAGCAGCAGCATCACAGAGAGGGAGAGGAAGAGGCTGGACAGAGTCATCAAGAAGTCCAGCTCCGTCCTGGGCTGTGCTCTGGACTCGGTGCAGGAGGTGGGGGACAGGAGGGTCCTGGCTAGATTCACATCTATGCTGGACCATGAGTGTCACCCCCTGCAGGACACTCTGTCCGCTCTGGAGAGCAGCTTCAGTGAGAGACTGATCCACCCTCGCTGTGTGAAGGAAAGGTTTCGCAGGTCTTTCCTTCCTGCTGCTGTCAGACTTTATAACAAAAACTGTTAGTACTGAACACTCGCAATACTGACCTAACCATGTGCAATTCTGTCATATGTGCAATTGCTGTTGGAATTCATGTGCAATTACTGTGAAATTCATGTGCAATATATGTGCTGTCGTGACACATATTCATGTGCAATTACTGTCGTGATCACATGCAATGGCATTTATGTATTTATTTATTTATTTGTCTATGGGAGTTTTTATTTATTTATAGGCGATCTTCTACTGAAAGTGTTTTTTCAGACTTCCTATAAGTGATCTGTTCTTCTGTATCTACCTCTGTATCTACCTGCGTTGCACCAATGAAATTTCCCCATGTGGGACAATAAAGGAATATCTTATCTTATCTTATCTTAATACCTGGAAAGTGTTGTTGAGTTTGCAGTTTCTTTACATCGTCAAGAAGTTTCTTCTTTCGTTTTTCGGCACCGGGAGATATATTCCTCTGGACATGAGGACCACGCAGGGACCACGTTGTGTTGTGTTTATGTTTTGCTCTCGATTTCCTCGCGCACAATGAAGTTGACCAATCAGCGCAGGTTTGGGGTCTTGGTTGCCAGATTGTCATTACAAATAAATGTGGTTTGTGCCTTATATATTACCGCTGTGTGCGCTTCCGCGCCAGCAGCGCTACTACACTAGTGGCGTACGCTGCGCTTGCACTTCGCATAAGTCGGGTTGCCAGATTGGGGGCCCTCTTAACGCCTCGGGGCCCTACGCGGCTGCTTAGTTTGCTTATAGGCTGGGCCGGCCCTGGGGTCAGCCAAGACAGTCCTACAAAATCCAGAGACTTTAGGTACTCAGGGCGGATCTCATCCACCCCCGGAGCCCGGCCACCGAGGACTTTGCGAACAACCTCAGTGACTTCAGCTTGGGTGATAGATGAGCCAGCCTCTGAGTCCCCGGTCTCTACTTCCTCTTCGGAAGACGTGACAGAGGGATTAAGGAGGTCCTCAAAGTATTCCTTCCACTGTCCGACGACATCCCCAGTCAACGTCAGTAGGTCTCCACCCGCACCGTAAACGGTGTTGGTGAGGCACTGCTTCCCCTTCCTGAGGCGCCGGACGGTTTGCCAAAATTTCTTTGGGGCCGACCGATAGTCCTCCTCCATGGCCTCCCCAAACTCCTCCCAGGCCCGGGTTTTTGCCTCTGCGACAGCACGAGCTGCGGCTCGCTTGGCCTGCCTATACCTGTCGATGACCTCAGGAGACCTACAAGCCAGAGTGGCCTGATAGGCCTCCTTCTTCAGTCTGACGGCATCACTTACTTCCTGTGTCCACCACCGGGTTCGGGGGTTGCCGCCACGACAGGCACCGGAGACCTTGCGACCACAGCTCCGAGCAGCTGCATCAACAATGGAGGCGGAAAACATGGTCCACTCGGACTCAACGTCCTCAGCCTCCCCCGGGATATGGGAGAAGCTCTCCCGGAGGTGCGAGTTGAATACCCTACTGACAGAGGGCTCCGCAAGACATTCCCAACAGACCCTCACAATGCACTTGGGTCTGCCAAGTCTGTCCGGCTTCCTCCTCCGCCAGCGGATCCAACTCACCACCAGGTGGTGATCGGTTGACAACTCTGCCCCTCTCTTCACCCGAGTGTCCAAGACACGCGGCCGGAGGTCAGATGACACAACAACAAAGTCGATCATTGACCTCCGGCCTAGGGTGTCCTGGTGCCATGTGCACTGATGGACACCCTTGTACTTGAACATGGTGTTCGTTATGGACAATCCGTGGCTAGCACAGAAGTCCAATAACTGAACACCGTTCGGGTTCAGATCGGGGAAGCCGTTCTTCCCGATCACCCCTCCCCAGGTGTCACTGTCATTGCCCACGTGGGCGTTGAAGTCCCCCAGTAGAACAACGGAGTCCCCGGTCGGTGCACTGTCCAGAACCCCTCCCAAGGACTCCAAGAAGGACGGGTACTCTGCACCTGCTGTTCGGCCCGTAGGCCGCCAACAGTGAGAGACCTGCCCCCCACCCAAAGGCGAAGGAACGCGACCCTCTCGTCCACCGGGGTGAACTCCAACACGTGGCGGCTGAGCTGAGTGGCTATAAGCAAGCCCACACCAGCCCGCCGCCTCTCCCCGCGGGCAACACCAGAGAAGTGGAGCGTCCAGCCCCTCTCGAGGAGATGGGTTCCAGAGCCCAAACTGTGCGTGGAGGTGAGGCCGACTATATCTAGTCGATATGGCTCAACCTCCCACACAAGCTCAGGCTCTTTCCCCCCCAGCGAGGTGACATTCCATGTCCCCAGAGTTAGTCTCTGTGTCTGGAGATCTGGTCGCCGAGGCCCCTGCCGTCGACTGCCGCCCAGATCTCTTTGCACGTGCCCCTTATGGATCCTCCTGCGGGTGGTGGGCCCACGTCGCTCCTTCAGGCTGTGCCTGGCGTAAGACCGTGGGGTAAGATCCGGCCACCAGGCGCTCGCCATTGAGCACCCATCCCAGGCCTGGCTCCAGGATGGGGCCCCGGTGACGCCGATCCGGGTGACGTAAATGGCCTTGTTTTTGTTGTCATCATAAGGGGCTTCTGAACCGATCTTTGTCTGACCCGTCACCTAGGACCTGTTTGCCCTGGGAGACCCTACCAGGGTCTCAACCTAGCTACACAACATAGCTCCTGGGATCATTCGGGCACTCAAACCCCTCCACCACGTTAAGGTGTCGGTTCAAGGAGGAGTGACAAGAGAACCATCTCATGGAATGGAACAATACTAGGTCCATGGGCATGGAGAGTAAGAAGTGCAATCATTGGATCAGGGAGGCCATCGAGATCCGGAAACATATCCAACAGACAGTAAAATTGAGATGAGGTGCATGCAAACCTTCTCTTATTAATTGATTGATTGATAGCTTGATTTGATATGTACATAGCAATTATATTGGACTAATCACTAATCATACCATATATTGACAGTGAAAAAGTGTTGTATATGGAAACATATATAATAGTAGTTACCAATGTTCCCTCTAATTCTTCATGTACTTTGGTATGTGTGTAAAGAAAAAAAAATCTATTTTATGGCCAGAGTTGTATGATATCCCACTAATGGTTTATATAGCTTTTTATATTGCTTTCATGATCAGCACCCGTTTTTTTAGTACAGGATGTCACCAAGTACTTTTTAGGCAATAAAAACTCCTTTAACAAGATAAGTATAGATGAGTTTATATCATACTGTGGAAACTTCCAGGCAAAGGAAGAACAGTTTTATGAGAAAATCAGGTGAAGGACCCTCAACTAGAAAACTTACCTAGTGCACCTTTTAACATCAAACTGCCTCATTACACCTAAGGAGCCTAATGTTCTGCGGGCTTATAGTCTATTCTCTGTGGCCCATTTGTGGACCCTCACCATTGGTTTGAGAACCACCGCTTTAAATCAACTTTAACATACACTAATGCCTTCTCATTTGTTTTTTTTCAACGTTTTTCAAATTGTTCCCAAAATTGACAAAGAAAAAAAATAAATACATAAAACAAAATATTGAAATACAGCCTCAGAGATTGATTTCTTTATTTAATTTGTTTTGAACATGGAGAGATAACTTTCAACCCTGGGGTGCACGGACTAAAACAAGACTAAACCAGGTCCAGAACCAGGACAGCACAATATGCACCGCAGTCTACGCAGCACGTCTCTGCTTATAAACTTGACATGTGATCCGTAAACGAGGGCAGGCAGCAACAGAGCCATGGGAGTGGATGATCTTGAAGTGCACACCCCCAGACTGCTTTGATGACTGAATTAGTCCCGGTGCCAGGCCTCTGAGCCCTCTGTGATAGTGTTCACCCAGTGCGGAGAGTTTGCAGGATGTGTGCACGGACTAGTTAAGCACAACTGGACACCTCATTGGGATGCTGCGTGGCCCGGAGCCTCCTACCAGACCAGTAGAGGTCCTTGTCTGGCTCCAAGCCCAAGGTCTATGGTCGCCATCAGTTTGTGGTTCCCTCAGGAAAACCTGGCCAAAAACCATATCCACCTCACCAACATATCTATCCCTGCACTGGTTGGCATCTAAAAACATTACTCCATGTTCCGTCTCCACACTTTTGAATGAGAACAGCGCAAATGGGTTGTAAACAGTGACCAGTCAAGAGCAATGTGATCAATTGCAGTCGCGCATGTGTGTGCGTGATGATGCAATTGCGACCTAACTGTAATGATGCAGCGATGCAAAAAGAACTGTCAGGCTTAAAATATTACACTTTATAGCAGATCTTCTTATGGTTGCTCTCTCAAGCCCAGAGCCCCCCATGCTGTAGATGACCGGAATCCGGAAGCAACTCAACACCTTCCACTCTAGATTTGATGTGACCACCCCCCTCCCCCACTGTGGCCACCTCTGCCAACCCAACCCCGTTCCCCCCTCACCTCCCCCACCACTCTCTCTGTTCAAGAACAGGATGTAAACCGAATAATTCAGAAAACCAACCTTCGAAATGCTGCTGGACCAGACGGTGTCCCCCCACCACCTTAAGACACTGTGCAGGCGAGCTGGCCCGTGTCTTCACTGGCATTTTTTAACACCTCCCATGCCGTATCACGTCATGCCATATCCCAGCTTGCTTCAAGTCATCCATCATTGTCCCTGTCCCCAAGAAGCCCCGGATCACTAGACTTAATGACTACAGACCTGTGGCGCTGACGTCTGTAGTCATGAAGTTATTTGAACGCCTGATCTTGCCCCACCTCAAGTCCTTCACCTCCCCCCTGCTGGACCCCCTGCAGTTGGCCTACAGAGCCAACAGGTCTGTGGATGATGCCATCAACCTGGCACTCCACCTCATCTTGCAGCATCTGGACTCCCCAGGAACCTATGCCAGGATCCTGTTTGTGGATTTCAGCTCTGCAATCAACACCATCCTCCCTGCTCTACTCCAGGACAAGCTCTGCCAGCTCAACATACCTCACTCCACCTGCAAGTGGATCACTGTCTTCCTGATGGATCGGAGGCAGTGCGTGCAACTGGTGTCCTGGTGCAGTGGTAACAATCTGGAGCTCAATGCCCAGAAGACAGTGGAGATGATCGTGGGCTTCAAGAAAGCCACAGCCCCCCAGCCCCCAGTCAGGGACAAACAGACTACAGCGCATTGTGCGTTCTGCTGAGAAGGTGATCGACTGCAGACTTTCATCTCTGCAGGACCTGTACATCTCCAGGACTCTGGGACGTGCAGGTCGGATCACAGCCGACCCTTCTCACCCTGGACATGGCTATTTGAGCCACTCCCCTCAGGCAGGAGGCTACGGTCCATCCGGACCAGAACCTCCTGCCACAAGAACAGTTTCTTTTCCTCTGCCGATTATCTCATGAACACTTCTTAAACGCCTGTAACTTTAACTAATTTAACCATTCACTCACTGCACATTCTGCACTACATCTATACATTTGTGCCCCGCCGCCGCAATTGTCGGACCATGTCGGCCTCGGTGAAACTGAGAAAAACAGCATTTTACTTTTTTTTCCCCAAATTTGTGATTTTCATTTTTTTGCAGAATGTGCTAGTTGAAGTTATGAATAAGCCCCTGTGTGCTTCAGATAACACTATTGGTTGTCTTAAACGTATACATTAAGCTGTTAAAAATGTGGAGTTTTCGGGTCTTTTTCCTGCTCTCCTGGGGGGCGTCACCTTTTTCTAGCCAACGTATTGTTTACATTTTCCACCAATCAGCTGTGATCCGCATGGCAGCTGCGTGCTCCGTGTTTTCCTCTCATTACTCCAGACCGTCTGCAGAGCACAGTCTTCAGAGCTTACATTTCCTGGACTACATTGCAACGGAACTGTTTACTCAGGTACACTTTTACTTTACTACAAAATTATTGCTTTAACGCTATGTTTTAAGGCGGTCTCGTGATCACTTTAGAATCTTACTTGTCTGCTCCGGTGGAGCTAATGCTAAGCTAACATGTTGCTTCAGTGCACTCTGCAATACGGGCTTAATGTGACTACTTGCTGTTATCACCATGTTATCGGGTTATTTTTCGGCGTGGGTTGGCCCGTGGGTTGTGTGGGTCGTGCTTTGTGTCTGTTTTATGGTGCTAAACCGGCTGTTAGCCCCACAGCCCGGAGCTAAGCGCAGCTATTCGGAGCTAAGTTGTAAGCTAAACTTTGCTATGTTATCGGGTTATTTTTCAGCGTGGTGTCTGTACAAATTATATACTTATGTAGTATTTCTTGACCCGTGGATTGTGCTTTGTGTGTGTTTTATGGTGCTAAACCGGCTGTTAGCCCCACAGCCCGGAGCTAAGCGCAGCTATTCGGAGCTAAGTTGTAAGCTAAACTTTGCTATGTTATCGGGTTATTTTTCGGCGTGGGTTGGCCCGTGGGTTGTGTGGGTCGTGCTTTGTGTGTGTTTTATGGTGGACTAAACCGGCTGTTAGCCCCACAGCCTAGAGCTAAACGCAGCTATTCGGAGCTAAGTTGTAAGCTAAACTTTGCTATGTTAGCGGGTTATTTTTCGGCGTGGGAAGAGAAAAAAACTACAACTCCCGACACCACTTCTGGTCACGTGGCTTACGTACGTTGCACGTCACGCACGCACTGCGTCACTTGAACCAATCATGCGCTTGCCTGGCCATTATCAGCTTCCTGTGTGTCTCTCTGTGCACGGTGTTGGGAGAGACAACCACTGAACCAGGTAAGCTTTGCGACTAAAACACCCGCTTTTAATCACTTTAATGTGCGGCGGTTTTAAACTCGAGTGTATGTTTATGTTTTGGTTTGCTGTTCTGCAAGTGTTTTGCTTTTACAAGCCGTGTTATCTCAAGTGAGCTAGCTAGCCCCGCTAGCCGAGGGCAGATGTCCCAATATCTCCGCGTTTTGCATCTTAAATACACCGTTAACGTCACAATGTGAACTGTTATCTGTGAAGCGTGTTATTCCCATATTACTGTTAACCCTAATCCTTTTTTTTCCCCTTTTCAGAATTGGCAAAGACACCCTGACTGACGGAAGCATCTGAGTCCCTTCTTCAGACGGCTTCCAAAGATCAAGAGTTATCAGCACTTCAGGTATTTATATTGAAACTCTCACATTGTGTTAAAAAAAATAAATAGTTAATGAGTGTTTTATGTGAAATAGTTAGCCATTTCTTAAATGTCCTGTTATTTGTTTACAGCTTTGATGCCAAGAGCCGAGAGTCACAGCATAGAAGAGTGCACAGACGAAGAAGAGGATGAGGATGTGATCTCTGATGTAATTAGACTCTGGTGGTGTACATATCATATCTATTATCTCATATCTCATATATTCAAAGCCATGGACCCGTTGCAGTTCGTATACCTGGCCCTGGCATCTGTTTATAAGAGTTCTTCTATTAAGAGTGTTTTTTAAACTTCCTATAAGTTATCTGTCCTTTCCCCCTGTATCTACTGCGTTGTAACATTAAAGGCTATCTTATCTTATCTTTTGTTGTTTGTGTTGAATCATTCAGTGCACCATTGTTGGTGCACTGTGAATTATGTTTATCGATCTCATGAATCCTATTCTGATTCTGATTCTTTGATTCTATTCAGGGCCTTTTGTAATCCAAGTATTTCCATTTTAATATAACTTCTAATTCTGATTCAAGTCCAGTTACCATCAATAACAACACTCCTCTTGAGTCTTCAGTGACAGCTGTAGGGGGAAGGTGGTGTCAGTGTGACAGGGGGGAGGGCTTATATCAATGAGATGCAAATGAGCCCCGCCCCCTGTGACTCTGGGCTCACTCCGGTGAGAAACTTTGAGCCCCGTTTTCTCAGTGAATGGGTTTGAGAGTTGTTTACATTCAAATGACCACAACTTACTCAAATATTATCAGATACATGATATGAGACATCATTGGAAAGCTTTGAATTCACACTTCCAGAATCTGTGAATAACTCAAAATGTCTCCGGGTAGACATGTAACTGGTTTAGCCACAGTCAGTCACATTTAACTGTACATTTTGTGTTCATAGTAAGCCTATTTTTTTATTTTGATGCTATATATGGGAATTCTGTTCATTAGCAATGGCAATAAACCTTTTCTGTTTATGATTTTGTTTCAAGTGTAATATCAAAAATGCAAATTTTCCGCACCACACATCTGGAATATCTGAAGATTTCTGAAGGAAATGCCTTCCAGATGCCTTGTCCAGCGAGACAACAATGATATACAGTAAGGGCCAGAACCATGAACTTATGATCAAATAACAAAGTTGGATGGAGTTTTAAAAGTTTTTGCCAATGTACAGCACTTGCGCTAACACTACTAGCTTGAACATGTTTTGACAGAAAGTAAGTTAAGTCTAGCCTCCTGTTTTGAATTTTGTCCCAGAACCCAAACACAAAGCATTTTAGCCCTGAACCTGTCAAAGCGCATCAGCAGACCTCCCACTGTAACTCTGTGATGTTGTCATATATGTCACTGTGGATCTACTATCAAACGGAGACAGCCCGAGAGGCCAGCTAAAACAGAGGAGGAGAAGGTCAAAGGTTTTTAAGAAATACAAACTTGACAGCATGTGTAATACTTGGAAATCCATGTTGTTACGTTTCTGGGGCTAACAGCCAGCCAACCCACAAAACTGAAAAAAATTGAAGTCTGTGCGGAATAATAGTAAGGGCTAAGAACAACAGCAAATCAGGATTAAATAAAAATGTTTGGAGAGTGGCGGATTGTTATGTTTCATCATTCCATTCTTGAAAATCAAGAAGATTGCTTTGGTTTACTAAAGGTTTACTGAATACAAAGAATTTAAAAATAATTTAATCATAAATGTGTGGACTTTGGATAGAAGGAAAATACACCAAATGATAAGCATATAACATGGCCTCACATCCAAATAACCAAATATTTTGAATCATTGACTGGATATAGGCTGATCAAACCAAATTTGATTAGTGTCCGACGATCCTGTACTTTATGAGTTTCAAACATGTTTCAATTGCTTAAGCTGAGTTCCTCGATCACGATTAACATGCATAATTTTGGACTGACACATCAGAGAACAGATTTTTACGCATGGTAAGGTGAGGCAAGTTGGACCACCAACGGTCAGTTCACTCTTATCCCAAAGTGCAACATAGCAACGGACCAGGTTCTTTCTTCTGTGTTTGCAATTAATAAAATGTTTCACAAGGAGCTCTTAGTATACCACTGCACTGCTACTTCTGGTTGACTCAAATGTTTATTATTTTTAAGGGTTTTTGATCCTGAGGCTTTATTAGACAGGACAGCTGAGCGTGAAATGGGAACGAGAGAGAAGGGAGAATATGCGGCAAATTGTCAGAGGCGGGATTCAAACATTTGCGACCAGCTGCACATAGCGCCTGACTTGTGTGCTGCTGTCTTGACCACTCGACTACCAGGATGCACCCTTTCTTTATTCTATCCAGGGCTCAGATTAAGGATTTTCACTTGTATAGCAGTGCTGCAAAACAATCCGTGAATTTTTTCAAATTTGTATGGCAATTTGATAATTGCATAGCAAAACACGAAAGTGACTAACTATCAATATTTTCCATTTCCATCTGTAACAAGATTGTTTTTTTCAAATGTATTTGTAAACATTCAATTAAAAAAAAAACTTAACAAATTAACTAAAAATTAAAAAATAAAACAAAAAACTTGCAAATAAAATTAGTTGTTGAACATATTAATTAACACCAAGTCAGATGGCCTCATTTACAACTTTCTTCCATATCATCAATCAGATGATTATTTGCAGGAGTCTCATTTACATATTAATTGTCTTTACACTCACAAAAAAATATGTATTAAGCTTTTGATTCAAAAATAAAGGTTGCTGTGGTGTCCATCATGGTGTATTTATTGTGTTATTCAAATTGTACCGCTCTATTTATTTATTCCAGCTATAAAACGTTTCTATTTTTCGTTTTGCTATTTGATGACGGTTCCTAGGCACTCGTCTCGGCTCCGACTGCACTTTCGGAGCAATGTGATTCGCTGTGCACATCTGATTGTTAAAAACGAGTAGTCACTTGGCAGTGTAAATATGAGTATTTTGGTATGTGTATGATCTGCAAAGACTTTTAGGAGCTATTGACCTCGGAAGTCCGAATCTGTGAATATGACGCTAACTTTATCGCACGTGGCTCCTCCCACTTTCAGACTCGCGATCTGAGACAGCAGCAGGACTCGTCATATCAACACAGGGTCCTACATTGTGTCATGCCGTTGTTGACGATCGATTGACAAGTGATCAGAACTTTTAGGCGCTTTGGTTGTACAATTGAACACACATTTTTGTATCGCAAAAGCTGCGATAAAAACACACTTTTTTCTGACGAATGGATCGCATTTGAGAGAAATTGCGTCGCATTTTGCGATGCAATACCGCTTATTCTGAACCCTGCTATCTCTATGGAATTTTCTTGAAGCCATGCTGAAAGATGGTATGGTACAGATAAATCTTGCGTTTGCATGAACGTTGTGCTCATATACCATATAAAATACATGTTTAAAAATAAAAGGGATTCTAGAATGAGATGTTTGTCCACCTCTGTTTTCCCGTAATCAGAGAACTATGTTTGAGCATTTGGGCTTGCCCAGATTTTGACAACATTTTATTTGGCCTGTCTCAAACTGGAGAATCACATTGCCTATCTTGAACCAGAAAGTTACAGTTATAAATCTTTTTTAGTAAAATCTTCAATTTAATCATGTCAACAATCTTTTAGTAAAATGAGTCATTTAACCTGTCATATGCACTTAAGGTATGTCACTTTATGTCCTGTGACAGCTTCAGAGGGATGAGCTAGCTGCCTGTGCTAATGCCCTCCACTTAGCTCCATCACATGTCCGCGCACCAACAGCATGTGCACACTAAATAATTATTTCATACATGCATGAATCATTTAGCCCATACTCATTCAGCAGTCATTTGAGCAATCTGAGAAATACGGAAATATTAAAACCCAAGAGACATATCCTGTCAACATGAGTTCAGGCAGTACCAACACTGTACCAACACTGAAAAATGAATGACGATGGATGCACAAAGTTTGAACCGGCGTAGTGGTTGTCAAACATTTCACACTACTTTGTGAAGATATTGTGAAAAAAATAAAAATACTGAACTTTGTTTTTTGTGCTAACAGAGAGAACATTTAAATTGGTGTCAGTTTTTGTTTAATTTACATATACCTATACTAATCAATGACATGAATATTGGCTGATACCGATACTGGGCCGATACATCAGTGCACATTATATTAGACAAACAGCAAATGGAAATAAAATTACACTTAATAAGGAAATGGACAAATTTAACAGACTTTGGACTAGGTGGACTTGGACTTTGGACTTTTTGAGTTTAATGTGCCATGGCTTTAATTGTTCTTGTGTTCTTTTTGTATTGTTTGCTCTCTGGTCATGCTCAAGGTTTTGCGTTGTACATTTTCTATGTATCTTTATGCGTACGTTTGTACGTATATATATATATATATATATATTCATTTATAAACACATAAAAACAAGCACAGTGAAAGAAAAATAAAACTAGAGAGAGAACAGTCATAAGTAAGTGTAGTTGACGACGTTATCAGTTCATTCACATGTCAATCAGCGGGCGGCAGTAGCTCAGAGGTAGAGTGCTCGTCTTCTGATCCAAAGGTCGGTCAGAGCGGTCGGATCCACTGGCCCACAGGTTGGCGGTGCGATCGCAGCTGCCTCATGTGAATACTGCCGTTGTGTCCTTGGGCAATACACTTAACCCAACTCGCCCCCCAGTGTCTGCGTACATCAGCGAATGGGTGACTGGTTCCTTGATGTAAAGCGCTTTGAGTAACTTGACGGTAGAAAAGTGCAATATAAATGTGACCATTTATTTAATCATAGGATGCACCTACTGCTCACCTGCATAGCAGCACGTTTGCCTGGCTGCGCATGCATGGTTGATATGCCGGTGTGTGTCAAAGCGCAATAGTTCCCAGTTATAATAGTTCCCTCAGGACAAAATTAAGACAGAGAAAGACAGTTCGAGCTGGCTCAGAAGAGACGGAAATTTATGGGGACGAGAGATGCAATGCAATCCGTCGCGCTAAAAAACAAACGTGTAGCAATGAGGCTTTTGTGTGCTTCCGCACGGGGGTGGGTGCGCATGCGCACTTCCAATCATCAGTCGTTTTCTATCAGATTCTGACCTGTTCCCAGTCTGAACTTCAGTCGGTTGTGTCTCCAGTAGCACTTTCTCCAGCGGGACCCGCTTCTTGCTTCTTGGCCTCAGCTCGCACCACAGTTCCTGTGCGCCCCCGTGCGCATCCTACTGCTCCATTCTACTGCCACATTTTACCGCTACATCTTACTGCTACATCCTATTCAATTCAATTCTGTTTATTTTTGTAAAGCCCTAAATCACAACAACGGTTGCCTCTGAGGGCGACAGTGAAAAACGGATTAAACAATGTCTGTGGGGTCGAGGGACGATGTTCCAGAGTCCTCCGTCCTTAGACCCTCCTTCTCGGCCAGGAAAAACTCCAAAAAACCTCCTTGGGAAAAAGTAGAAACACAGTGAAGGGGGGCTCTGATTCCATCAGACGGACAGACAGACGCAAGGGAGACTGTGGAGCTCGACCCACTCAGGAGGAGAACCAGTTCTTCAGGAGGAGAACCAGCTCTACAGGAGGAGAACCAGATCTTCAGGAGGGGAACCAGATCTTCAGGAGGAGAACCAGATCTTCCAGGCAGATGAAGGACAGTCCATATGGGGTAGAGACCGCTTCACCAGGAGAGGAGCATCTGGGTCCACAGGTCCTCAGGGATAGAAGGGAGTGAGAAAAAGAAAAAGAAAAGGCAATGAACAAGTGGAATTAAATATTAAATATTGTTTGATAGTCAGAAGAAGAGGATTGTGCTCAAGCTGCCATACTTACCCCAGCATAGTTGCTCCTAGGGCAGCGCAGCTAAAACTGTAGGTTTATATTTCTGTTCTTAACTGGCCTGACCATAAGCGATTTCAAAGAGGAATGTTTTAAGCTTGGTCTTAAATGAAGAGACTGTGTCGGCCTCTTTAACATGGGTCGGGAGCTGATTCCATAACATAGGAGCTTGGTAGCTAAACACTCTATCTCCTAGTGTGCTTTTAGAGACTCTTGGGACCACCAGAAGGCCAGCCTTTGGGGAGTGAAGAGCTCTGTTTGGATGATATGGTTCTATAGCATCTTTGAGATCGGATGCGGCCATGTCATTTATTGCTTTTTAAGTCAGGAGTAGGATTTTTAATTTGACTCTAAACTCGACAGGGAGTCAGTGGAGGGACTTGAGCACCGGCGTAATGTGTTCTCTTCTTTTAGTTCCTGTTTGTAATCTTGCTGCTGCATTTTGAATCAGTTGAAAGCTTTTTATGGAGCTTTTAGGACCAGCTGCGAGCAGGGAGTTTCGCTTTTAGGCAGGATTCTTCTGATTTTGGCTATATTGCGCAAATGTAAATAGGCTGTTTTATAGGTTTGATTTATATGCGCTTTAAATGAGAGCTCCTGGTCAAATAAGACTATGAGGTTTCTTACAGTAGAACTGGAGGCTACGCTGACATTGTCCAGTGTGACTATCTGCTCAGATAAAGCGTCTCGTAGATGTTTAGGGCCCAGCACAATGACCTCGGTTTTTTCAGGGTTAAGAAGCGCCGACACCTACATCACATTAGATCACGTTAGAATGTGATGTAGGTGTCAGAGGAACAGCCCTCAGCTGGTTTAAATCCTATTTATCAGATAGGTACCAATTTGTTAATGTAAACCAGAGCTCCTCACCTTGGGTTAGAATCTAACCTCTGCAGTAGAATGTTGTGGTCGATGGAGTCAAATGCTGAGGTCCAACAGAACCAGGATTGAGACCAGTCCATCATCAGCAGCTAATAACAAATCATTTGTGACTTTAACTAGTGCAGTTTCAGTGCTGTTGTGGGCTCTGATCCCTGACTGGAAAACTTCACATAAGTTATTGTCTTGTAGGTGACATCAAAGCTGTTTAACTACAACTTTTTCAAAATTTGAAATAGGTCTGTAGTTTACCAAAAGGTCAGGATCTAGGTCAGGCTTTTTCAAAAGTGGTTCAAGGACTACATGTTTGAAGGACTGTGGAACATAACCACTTTCTAGTGAAGTATTTATTATATTAAGAATAGAGTCTATAATTAGAGGGAGAACCTCTTTGAGGAATCTGCTTGGAATCGGGTCTAGGATACAAGTTGAGGTTTTAGAGGACATAATGGCTGAAGTTATCTCTGCTTGATCAACAGCTATGAACCTTTCTAAATTTACTGATGGATTTATCTGGGACATTAGTTTTACAGCTTGGGCTAGTTCTGGGCTAAAAGTGGGAGTAATTTCATCCACCACCCATCCCACCTCGCCTTTCAACTGGTATCTCCCATAAATAGGATGCACTGGGTCTCAGCGTTGCCGGGACTTATTGTCATATTAGAAATCAAACCAACCTGGGGCCCTATGTAAAAAGAGCCCCCCCTAGTGCTATTTCTGTAGTCACATCACACAGATGGAAAAACAAAATGCGAGTCAGGCGGCCCGATCTGAGAAATTTGATTCATATTCCATGTGAAAAGATAAAGCCCAGTCCCACTAAAACTAGTCTGAAACTTACTGTGCTAAATGTCAGATCCTTATGTAACAAATTACTCCTAATTAATAATTGTATTTCTTCTTATAATCTTGATTTTATGTTTTTAACTGAAACATGGCTTGACAAAAACACAGGAAATGTAGTCCTGATAGAATCTGCTTCACCCAACTTTAAGTTTGAATCTGAAACACGAGAAAACAAAAAAGGGGGTGGAGTCTGTGCTGTCTTTAGAGATTAAATAATTACCTGCAGGTTGTCTTTTGGGGTGTTTTCATCATTTGAGTATGTATCCTTTAAAATGGAGCTAAAACAGTCTCCATCCATTCTCTTCATTGTTTTATACAAGCCTCTCCAACACTGCCAAAGTTTTATTGATGATTTTACTGAGATGCTTTCAGTCGTATGCACAGACTTTGATGGTTTGGTCATTACAGGTGATTTCAATGTGCATGTTGATAATATTTGTGACAGAACTTGATGCTGTCCTTGAAACCTTCAGTCTTACTCAGCATGTCAGAGGCCCCACCCACAGCAAAGGACACACTCTAGATCTCATAATTACAAAGGGGGTAAATATTTCAAATGTCAATGTGGTCGATGCTGCTCTGTCTGATCATTTCTTTGTCTTCTTTGATCTGTCTGTTTTTCCCAAACCACCGGCTGGTCCTGCAGTTGTTCAGAGGAGACACATAAATGATGGCACAGGTGCACTGTTTATGGAAATGATAAATTTTGAAAATGTCTCATGTTCTAATGTAAATGATTTGTTGAACTCTGTTACATCTAGTGTTTTGAATGTTCTGGACACCATTGCCCCTATGAAGGCTAAAATGGTTAAAAATAAGCAGAAGGCGCCATGGAGAAATGATGATCAGGTCAAGGCACAGAAAAGGGAGTGCCGCAGGGCCGAACGGAAATGGCGCAAGTCAAAGCTCCAGGTTCAAAAAGAGATTTACAAAGAAAAGCTGAACATGTACAACCTAATCTTATGTAGAACCAGGGAAAGATATTTCTCTGGAATGATTGGAAGCTGCAGTAACAACTCGCGTGTCCTGTTTGCCACAGTAAACCGATTAACAAACCCTCCAGCTCAGCTGCCGTTAGAACTAATTTCCACATCCAAGTGTAATGAGTTTGCATTATTCTTTAATGACAAAGTTCAGGGCATTAAAAATGCTATAAATCCCACAATGCAAAAAATTATCCTAAAACCACCAAGACACTTAGAGCTGACTCACTTTGCACCAGTAACTGACAAAACTGTCCATGAGATCATCACCAGTCTGAGTTCATCTACATCAGTGGTCCCCAAATTACGGCCCGCGGGCCTTTCAATCCGGCCCGCCAACCTTGTCCAAGTTATATTAAAAAATATTTAAAAAATATATATATATATTTTTTTTAGCAAATGTCGGAGTCAAACTCATGATACTGTGGCTGGCCGTTCATTTTCCCTTTCGCCTGTAATGCCCACATTTCCCCAAGACATGGCACTGTTCCCTCTAAGCTGCGCACTGCTCGCACTTAAGATCTATGGCGCGCAGAAAATAGAATTCACCACAAACGGCCACTGGGGCCAATCAAGCAGGAAGCGCAAGTGTTTGACACACTGTAGATCTTGTGGAGAGTAGTCCCCTGGACAGAAGCACTGTCCAGGGGACATGTCGTGTTCTCTACATTTTTAGTTTAAAAACGCTGTGTTTTTTATTACAATCAGAATCATATTTACTGAGAAATTAGCCTTATTAGTCCCGCAGAGCGGACCGCGGCCCGAGGCGCAGCGCGGACCGCGGCCTCGAGGCGCAGCGCGGACCGCGGGCACGTTCAATAGACACTGGCGTGTCACTATTGTGTAAATGAGACTTTCTTGGCCAGACCTGACTCACGAATCAAAAGACAACATGTGCATCATTATCTGGATCATATTTCTGTGTAAATATCTCATGTCACAGTAACACTCACTCGATGAGTACGAGCTCAGGAGCAGATGATCCTGATGTGAAGACACAGGTAAATCAGCCACACAGAGTCATCAAGTACAGAGGGGACACTAGAGACAGCTGTGATTTGTTCTAAAGCGGGTCTAAAGCAGGTCTAAAGCAGGACCGCGGGTTTAAAAGACGCATCACTACTGCGTTTATTTATGTGTAAATATCTCATGTTACAACGTGGGCACCTGCGGTTTATGACAGGTGTGGCCTGTTAGTTTATGAATAATATCATCCAGAAATGGTCTTGAAGTGGCACATTTTGGAGCAGTTGATGAGCATAAAGTCACAGCAAGAAGCAAACGCAGCATCAACCTGGACAAAGTGTCCAACCACTGGAGACATGAGAAGGACAGAAGTGCAAAAATGTAACATTAAAGTCAAAATGTTTGCATATTCTGGTGACATTTATTAAGATTTTTTATTTATGGATATTAATCATTCCATGCTGTTACTAGTAGATCATTTATGGGTAGAAGAAATGCTAATAAAAAAACGGTCCAACACTCTTAAACTTAACGACTTTTGTGCTTCACTGAACAAAACAAAACCTCCGGAGGACGTACAGAAGATGCTGGTCTTGTTTGGCTCGACCTGCATATGTGAGACATTCAGTGTCATGAACATGAACAAAGCCCGTCACAGATCCAGCTTCACTGACCAACACCAAAGGATCGATCCTGAGAATTGCCACAACAAAACTTACACCAGACTTTGATGCAAAACAGGGAGATCAACAACACTGTTCCCACTGAAATTGAAGGTCAATTTTCCTGCTGTGTTTATTCAACTGAAATGTAATTAAATTAATCATTATTTAATGCATTTGGAAAACAATTATTACATTGAGCCTTGCATTTGTTGCTTTGTTACAAGTTACAGGTCAAATCTTGCCTGTAATTTATAGTAATTCATTAGTTCACACAAGCACACCATATTTTCCTGGCCCGGCCCCTCGGCCAGATTTTAGAACCCAATGTGGCCCTCGAGTCAAAAAGTTTGGGGACCACTGATCTACATGCTGCCTCGATGTGTTACCCACCAGATTTCTAAAGTCTGTGCTGAACAGTTTGTTAGCACCACTCACATAGTCAACATGTCGCTTCAATCTGGAACATTCCCAATGTCTTTGAAAACTGCGGTCATAAAGCCTCTCCTAAAGAAGAGCAGTCTTGATGCCGCAGTACTGAGTAATTACCAGCCCATCTCTAATCTGCCATTTTGGGCGAAAAGTCCTTAAAAAGGTTGTTTACCAACAGCTCACAGATTTCCTCTTAATAAACAACTCATTTGATGTTTTTCAGTCAGGTTTTAGACCTCATCACAGCACTGAGACTGCTCTTGTCAAGGTGACAAATGACATCCGTCTGAACACTGACACGGGTAAAGCCTCAGTCTTAATTCTGTTAGATCTAAGTGCTGCGTTTGACACTGTCGATCATGGGATCCTCTTACAGAGACTAGAGGACTGGGTGGGCATCACTGGCACTGCCCTAAACTGGCTAAGGTCCTATCTGGAAGACAGGAAGTACTTTGTTGAAATTGGTAGCTGTGTCTCAGACCACATGACCCTGACCTGTGGAGTGCCCCAAGGGTCAGTCCTGGGTCCCCTTCTGTTCAACCTCTACATGCTGCCGTTAGGTCTGTTGATACGCAGTGAAAATGTGTCCTATCACAATTATGCAGACGACACTCAGATCTATGTTTCACTGTGGGCAGGTGACTATGGACCAGTGGATTCACTCTGTCACTGCATCCAACAGATCAGTTTGTGGATGCAAAACAACTTTCTCCAGCTGAACTCAGACAAGACTGAAATAATCATTTTTGGCCCACAGAAACAAAGAGAAAGTGTTAGCGGTCACCTCCAGAGTCTCGCTCTAAAACCTACAAAGCAAGTTAGAAATCTGGGGGTAATAATGGACTCAGACTTGAACTTTAACAGCCACATCAAATCAATAACATCAGCAGCTTTTTACCATCTAAAAAACATTGCCAAAATCAAAAATATAGTGTCAAAACCTGATTTAGAGAGACTTATCCATGCGTTTGTCTCAAGTAGATTAGACTACTGTAACGGCCTGCTCACTGGCCTCTCCAAACGAGCTGTAAAACAGCTGCAGTACATCCAGAACGCTGCTGCTCGGGTCCTGACTAGAACCAGGAAGTATGATCACATTAGTCCTGTTCTCAGGTCTCTGCACTGGCTCCCTGTGGCTCAGAGAATAGACTTTAAAGCAGCTCTGCTTGTGTACAAGTCTCTCCATGGCCTAGCACCAAAGTACATCTTGGACATGTTAGTGCCATATGAACCATCTCGGACTCTGAGGACCTCAGGGACCGGCCTCCTGCTGGTGCCCAGAGTCAAGACTAAACATGGGGAATCTGCATTTCAGTTTTATGTAGCTAAAATCTGGAACAGTCTTCCTGAAGATGTGAGACAGGCTTTTACTCTGACAATGTTCAAATCTAAGCTAAAAACAGTTTTGTTTAGCTGTGCATATGACTGAAAGGATTTTCTTTGCACTCTTCTCTTTTGTTTGTGATTTCATTAGTTTAGACAATCAGTTGGATTGATTTAAAAGGGAGTTGGACTCCAAAACACATTAGACGTGTAAAAGTACGTACAATCAGTTGGACTGATTTAAAAGGGAGTTGGACTCCAAAACACATTAGACGTGTAAAAGTACGTACAATCAGTTGGACTGATTTAAAAGGGAGTTGGACTCCGAAACACGTTGGACGTGTAAAAGTACGTACAATCAGTTGGACTGATTTAAAAAGGATTTAAGAGTTGGACTCCGAAAACACGTTACCCGATGTGGCTAGGTGTTTTTTTTAATTAATTTTGGTATTTAGTTAATTTTGTTGTATTTCTGTTTCTTTGTGATTTTGATGCATTTTTCCTGCTGTGTGAAGCACTTTGAATTGCCCTGTGTATGAAATGTGCTCTACAAATAAACTTGCCTTGCCTAATTTAACTCCGATTGTTTTATTTTATTGTTAAAAAATAGGAGGAAATCATCAGAGCTGAGAGAAGCTGGGATTGAGGGCTCTTCTGCGCTGTGACAGTTTGTTAGCCTGGCTATAGTGCTGAAAAGAAATCTGGTGTTACTTTTGTTGACTAATTGGTCACTTGCGGGGATGCACAATGGCAAAGGCGGTTAGCGCTCTCGCCTCCCAAGAAGGAGATCACGGGTTCGATTCCCGGACCAGACCAGACCAACATCACATGATCTCTCTGGGTGGAGTCTGCATGTCCCCCCCATGTTAACATGGGTTCTCTCGGCTTCCTCCCACCGTCCAAAGACATGCATGTGTAAAATTGGCAACTCTATATTGGCCCAATGGACAGGTGTTGGAAATTAGCATATTCTGCTACATACACTTAAGGGATCACATGACATGTCACTAAATATTGGCTCTATTATTATTATATATTTGAGTTAGATTTTTTGGTTATTGTCTTTTTCATTATAACTTTATTCTGTGGAATGGATAATCTTTAAGAATAAACTGAAAGGTAATTAGGAAATGATCTGACAATATAGGGTTTTGAGGGAAGACAATGAGGTCACTAATCTCTATTCCATATGTTAGGACAAGATCCAGAGTGGGCTTATGAGTGTGAGTTGGTTTATTTACATTTTGAGTGAAACCGATGCTATCTAACAGGGCACTGAAGGCAACCATGATCACATGGATATTAAAGTCTCCAGGCTAGCACTAAGTTAGATATAAAGTCTGTTAAAAACTCTGAATAGGGACCAGGAGGTCGGTAGATAACTATGAACAAAACTCCTTTTTGGTTTTTCATATTTGGACACGTGGTTGATAGCGTGAGGCTTTCAAGTGAGTGAAATGCATTGTTAATTTCATGAGTAGGATTCTTACTCTTACTTATACATCCTACAGCTACAACCTACAGCTACAACCTAATGCTACAACCTACAGCTATAACCTAATGTTACAACCTACAGCTACAACCTACAGCTGAAGCCAAGTTACCTAACGTAACTGTAGTCAGGCAATAACCACAGGGCCTCGAGGCTAGCCCTCAAACACCCATGTACCTATCAATGTACCATATTCAACGCGCTGGTGTTGCGCCCTCTGCTCCGACAGTTTGGGAGAGGTACGTGGTTGCTTTTTGAATGGGAAAAGTGAAGGACAGAGACGGTCACGTCCTTACTCTTCCTTTTTATTTCAGGAAAAGAACACTGAAAACTTTGCGCAGACGCATATTACACATTTCCGCCAGCCAATAGAAATAAACATTTTTAACAGGTTATATGTACATTTTTATCATTTACACTTTTTGTACTGAACACAGTCTTGACCACAATAATTAACTAAAAGGTGAAAATAGTGTCTTATGACGAATTTCAAATCTGTGACTCGCTTTTTAACCTGTCACACTGGCTCTTTACCATTCATTATCATTGCCAGTTGCCAACCAGTTGTTCCTACTCTTCTCATGTGAACTCAGCTTCCTTTTCTTTTCTCATGCAACCTTCACACCTCGTAGGCTCACAATTTATGCTTTCACTAAATTACTATCACGTCACATTCAGCCGTCTGGCTTCGCCGCAACATGCTAGCCATAGGCATCTTTGGAGATTCTATGTCTTGCATTCCGGCAGGTTCTCATCTTCACATTTGCATACTACCTTAAGTCTATTTTTTCCCATCTCTTGCTTTTCACGCTACCTCATCTTACCATGTTCGCATTGCCTTCTCACACATGTTCACATCGCCTTCGGGCTTCTGCTATATTCCACGCCAGCGCCACTCATGCTCTCTCTCACCCCTCATCCCATTCATTACCATTACGCCGATGCATGTTAGCATACTACTCTGACCCATGTCACACCTCGCTGCTCCAATCCTCTCCACTCGCTCGACCAGAGCCCCGCCGGCAGCCACGCTCGCCCAGAGCCCCGCCGACAGCCACACTCGCCCAGAGCCCCGCCGACAGCCACACTCGCCCAGAGCCCCGCCGACAGCCACACTCGCCCAGAGCAGCCACGCTCACTCAGAGCCCCACCGGCAGCCACGCTCACTCAGAGCCCCGCCGGCAGCCACGCTCACTCAGAGCCCCGCCAGTAGCCACGCTCACTCAGAGCCCCTCCGGCAGCCACGCTCACTCAGATCCCCGCCGGCCGCCACGCTCACTCAGACCCCCGCCGGCAGTCACGTTCGCTCCAAGCACGACCCTCGCCAGCAGCCACGCTCGCCCAGACCTACAGCAGTGTCCACGCGCTCGCCCCGACCCACGGCAGCGTCCATGCGCTCGCCCCGACCCACGGCAGCGTCCACGCGCTCGCCCCGACCCACGGCAACGTCCACACGCTCGCTCAGAGCACGAACTTTGCCAACGGCCGCGCTCGCTCCGAGCACGAACTTCGGGGGATCGGGGGATCCACGGCAGTGGCCTCACGCTCGTCCCAATCCACGGCAGCGGCCTCACGCTCGCCCCGATCCAGCTGAAAAACCTCGTATGAAATATCTGGGGTATTCCTGCCTGGTGGTCTAGTGGTTATGGTTACAGTTTCATAGAATGATCCAGAAGACATTTCAAATGTATATCTCTAAATTTAAAATTTTTTCCCTATTCACCTGCGGTATCTCTCCATTGTTATCAGCAAAAGCAATATTTCATTACATGTTTACCGCTTGTATGGGACTAAACTCATGTTTATGAAACTTCAAATAAGAAATTCAACTCTCCCGCTAAATTGATCTTACTTCTCCAAATCACTTTGCATCAAATTTACAACTATCGTACATTAATATTTGTCTTTTATCAAGGCAAGGTTGTTCTTTCCATAATCAGACAGGCTCCGTTAATAGCTTGTTTCTGTTTTGGAGAATTCTTGGCTCTGTGCCTGTCCTCCTGTCTGTCTGCTCCTCAGCTTCAATGGCGAGAAGCCCCATAGTCACACGTGTGAACTGTTTGGGATTACTGGAGCTGTAGCTGACCAGGGCCCGGTGCACATGGGTCAGCCGGAGTCATGTATGGTGGCACACTCTCCTGGTTAGATAACTCTTAACGCTGACCTCACTGCTTTGGCAACAGGGCGAAGATCTGTGCAGCTGCTTGAGTGCCAGCGGAAAAACTTACCAATGTCACACAGGCTAAAGTGGAAATGTGATTGTGTGTGGACAATTGTGCATTTTAAAGTTGGGTAATCTGATGTTCAAACTGTGAAAAAAAATGTCCATAGCCATAGCTCTCACAAACCCTTTGCATTCACTTGCGTTAATTTTCAGGTAGATGCACAGCTTTAGGGCAGCTTTTTAATGGGACAAAGATAAGTTGGTAAATGAATTACTTTACAAAAAAAGGTAGATTATAGTTGTATATTTTGTTCATCAAACTGCAATTGGCTTTTTCAAACTTTCAATCAGGACTAGGGCTGCTCGATTATAGAAAATATAATAATCCTAATTATTTTTGTCATAATTGTAATCACGATTATTGAAACAATTTAATGATTTTTTTCGGCTTCCGGGTTATGGAGGCACTTAAAGCTGACGCACCCACACCTCTGCTGCAAAACTTAGCTTCAAAATAAACCTTTGCCTTAACCCTAAAGGCCTGATAATGAGATTCCTTAACGATCGTGTGAAGGAACGTGTCTCGTGGCTGCAAGAGTTGAAGGAGACCTCCAGTACAAAGGCAAGCGCATCTTCTTTGCTCCAGATATTTCGTAGGAGGTTCGTTAACAACAGAAAAGGTTCTACCACATCTGTGAAGAATTCAGGAAGATCAAATTTAGATACGGGTTGTCTTTTCCGGCTTCTCTTCTGGTTACTTTTGAATGTAAAAAATACGTGCTCAGAACACCGGGAGAGGCAGAGGTCCTTCTCAGGGAAATGCAAAACACAGAAAACTGAACAACGATGAGAGATGGCGCCACCAGCGTGGGGCATCTGAGTTCTGATGATGACGATGGAACTTGTTTGTTTTTGACATAAGACTTTATGCTCCATGTTGGCTGGCTGCCATAGTACATAAACTCTGTGTACAGTTACTTTCACTCATCTGAGTCTGGAAGACTGGGCGACTGGATTTGTGGGGAAATGGAAAATACATGTAGAGGGCAGAAGAGGGCAGGTGGACTGGGGAGGAAACATATCCAGTTAATTGTGAGGATTGGAGCCAGAAGCGACTGGGGCCCTTCATTAGGAATAGACTTCCCTTCACCTTGTTGATAATTTACATTGTCAGGTTTTGGGTTCAGTGCACGTTTTCAGCATGAACCCTCTTTTTTTCTTCTATGTTTTCCTTTCATCTTTTTCCTGTTTTTATTCTCACATTAAACATATTTTAAAAAACAAAATTTTAACAATGTTTACACACTTGGTCCAGGAGTTAGGCATCAGGAGAATTTTTAAAATACCAACAAATCAAATCATCAGTATATACAAAATATCAAAATAATTTCAAAGCCAGTTCAGACCAGATGCGTACCAACAATAAAATGGGGAAATTACCTCTCAATTTCTCTTGATGCCAACTTCTGGACCCATATCAGTATATATATTTCTCATATGTCAACCTACAATTAATATGTGACAAAGTAGCTTCGTCAGCTAGCGCGGGGAGGCCAGCGTGGGGAGGCCAGGACGACATGGCGCCAAAACACACATGTACCCACAAACCGGTACCGGCGGTTCTCCTCCAAAGCCATAGTAGCAGTCACGGGTGCACACTTGATTGCTGCTAAACCATATTTCTCACCATAACTCTCAAATTGTGATAAAATGTAAATATATGATTATATTTCTGTGATGTATATTATCTGCATCATTAGAGAGAAAAACGGCATGTGTGACAAACTGCATTTGTGAAGGTATCGTAAAGATGGTGCAGAGGAATGTTTATCCTAGGGAGGGGGTGTAACAGCCCAGGGGAGTTTAGGTAAACATTACCCATGCTTTATCTCTAAGGAAAATACCAACTGTTGTAAAAGACAAGTGCCTTGATGTGAAGCTGACCAATGAGAATGTGACTCGCCTATTGCATAATTTCTAATAAAACCAACCTGCATGAGAAAAAACTTTGTGAGACTAAGGAGGGTCGCCAGGCTACTTACAACAGCCTTGGCGACCCGGCCCGGCGGTTTCTCCCATGCATGCTACACAAAAGTCTCAGGTTTCTGTATCGTTTCATATTCTAAGTTGAATTGTGTTCTCTGTGTGTTAAGGAATAGCATTGGTTTATGCTCCAGAGCCGAGCCAGCACTGATTTGTAGATATCTAGTGTTCTGTTCTGCATCAGTTTTTTTTTTTTTTTCACTTCTGGGAATAAATTCATGAATACTATACTACGAAAATCACTCATTTGAAAAAAAAAAAAAAGCTTAAAAGCTGTTTTGCGCAGTTTCGTCTGTGCCGACTTGTTGCGGTTTTCCGTGTGGTCAGTCACATAATTATTATTATAGCCACGCAACCTGGCACTGCACTCCAGTCAAACACTTTGGGGAAGAGGTCACACAGTCACTCTCTCTGACTGCTAGGGGACCTTACAATAATGATTGATAAAACAATAAACTTACAAACACTCCTCACAGCTATAACATACACATTGTCAACTGAAACATTTTAATAACAAAGAAATATACATCCCTCCCTATAATCACTCATCTGAAACCGACCTCCCCACCCAACGCTCTCTCACCTTTTAAAACTCTGATTCCCTTCTCTTCTTCCTCCATCTTCCACTCTTCACACATATCACATCATCTTCCAACTTTATGTATTTGTCTGTGAGCCAACTCATACACAACCACACAACTACCACCCTGCCACACAAACATGTTATTAACACATACATGTATTGATATAATTATTATCAATTTTGCTGTTGTTAGTACTTTTATCATTGTTATCATTTATATCACTTTTACAATATAATTACTATTACTATGATTGTTCCAACTGTTGTCCTGAAAATACTAACACCTCCCCCCCATCATTTCTTGTGTTTTTAATGCACTACTGTATAGTAGGGGAAATGTACATATCCCGAAACACACCGACAGACAAGATGGATTCCTTCGGACAGAATTCCTGCCCCAAGTGGAGACACTGGCAAAATGTCCTGCTTTTTGAGGAACTATACATGAAAGAAAGAAAGAAAAAAAGAAAGGTGCAGAAATGATGCGGGGAGATTTTCACGCACAACCATCTCTAGGGTTTACAGAGAATGGTCCGAAAAAGAGAAAGTATCCAGTGAGAGGCAGTTCTATGGGCGCAAATGCCTTGCCAGAGGTCAGAGGAGAATGGGCAGACTGGTTCTAGCTGATAGAAAGGCAACAGTAACTCAAATAACCACTCGTTACAACCAAGGTTTGCAGAAGAGCATCTCTGAACGCACAACACGTCAAACTTTGAGGTGGATGGGCTACAGCAGCAGAAGACCACACCGGGGGCCACTCCTGTCAGCTAAGAACAGGAAACTGAGACTACAATTTGAACAGGCTCACCAAAATTGGACAATAGTATATTGGAAAAAAGTTGCCTGATCCTGATGAGTCTCGATTTCTGCTGCGACATTCAGATGGTAGGGTCAGAATTTGGCGTAAATAACATGAAAGTATGGATCCATCCTGCCTTGTATCAACGGTTCAGGCTGGTGGTGCAATGGTGTGGGGGATTTTCTTGGCACACTTTGGGCCCCTTTCCAACCCAATAGAGCACCTTTGGAATGTGGTGGAACGGGAGATTTGCATCATGTCAATATGAACCAAATTCTCTGAGGAATGTTTCCAGTACCTTGTTGAATCTATGCCACGAAGGATTAAGGCAGTTCTGAAGGCAAAAGGCTGTCCAACCCGGTACTAGCAAGGTGTACCTGATAAAGTGGCCGTTATATATATATATATGCCCTCTTTTTAAGACCGTAAAAATGGTATGGAACCTTATCCCCTACCTAGGTCTAAGTCAAAGGATTGAAATCATAAAAATTTGTTTTAAAAACGTTTTACTAATATTTCTCAATCTGTTCCAAACTGTTCCAAGGGGGGGCTGGGCTTTGCAAAACTTGACAAAGATGTAAAAATGTTTGAATTGGCTTGGTTACGATCAAAGTTTCACACCTAACAGCACAGACTCAAGATTTAAAGTCTGGACAACAAAGGTATAAAGATCTTTTACCAAATTGTAAAGGAGAATCATTTGAAGAGCTTTGATGAGTTAAAAGAATCCTTTGGCTTTGAGAAACAAATAAGGAGTTATTATGACCAAGAAATTAAAAATAATGATGACCATCATAACCTTTTGACTGAAACATTCATTAAAGCTTATAAATCTGAACTTCCAAGGGGATTAATATCTAAAATGTACGAATGTATTAACACTTTGAGCAGCCACTCTCCTGATTACATTAAGGGTAAATGGGCAAGAGAGGATCACTTTGTTCTGGTTGATGACGAATGAGAAACAGTTTTTGTACATACAAAAACGCAAAATCAAATATTTGGAGGGAATTCTGTTGGAAAAGTGTGTCTTTCTTCTTTATAACACTGTGTCAAAGTGCCCATTACTCACAGGGAAATGCAGACTGTTGGAGAGGCTGCGGCAGCCAGGAAGCAAATCACTATCATGTGTTTTAGGATTGTCCTGATGTTCACAAGTATTGGATTGAAATCAACAAAGCCTTACAGACAATGTTTGACATCACCATCCCACTGGGGTTTCAAAAGTTATGGATCATGCGTATAGGATTCCTAACTGGTCCATGAACGGCAGCGTTTTGCGTTAAGGTGCGTTGGAGTGCAGTGACTCAAGTGCCACACTGCACAAGCTTTGGTTGCATCAGAGTGGATTGAGAACATTTGGGCACAGATGTCTGAAGTAATTTGTTAACCTATAGTTTGAATTTTAGTCTATAGGTTAACAAAGGTCTATGAGCCAAGTATTCTAACAAGTAGAAGTACAATTTGCTGCTCTCTCTGATTCTGTTCTTGTTTGTGTGTGTTTATCAATTTTAGGAAAAAGAAAGTTCTTAAAAAGAAAAAGAAAAAGGGAAGCAGAAAATCAAAAGGGTGCACCGTTGGTGCACCCTTTTGATTTTCTGCTTCCCTTTTTGTGGCTTTTAGGGGAAATGGGCTATATGACATCAAATGTAAGCTCATTAGCGCGATATAAACTGTAATAAACTGAATTAAAAGAAGAAGAAAAAATACATCTCATAAAATTGTATAAATACCTTGTTTAAGGAGGGAACATGACAACAGGGCTTTGGTGTGTACTTCTCCACAAAATGAGCTTCACAAACATGCTTTCCCCGCAGTCATTAGTTTTTGTGTCGTTGCACATGTTTTATTTAGTTTTGGTTTGTATTGTTTTTCCTCTGCAGCGCTGTTGGTTCCGCGCAGCCCCGCGTGCCACGGACAGAGGGCGCGCTTGTCCCAGTCAGACGTGCATAAAGTGTGTGTGTCATGTACGAGGATTCTTATTGGTGGACAATGGTCCACTGTACACACGCGTACACGCCCTGAGCGTGCGTGCGCACTGTTTGCCCACATGAACTCAAACAGTTATTGTCGTTGTGAAAACAAAGCCCGGGAAGCTGCCTGTTACTATCCTGCGCGCACGCTCACTCAGTCAGCGCACTTCAAAGCACGCGCACGGTGTTGGGGGCCATGCACGCGCACAAATGCCGCCGGGGGCGCGGGGGTGAGGGGGGCTGAGAGAGAGAGAGAGAGAGAGAGAGAGAGAGAGAGAGAGAGAGAGAGAGAGAGAGAGAGAGGCAGATTAAAGAGAGATATCTACAGACAGGTCTCGAGTTGGAGATGTTAAAGGTCGGGGTGTCGCTCAGCTCCTCCTCCGCCATGCAGCCTCTTCTCTAACGCGTCCACCATACACCGCGTACTGTCTCCGCTTCTTCTAGCGCGATGGAGGACGTAAAGGAGTCCCCGGTTGTGCCCCGTTCTTCGTCCTTCAGCATCAAGAGCCTGCTGCTTCCCTGTAGGAGCGAGCCCTCCCCGGACTGCTGCTCGGACAAGAGCTCCGAGCCTCCAGAAGCAGACCCCGTGGCTAGTGCTGCTGAGCCGGACCGAACTGAGCCCGAGCCTGAACCCGGAGACGAGGAAGAGGACACCAGCGGAGCTAAGGCGCGGGAGCACCCCGCTGGCGGCACCGGTACAAAGAATGGGAAATATGACAAGCCTCCGTTCAGCTACAACGCGCTGATCATGATGGCCATCCGCCAGAGCCCCGAGAAGAGGCTCACGCTCAACGGCATCTACGAGTTCATCATGAAGAACTTTCCGTACTACCGCGAGCACAAGCAGGGCTGGCAGAACTCCATTCGACACAACCTCAGCCTCAACAAGTGCTTCGTCAAAGTGCCGCGCCACTACGACGATCCGGGCAAGGGGAACTACTGGATGTTGGACCCGAGCAGCGACGATGTGTTCATCGGCGGCACCACAGGGAAGCTGCGGCGACGCTCCGCCACGTCCCGGGGCAAACTGGCCATGAAGCGCGGCCTGCGCTTTGCTCCACTGGGACTTGGACTGAACGAGCGTCCTAACAACCCGCTGTACTGGCAGCTGTCGCCCTTTCTCTCCCTGCACCATCACCCGCACTACAACGGCTCTTCAACGGGATTCCTCAACCAGACGGCGGGCTACGGCTCGCTGCTGCCCACTGTGGAACAATTGGGGAACGGGGACTTGAGCCGCTCTCTGCCTCTGGGTTTAACGAACACTTACGGTGTAAGCACGTCTCCGGTAGGATTGCTGACGGGACAGACCGGCTACTTTGTCACAGGGAGTGGGCACGGGCCCCCCGGACCTCCGGGAGGAGGGGGTCATCCGCCACCGTCCCACCTCCAACAGAGCGGTCATGGCTTCGGCCTTAGCAGCGGAACGGCCCCACAGTCTCTGCTCTCAGACTCTCTGAGGAACAGCTCACTGCCGCCCTTCAGCCCGGCGGTATCCTCCGGCTTCCCCGGGGTCCTGGCCCACCAGAAGAGGGTCACCTCCAACGCCTTCCTAAACTGACGCGCGATGACGTGCAAGGGCTCTTTATCAAAGTGCAGTCAAACGTTGGCAGTGTTTTGGCCCCGGAGCCACGGTGGAGCCAGCAGGGCCACGGCGCGGCGGGTCTGGATTGTGGTGAGGAAGGGGTGCTCGGTACCGCGCTACCGGGATCTATAGACTTGCCAAAGGTAGCCTAAGTCTAAAGTGTTCCTCGGTTATTTATATCTGTACAGAAGCAGATTTCTCTTTGAGACGTTTTATGTTTGTATTTATTGTACATGTGATTAAATTCTATTGGTCCTTGTGAGAGAAGACCGCAGCAGACACCAGCGAACACAGTCAGTTATTTTCTGTTGCGGAGAAGCCTTAACGCAGAGACAATCAGGAGTTTGAGGAACAAAAGCCTATCATATCTGTCTCAGGACCGACCCGTGCTGCAGCAGCAGCCGTGCGTAAATGTGCGTAAAACCCCTCCATCCAAACGGAGCATTATAACAGAGTCTCGCTGTGTGCACGAGGAGTGTGGCACAGTATCTCCACGTTTGGAAAGTTTAATGGTCATGTGATTTTGGAAGAACACATGTGCATAATAATGTCGTGAAGTACACATTTTGCACCGCCGATCAAGGATCTTGTTTCTTAGTAAGCCCGGTTATAGTGTGTTTGCGCGCGCGTGTTTGTTGAGTCTAGACGCCTGTACATGCGAGTCTTCCGTTCTGTTTTTCCCTCGTTCTCAAATATGCTTCAGTCATAAATCTGCAAGTATTTGACGCGCTGATTGTTGTGCGGTATTTAAAAACCCACAGATCAGGCCACACTCTCGGCCCAGCGATGCGCGCGCGCACACACACACACACACACACACACACAGTAGAATAATAATTCTGCGCTGCTGAGGGTATCAGACGTCTTTTACAAATAACTTAAAGTTTTATGCATATTTATCTGAACGATGGTGCTGCACATATTTTATTGCACAAATATTACACATGGAGATAAGAAGTTTTCCAGCATGGAAATTATACAATATTGTATTTATTTATTTATTAATGTTGGAGAATGGACATTTCCACCGCAGCGTTGGGCCTCATTCAAACCAACGCCCGCTTATTCTTGGGCGTGATTGAATGAAAAATATTGCGGGAGATTACGCAATTTTATTTGGAACGATAATAGCCATATCTGAAATAACAAAACCAACTTTTTATTTTCAAATGAAACGTGTTCAAAGTAAAAAGCTATTTTATGCTTAAAAATATTTAGACTTCATTCTAAGCACAACGTGCATAGTCCATGAGAAAAATCTGCACTTATCAATTGTTTATAATTATAATTGTTTTATGGTTTGAAAGGCTGCAAAAGTGTTTAGTTCTGATAATTGACATTCTGTAAAAACATAATTTTTTATAAGCTCTGAAAATCTGAGACAATCACGAAAATGGTGATTAAATGATGCCATTAAATGTTATGCAAAAAAATACCAAGAACAGTTATGCACGCTGACGTAGGAAGATATATTTTTTATGAAAAAGCCCTTTTGCGGTGGCCTCAAATGGATCATGATTATTTTGTTCAGTTTGTTTGTATTTGTCCATTTTGAAAAATCCCATGGGCCTTTTCTTTGGTGTCTGTGGCCATGTTCTGCCCCCAGGCTGAGCTTTCAATGTTTGGAAATATGTTTGAATAACTTGTCACTATTAACCAGAATGATGAAGTGAGAAGTTACACTGTAATATATATATATATATATATATACTGTAATATATTGCAATATATATATATATATATATATATATATATATATATATATATATATATATATATATATATATATATATATATATATATACAGTATATTACAGTGTCACTTCTCAATTCATCATGTACCCACCCCCCAAAAAACAAAAAAAACAAAAAAAATAAAGTAAAGAGTAAAAGAGTATAATGGGATCCGGTGCAGTTGGGGCTCATTTTCCTGTGTTTTGTTTGGTATACCGGTACTTTTGTTTTTGCACTTTTGTGGTTAGCGCTCACCTGTTTGACATCGGTACTGTCTGTTCAGTTTATTTCACAGTTTATTTCATATTTTCTCAGAGAAATAAATTCAAAAGATTAAATACCCTGGACGTGTACTGTCTGTTTCAAAAATATTGTATATAAGACTGAGATACAGTTAGTTATTTAAATAATAATAATATTGAAAATATATCTTGTTTTTGTTTTGCTATTGATTTTACATTGTACTTGCTAGACTGTAGGCCCAATCAGTGTTTCTTGTCAATGCTATAAGTCTGTCTTTGAACAGCTAAACCGGTCGGGGAAAAACTCAATACATTTACATTTAAATTAAAATATAGTACCCTCACAACATATTATTGTACAGTTTTACAAGTGAGCCGAAGATTGCATAATGACTTTATGAAGAACGCTCTTGCAGCCGACCAGCACATTGTTGAGTAGGAGGGTAAGTATACAATTGTCCTAATTTTGGACAACGACACCACATTCAGAGAGCCCAGCTCCTTTTTTATGATGAGTGTTTTAGTGTCACTAGAAGTATTGACTGTAAGTTATACTACATATAAATACAGCTTGTATGGCACATAAAATAATAATGGTAATGACATTCAACTCTAGTCAAATGACCATATATTCAAACTATACTGAGCTGATTTTGGTATGTTTAAGCTATAGCATCACGATAATGTTTGTAACAAATACGACAATTGTATTTAGCTGATTATCATTTAAATGGGATTGGCAGTACATTAAAAATCAATCAATCATTAAAAAAGAGGCAAAGCTACCAGATTTCTTGTTTTTTGTTATCTAAGGGTAATTAATGCCTTTTTTTTAGTTTAGCTTGCGTTAAATGGTCTCAATTAGGAGTTTTTGTTCGATTTGAAAAAAGACTAAGATGGCGAATCCTTTAAAAATTGTCAGCCCTTATAAATGTAGTATAATTAAATGTCTTTTAAATGTGTAATGTTTTTTAAAACGTGTGTGTAGTTGTATCTTTACTTTACCCCAGATCACCCTTGAAAAGGAGGCCTCGATCCCCAATCTAATCACAGTGTGGATGGATGTGTTTCTTTAAGAAGAGTGTGTGTGTGTGTCGGCGTGTGTGTCATGATAGTAAATGGAACTCTGGCCGGTCACATGTCGTCTCTCTCTCTCTCTCTCTCTCTCTCTCTCTCTCTCTCTCTCTCTCTCTCTCTCTCTCTCTCTCTCTTTTAATGTGTGTAAGAAAATACAAAATAACACATTTTAGAATTGACTGTGGCTCCAAGCACATATATACATACACACACATACATATAATAGGATAACTCATATTTAAGCAACAACTGTACACATGTGACTTCTTCAGAATCAAAAAGGCTTTGCTGAAAATGAATGTATTTTGTGCTAAGCTAAGTACAGCCAATAAAAAAGGTAATATATATAAAGGTATATATATATATATATATATATATATATATATATATATATATATATAATATGTGTGTGTGTGTGTGTATAAATTATACATATGTATAAATTATATATGTATACATAAATATATATATTATTATATATGTATTTCTATTTTATTTCTTGATCTTGATTTGACAGTTGTAATAAAAAATATATTTTAATGTTAAACAAACATGCAAATTAAATTTGTCAAATAATTATGTTTGGGTTATAATTTTGGTATAGCTGGATTGTCATACAAATTTCATAGGTGGAAACGGAAAATGTAATATGCCCCTTTCCCAATATAAGTGATAATTTCATTAGTTTGCGTTCATTGGCCTATTGCAGTCCTTTTGTCAAAAATGTTTAGACCGTGACCGCTGAACATTATTATTAAAAGATGAATTGCAAATCCAATCACAATCACAAATATGTTTTTCCAAAATGTGTTATGTTTTTAATATTTATTAGCAAAATTATTATTTATTTAGACATCATGTGCCTACACTTTCATTATCTTAATTTAATGTTTGGTTTTATTTGGAGTTAGTTTAAATGACAAAATCAACAAAATTGAACCTTGTCTTTAACAATAGTGGAACTTCATTCTTTAGTATCCCCGTAACATGGGGTTTTGTCAGCTCTGAGCCTGGGTCTAAGCCTGGGTCCAAGTCTGGGTCCAAGCCTGGGTGCGAACCTGGGTCTAAGCCTGGGTCCGAGCCTGGGTCCGAGCCTGGGTCTGAGCCTGGATCTGAGTCTGGGTCTGAGCCTGGGTCCGAGCCTGGGTCTGAGTCTGCCTATTGTTCACATGAGCCTTTTGTGCCTCTGTCTGCACACTCCAGGGGAATTTAGGTCACAGGGCGATGAAGTCCTCACTTGTTTTGCTAATCCTGGGGTCTGGGGGGCGAGGCTTAGAGTGAGGGTGTGGGGCAGCAGAGAGGAAAAGCAGTGATGTCATCAGTGACTGTGACGGTGATGTCACTCTGGTTTTTAACACCAATCAGACTGAATCTTGAATGGTGATTGGTGGGAATAATATTTGAAAAAAGAAATGTGACAATGAATAAATCAAGAAACTGGTAAACAAACAAACAAACAAACAAACAAACAAACAAACAATTTCCCATGATCAACTGAAAGGGTTCAGGATTTACAAAATGATCAAAATGTATTGACAAAAGTGCTATTTTTGTTATTCTTAAAGAATGTTATATTTGTTCACTGAATGACAAAATATTTGATTTTTTTTAGCATTACTACTACTAAAAGCTTCCCATGGACAGGTGTTAAATGTTATATTATATATTAAATGTAGTATTTTTGCTATAACACTTTTATGTCCACATGAACTAAATAAATGCAGTGTTCACTTTTCACTCTTAAAGTGTACTTATTTTTTTTTGACTATAATGTAGTGATTATTTTGAAGATTTGATTAAACATTTGGTCTAGTTTTCCCAGGTTTGACAATGTTTGTACAATTGTTTGTACAATGTTTTGTACAATTGTTTGTACAAAGTTTGTATATTTTACTTCCTGGTTGGTCATGGGCAGTAGGTAATTCCCAGATATTCTAGATACTGTGTTCTTATTCTGTGCCGCTCCGACGGAGCAGGCCCCATGTCAGGACAGGACACTTGAGCTTTCGGCTCATGGTTCTGCCACATAGGAACCCATACATTGTCTCTGTATCTGTGTGTGTGTGTGTGTGTGTGCGTGCGTGTGTGTGTGCCTGTGTGTGCTGCAGCCTGTGTGTGTGTGTGTGTGTGTGAGTGTGTGTGTGTGTGCGTGTGTGTGTGTGCGTGCGTGCGTGTGTGCCTGTGTGTGCTGCAGCCTGTGTGTGTGTGAGTGTGTGTGTGTGTGTGTGCGAGCGTGCGTGTGTGTGTGCCTGTGTGTGCTGCAGCCTGTGTGTGTGTGAGTGTGTGTGTGTGTGTGCGGTGCTCGTAGGCCGGTGTTTCTGATGAGAGCTTGGGCCAAACACAGCTGTGTTTGTTATCAATAATACAAGCAGATTGAATTGAGGAACGAGACCTCATTAAACTGCACTGTGGCACATAAAGAACACTTTTTTGTTTTCACTAAACACTGCACAGTGTCACTGAGGAAAGGCCAGTTGACAAGGCTACACACATGTAGGATTGGTCATTGTTCAACTTTCACATTTTGCTGAGTGCTCTGTGAGTATTTCTGTCTTTGCAGTCTGTCTCTGCCTATGGACAGGTTAACTTTTCTTATTAACTTCTCACTTATTAATTTACATCATATGTTTTGGGCAATATGCACTGATTTTTATAAAATAATAGTTATAAAATAAATTGAATTGAAATTTCTTACCATTTTTTATTGTGCAATTTATATGTCGAATGAGAACAAACATCATCAATTCTCCATTACATCGAAAATCGAAATCAAATAACATGGAGCTTGTGAGAACGCCCGTCGCAACAGCGCCGCCTAGAGCAAAAAAGAAAAGACATGAAACTCTAGGCACATGTGGAACAGTGATAGAGCTCCCTGTGACGAGAAAAACAGACCTGGCAGCATCGCTGTATGATAAACAGGAAGTCAGTTATGTTGAATCGCGCCGCCACGTTTGACTTTTTTTTTGGGAAAATCGTACTTGTTATAGGTTTTTCGTCCAATCGAGCTCAAAACAACACTTTCCGCATCTAGAGACATTGAAATTTAATAAAGATTTAAAAATAAATGTATTTTCCTTACGGTCTCCACGTAACACGCTTTTAAAAAAGCCTTATTTTCCTGTTTTTTCGAGGACAATAATAAACACCTAATGGAATTGATCTATGGAACTCATATTTCATTCACTAATACGTTTTTAGGGTCTGATTGGAAATAATTAATACCCATGTAACAAATTTACTCTATTGCGCCCCCTACCCATTATGTGAAAAACTCAACATTGTCTGATTTGTTTGAAACTCATGGATTATATTCTCCTCAAGACGCCATGAAAAAAAGTGCACAACAGATATTGTGTATTTTTCATTATTGGCCAGCAGGGGCACAATGAATGCTTCACTTCCTCTTCCTCTTTTTACCTCTCGTGCCGCGGTCTTAGCATTAGCATTAGAGTTAGCATTAGCGTTAGTATTAGCATTAGCGGCGGGTCTCTGTTGCTAGGTGACAGAGGTACAGGGAGGAGGGGGTGCAGCCAGGTCACCGAGGCTCTCTCTCCCTCCTTGCTTAGGTCTGAGTTCTGCACGATCTTGCAATTTGTCAGGAGAAACAACTATTTGAATCGTAAACTACGCAATCATCAACGGTGAATTACTGAGCGTCGTTTGGTATGCCGCAAAACGCAGCAGAAAACATGGATGGGTGGGAAGGCGGTCGTGAGTGTGGCGAGAGCCATCATCGCCACTAGCGATTAATTATTATTATTATTATTATCATTATCATTAATACTGAATATTTCAGTCTTTATGTTGAGTATGCGTAAAAGATACAATATATAAAAACGTCGGTGTAATCCCTCATTCGTCCAGGCGTGTTCCATAGTAGAAAAAGCTTCAGTTGTAGTCATCTGGACTCAGTTTGAAAAAGTAGACGTTTCGACTCTCATCCAAGAGTCATTGTCAATAACAGAATTTAGGTCGAGAACTCCGATATTAATACTGTTCTGTGGTAAGACCCGCCCATTGGGAGGAGCCTTCCTGAAGTAGAAAGAGTTGTTGGTTTCAACAGAAACTCCCCCCTTGTATCTACCGAGCTAGCCTATTCAGAATCTTAATGGGCTGTTAAAACCTCTTTGTCTTAGTGAGACCCTGGCTCAACCACCCTGAGTACCTGATTAGCATTTGAATGCCCTGGTCCTTTACCTTTCCAGGGGTTCAGTAACCCATTATAGATAACAGGAAGATTAAACCTAAGCCCTCCATTTCTGTTTAAAGAAGGTCTTTCTTTTTTAACAAAAATAGCTTCCTTGACTCCTCTTTCAAACCATCTTTTCTCCCTGCTTAAAACCTTCACCTCACCGTCTTCAAACGAGTGATTAGAGGCTTCAAGATGGAGATGCACGGCACTCTGTGGACCTGAACTAGTATTTCTTCTGTGCTGATAAAGCCTCTTGTGTAGAGGCTGTTTCGTCTCACCTATGTAACGTTCTTTACAGCTTTCTTCACTGCATTGGATCGAATAAACTACATTGCTCTGTTTTTGAGTCGGCAATTTGTCCTTTGGGTGAACCAGTTTTTGTCTTAAAGTGTTGCCTGGTTTAAAATAAACAGGGACTTCGTGTTGTCTAAAAATTCTCTGCAGTTTTTCCGACAGGCCAGACACATAAGGGATAGAAACACCCTTCCTTCTCTGTTCAGTTTCCCTTTTGTCCTGCTTCTTGGTTCTCTTCACTCTGTTGAGAGCCCAAGCGGGGTAACCACATAGCATCAACATCCTCCCAGCAGACAAGGGACGTTGCACTGTGATTCTCAACGCAGCTGATTACGAAGCCAAAGTCCACACCCTCCTCGAGGACACGACCACATACGAGCGCTTGAAAAGAGATCCGACCAGTGGTTACAAGAAGAAAGTGATAGACTGTTTACAAAGGCTGGAAAAAGAGGAAGCGATAGACCGGCCTCTGTATTACAGACTGTATCCTGGTGAAGCCATGCCTTGCATTTATGGCCTTCCAAAAATACACAAAAAGGAGGTGCCACTCAGACCCATAGTGTGCAGCACAGATTCCATCACTTACAATGTGGCCAAGCATTTAACAACTATATTGGCTCCGCTTGTGGGGAATTCGGTACATCATGTGGATAACACGCACAACTTTGTGGATAAAGTGAAACATCTCCAACTGGACCCAGATGACCTCATGGTTTCATATGATGTGGTGTCCCTGTTCACCTGCATCCCGACCTCTGATGCAGTAGCAGCGGTGAGGATCAGACTGCAGGAAGACACCACCCTACAGGAAAGGACCAAACTGACACCTGAACACATATGTAAACTGTTGGACATCTGTCTGAACACCACTTACTTTCAATTCCGGGGACAATTTTACAGACAGATTCATGGCTGTGCCATGGGCTCGCCCGTCTCTCCCATAGTGGCCAACCTGTACATGGAGCACTTTGAGAAGAAGGCACTGTCCTCATTCTCAGGCATAGCCCCAAAACTGTGGCTCCGCTATGTCGATGATACTTTTGTAACAATCAGAGCCTTGTTTCCAATGGATCTTGAAAGCAACCTCAGTCAATCTTCCACAAGAACACAAACTTCTGCTGCCATTACAAATGAGGTTCTACATTACAGCAAAATCAAGACTTTGTTTCCAGGGCTGCACAGTCCCATGTTTGACAACACTGTTGTGCATCTTCTGTTAAAAATGGCAACTTCAATGAACTGCACCATTCGTCTCCATCATTTGGCTGACAGCGAAACAGAGAATTTGACAAAACAAATGGTCAAACATAAATTCATGGACTTCCAGTTATGAAGTCAGGCTAAACTCACGCACTAGCTGAACTGCGGCCGAAATTTGACCAAATAATCTACGTTTCATCCACATAAACCCAAGAAACAAGGAGAAAGAGATGAGTAAACATGGAAAGCACAAGACTGGTAATGCTGTGGGATCTTAACAATCAAAGTTGACGGACACTGGCCTTGGTTGAAAATAGCCCGTCTTGCAAGCTAACCTGGATAACGTGGCAGGTCCATCGGTGCTAGACAAAGCTTTGTTCCTGGCGTGGAGTCTGCAGGCTCTTCCTTGTCGGAAGGAAGAGATGAGATAACTTTACAACTAACAATATTTTTTCATGATGCGTGAAATGCAGCGTAGCATGGCGTCAATGAGAGCTGAAATGAGTGCAGGGCCCGATTCGACCAAATTGAATGTGACATAAAGGAGCTGAAAGCGGAACAAGGAGATGGAGCATGCATCAGTTAAGCAGAGAATCATATTTCAGACAATATGGATGAATTACTGAAGCTGAGGGCCTAGGTGGTGGCGCTGCTAACGGAAGTCAAGAATATGAAAAGCTCCTGGGATTGAAGTCTAGATCACGTAATAATAATATCAGACATGAGGGCTACCGGGGGGAGAATAAGGAGACAACACTGAAAGTTTCCTTCAGAAGGTCCCCCTGGAGCTAATTTCGAGCTCTGGAGTTATGGTCCCCCCATCACAATAGAAAGAGCACATCGCCTGGGCCAAAAAAGACAAAAAGCTGATAATCCACAAGGCCTGATTATGAGAAGGAACGTGTCATGAAGGCTCCCAAGGTTAAAAGAGACTTCCAGTACAAGGCAAACAAGGGTTTTTCCCCCCAGAAGTTCCATATGACGTTTGTCAACAACGAGAAAAGTTCCACCACATCTGTGAGAAATTCAAGAAGAGAAAATTGAGGGCATACGTTTTCTTTCCCAGCAACTCTTCTGGTGAGGTTGAAGGTAAAAAACCCATGCTCAGAACACCAGGAGAGACAGCAGTGCTCCTCAGGAAAATGCAATGCACGAAGAAATGAACATCGACAAGAGATGGAGCCACCAAGTTCAGGTTGTGGTCAAATGCTAATATATTTCTGATTTGAAGAGACTGAAGATTGTGGCATGACTTATTTGTTTTTGACATCAGACTTTATGCTCCATGTTGGTTTTCTGCTCTGTACATAAATTATGTACATATTTGCATCCACCAATCTCCCACATTGGATTTGTGTTCAGTTATTGGACTTGTGTGCTAGCCACGGATTGTCCATAACGAACACCACGTTCAAGTACAAGGGTGTCCATCAGTGCACGTGGCACCAGGACACCCAATGATCAACTTTGTTGTCGAGTCATCTGACCTCCGGCTGCGTGTCTTGGACACTTGAAGTGAGGGTGAAGAGATGGACAGAGCTGTCAACTGATCACCACCTGGTGGTGAGTTGGATCCGCTGGCGGAGGAGGAAGCCGGACAAACTTGGCAGACCCAAGCGCATTGTGAGGGTCTGTTGGGAACTTATTGCGGAGCCCTCTGTTAGTAGGGTATTCAACTATGCACCTCCGGGAGAGCTTCTTCCATATCCCAGGGGAGGCTGGGGACAATGAGTCCGAGCGGACCACGTTCTCCGCCACCTTTGTTGATGCGGCTGCTCGGAGCTGTGGTCGCAAGGTCTGTCGTGGCGGCAACCCCCAAACCCGGTGGAGGACACCGGAAGTAAGGGATGTTGTCAGGCTGAAGAAGGAGGCCTCTCAGGCCACTCTGGCCTGTAGGTCTCCTGAGGTCATTGACAGGTATCGGCACACCAAGTGGGCCGCAGACCGTGTTGTTGCAGAGGCAAAAACTCGGAGCTGGGAGGAGTTCGGGGAGGCCATGGAGGAGGACTATCGGTCGGCCCCAAAGAAATTCTGTCAAACCGTCCGGCGCCTCAGAAGGGGGAAGCAGTGCTTCACCAACACCGTTTACGGTGCGGGTGGAGACCTGCTGACCTCGACTGGGGATGTCGTTGGACGGTGGAATGAATACTTTGAGGATCTCCTTAATCCCACCGCCACGTCTTCCGAAGAGGAAGCTGAGACTGGGGACTCAGAGGCTGGCTCCTCCATCACCCAAGCCGAAGTTACTGAGGTTGTTCGCAAACTCCGGGGGTGGATGAGATCCGCCCTGAGTACCTAAAGTCTTTGGATGTTGTAGGACTGTCTTGGCTGACACGAAATGAGTTTCTTCCGCCGGGTGGCTGGGCGCTCCCTTAGAGATAGGGTGAGGAGCTCAGCCACACGGGGGGAGCTCGGAGTAGAGCCACTGCTCCTCCGAGAGGAGCCAGCTGAGGTGGCTCGGGCATCTGTTCCGGATGCCTCCTGGGCGCCTGCCTGGGGAGGTGTTTCGGGCATGTCCCACCGGGAGGAGGCCCCGGGGAAGACCCAGGACCCGCTGGAGGGACTATGTCTCTCGGCTGGCCTGGGAACGCCTCGGGATCCCCCAAGAGGAGTTGAAAGAAGTGTCTGGGGAGGAGGAAGTCTGGGAGTCCCTGCTTAGACTGCTGCCCCCACGACCTGGCCCTGGATAAAGCGGAAGAAGATGGATGGATGGATTGATTAACAATCTTTTATGTGATCAGGTTTTGGGGTCAGTGCATGTTTTTGCCACAAGCCCTTTTGTTTTCCATACCATCTATTCATCTGTTTTGTGTTTCTGTATTTTATGTGTTTTTATGTTGTGTTCGACCAGAGAGTTTTATAACAAAATTGAATATCAAACACTAACAACATTTTGTAACAAATAATCTTACTATTTGTCATGGCAAATACAGGAGGGGAGGTGCAATAATGATTTTGAACCGCATAGTAAAAGACAAATATGGCACATATGTACTGGTTAAGGGAACTATTAATGGAAAGGTTTTTTTCTTTATTGAATGTGTATGCTCAATCAGGGAGTGATATCACCTTCTATACTAATATTATAACATATTTATATAATTATATATTTAATATGTATTATTAATTTGTCTCAATTAATCTAGATTCATCTAGAACTGACGCCGCTAATGCTATCGTTTACATCCTTTGCGGTTGAATCACGGCCCACCTATATTTATAAAGGTACAACGTCAGATTAAACTGTGTTAATAAAAAATAAGAAGATTCCTGTCGGATTGAGATAGGTATTGAACCGATACCTATCTTGATCGGAATCGGTATTGGAGATAACAGACTCAATCGGGGGAAAAAAACTATGTTGTGTGAAATGTGAGGTATAGCGATTTGAAGTTTGTTCAAATCTAATCGTTGGTTGTAAGAAATTAATCTTAAATTAAGTGGATTACCGTATTGAGGTGCATTTGATCAATCGCCCACCCCTCCCCCTGCACAGCTGCATGCTCCCTCTTCCACAGCTAGACAATGGCCTGCATCTGTTCCTCTTCACATCTCTGCTCCGGCCCATCAGCTCCCCTCTTCACTTAGACTCACACATCCCCCCAGCACACAGTCCTCCTGCCAACCACTGACTGTCACAGCAGCACAGGTGAGGAGAGAGCTGAAGAGGATTAAAGTGAGGAAGGCAGCAGGACCTGACGGCATCAGCCCCAGGCTCCTTAAGTCCTGCGCAGATGAACTGTGTGGAGTTATGGAAAATGTCTTCAACATGAGCCTGAAGCTGAGGGTTGTACCACAGGTCTGGAAGACCTCCTGTCTGGTACCTGTGCCCAAGACACCACGCGCCAAAGACCTCAACAGCTTCAGGCCGGTGGCTCTCCGTCCCATCTGATGAAGACACTGGAGCGGCTGGTCCTGGACCACCTCCGCTCCACCAGGAGCTCAGTCATAGACCCGCTGCAGTTTGCATACCGGCCTGGCATCGGAGTGGAGGACGCCATCATCTCCCTGCTGCACCGCTCTCTCTCTCTCCTGGAAAAGCCTGGCAGCTCTGTGAGGATTCTGTTCTTCAATCTTTCCAGCGCCTTCAATACCATCTGGGGCTGGAGGCGGCTGGTGTGGAGTACGACCTGGCAGAGTGGATCCTGGACTACCTCACAGACCGACCCCAGTTTGTGAGAGCCCGTAACTGTGTGTCTGACACTCGGACCTGCAGTGTGGGGGCGCCCCAGGGCACTGTCCTCGCGCCCTTTCTCTTCACCCTTTACACTGCAGACTTCAGACACGACACGGACAGCTGTGTCCTGCAGAAGTTCTCTGATGACTCTGCCATCATCGGACTCATCACGGACGACGATGATGCGTAGTACAGGGGACTGGCGCAGGACTTTGTGGACTGGTGTCAGCGGAACCACCTCCTCATCAACGCGGGAAAGACAAAGGAGATGGTGGTGGACTTCCGCAGACACCACTCCACTGCCCCCTCACCAGTGAACATCCAGGGAAGGGACATTGAGAGAGTGACAGGGCCACTCCTGAAGACCTTCTACGACTCTGTGGTGGCATCAGCCCTCCTGTACGGTGTGGCCTGCTGGAGCAGCAGCATCACAGAGAGGGAGAGGAGGAAGCTGGACAAAGTCATCAAGAAGTCCAGCTTCGTCCTGGGCTGTGCTCTGCAGGAGGTGGAAGACAGAAGGGTCCTGGCTAAATTCACATCTATGCTGGACCATGAGTCTCACCCACTGCAGGACACTCTGTCCTCTCTGGAGAGCAGCTTCAGTGAGAGACTGATCTACCTTCGCTGTGTGAAGGAGAGGTTTCGTAGGTCTTTCCTTCCTGCTGCTGTCAGACTTTATAACAAACACGGCTAGCCCTGAACACGTGCAATACTGACTTAACCATGTGCAATACCGTCATATTCATGTGCAATTACTGTTGTACTCACATGCAATAATGTCACATTCATGTACATATAACTGATGTAAATAGAGTGCTTATTTTACCATTATTATTAGTATTATCTTGTCTTACGCTAGCTGTTTTTTATTTTATCTTTATTTTTCCCCTCCATTGCTTATTAAGAAATGAGAGATATTGTCTATATGAGTTTTTGTTTATATGAGTTTTGTTTATAAGAGTTCTTCTATTAAGAGTGTTTTTTTAAACTTCCTATAAGTTATCTGTCCTTTTCCTCTGTATCTACCTGCATTGCAACAATGACATTTCCCAATGTGTGGACAATAAAGGAATATCTTATCTTATATCGTATTGGATACAGGTCTGAAAGTCCCATCTCTAGTTCTCAACCTTTTAAAGTCACAACCCCCAAAATAACAACCGCTGGCATTTTCAACCCAAACATAAAAAAACAGGCTACCCCCAAAGTAGCCTCATGTATAATGTTTTATTTTATTTTGAATATATAGACGTTGACGTAGTTGTTCCACGGACTTTCCTTGCCATTTTTTAAGAGGGGAGGACGGAATAAAAATATTTTTATTATTTTTTATTTTATTTTCAGTTTATCAAATCACATCTCTACCATCCAGAAGTTGGAGTTGAATTTAAAAATACAATTTTATTCATGGTCACTTCCTAGTTTTGTTCCACTCTCTGGTTTGTTTGCCTTCACAAGTCAGACGTATCGCACCGGAGTTCAAGACCAAGATTGACATTTTCAACCGGACCAGAGTTTGCTCCTTTCGTCCCGATCAGAGTTCGATTGCTTGTTCACAATTGCCCAAACTAAGACTATCATATCAATTTTACATTTTTTGCTCATATAATTTGGGGATCCCTGAGATTATTTGGTGACCCCCATAGGGGACTGCACTTTGACTGGCCCTGGTTTATTATATTGTTTCAATAAGACATGTAGCATTATTTAGCATTGAGCAGATGCTGATGACACAGTCTGAAATAGAGTTACCTCTGCACACAATGACCTCTAATCTTCTTACTGGGGATTTCATGTCACTGAACCAGAACTGCCTGAGCTCCATCATAAACCCATAATAAATGACTGTTACCATGGAGGAATAGACCCCTCCAGTGTTTGTAAACAAGTCCTACAGTATACAGGCTGGTCCGTTCCATACTAGAATCAGAATCAGAAAAAAGGTTATTGCCATTATTAGTGAATAAAATTCACAAACTTGGAACTTGATGGTAAAGTGCAACATAAAACAATGATTAATAATAACAAAATATAAGCACACATTTCAGAAAATAATGCTAAATTAGCAGTATAAATTGTTGCTGAAGTGATAGGAGTTATGAAGTGTTCATGAGTCCAAAGGCATTGGGCGACTGGGACTTTCCTGAAGTCCAACATAATCTCCACTGTCTTCCACTGGCGTTGCTGCACCATTACACCAGCCGGCCCCTCTTCAGTGGAAGAGTTAGCATTAGTCTCCAAACATCACAAATTAAAACTAGGGCTGTTTTGGTGACTGACTTTGGCTCGTACACATGGGAGTAACACCAGAGAACAAAACATTTCAGCATCAAGTGATTAGCATAGATAATCAACATTAGCAAAGTATCAGGCCGTGTGCCCAACTGTTCTCAACATGTCAGTCCTGGTCTATTATAGTCTAGTTCTAGTTTAATTCTGGTTGAGTACTGGATGGGGAATTTTGCAATGTTGCAATGTTGGAAAAGTCTTTTGTATTGTTTTCTTTTTCCTCTCAAAAATCTAAAATAGCTGTTGTTATAGTATCATTTCTGAAACAGTTGATGTTTCAGTGATGAGGAAATCTAGTGTGTGTGAGAGTGATGGTGCATTGTACAGAGAGGCCACGGAAAATCTGGCCCTCAGGAAAATGTAGTTGAATGCCCATGTCGATGCCGAGCCCTTGGAGGCAACTGCTATTGTGATTTTGGACTATACATAAGATATTCCTTTATTGTCCCACATGGGGAAATTTCATATTTCATATATCATACATATTTCATACATAACTGAATTGAAGTGATTATATTGTAGCTCACATTTTACTTTCAGATGGTGCCAGTGGTGCTATGGGTAAGAAATCCCCTTCTGACCAGAGTTTAATGGAATCAAATCTCTGTTGTTTGTCCCATAAAACACCTCATCCACATTACCTACTCAACATTAAGGACTTTTCCCAAAAATATGTAATGGAAAGTCGACATTTCTACAAAGATATTTCTCTGTGCTCGTAACAGTTTCACGTGAACAGAAACATGAAAAGAGAAACGTAACAGCATTTAAAATATACAGCAATTGTTGTTCCCATATAAAACCTTATCTTTTGAACTTTTGGTACAACCTGAGATAAGCTGTCACCGTGACAACTATCCTTGCACACAGAAGCACAAACAGTAGTTGTGTTGTGGACAAATGTTCCAGTGCTTGATTTGAATCCACTGTTATCGGGAGTTCGGGTTGTGGAGAGCCTGGTGCTGTAACCGGAACTAGGATTGTGACAGCGCACACACAGCCCTGATGCTGGCACATTACAGCACAGGAAGGCCTTCAACACTTAAACATGAACTGGCCCATTCTCATTGCACTGCTGAAGTCAGGATACACATGCTCCACCTGACACCAGCATTTCAACTTCAAATGTGTCGCACTTGTGTTTGGAGATGCATGGACGATCACAGAGGTGCAGCACGGATCATATGATAACACGATAATGTTTCCTTTGAGATTGTGTGTATTTCTGAAATTATCCTTTCATTCTGTGGAGGGATTTTAAGATTTTGTATTATTGATGAGAAAATGCATATTTAATCACCAGGTTGTGTTCATGTGACATCACAAAATTCTATAAATAGAAAATTGTATTTGGACACAAATAGTGTTTTGACACTTGGCCTTCACCAGGCAAATGCATCATCACAGCATCACAACATTCTAAAATGTCTATAGTTTAAAACTGAGCTGAGACAGGTCAGATAGCAGATATCTATCAGATAGCAGATTTGCTGACCTAATTTATGGAGCATATCTCTGTAAGTACTGGGCCTATCCACATGAAAATGACTCAAAGTTCAACCTCTTCTCTTTCAGCATAAATCAAATTAAGTGATTTGGGGTTTTTTCTTCCACAATTGCCTCCATTAGCGGTGCCATTCTTCAACTCCAAAGATGTGATTGCTGTCCATTAAACAGATTTGAACCCATAATATTAACATTGGAGGTTTCAAAATGAATACAAATGTATTTGTATAGCACAATTCATGAATTGAAAGTGCTTCATAAAAGAAAAACATGAAAGTATAATTAATCATTTAAAAATAGTTTGAAATAGAAAAGTGCAAATATAAACCATTAAGTCAAGAAAAACTAAAAATAACTTTTATGATTTAAACATTGTCAGAGTTTAGGCCTCAACGTTTGTGGATTTCTTCTTCTTTCAAAAACAATAAGTCTCCCATAGAGTTACATAAATCCATATGTAAATCCATTATGACATTATTAAATTCTAGAATGTATAAAACACCAATTTGCACTGAGGCTGACACAAACTGAAACAATATGTAAAAAAATAATACCATAAATACTTGGTGAAAATTGTTTTATTGTTTATTATAATGAATAAACAATGATACCAGCATAGTCTCCAATCCTGATGTAAATATTGAAGGGCATATATTATGCAAACTCAACTTTAATGAACTGTGTTTCCTCATCATTAGCTCACTCATGGTTGGGTAACTGTCCTGTAACTAAGGCTTGAGTGTTCAGAAAATTCAAATAGGGTTCTTAAATGTTATGTGCCCACTTTTCAAATTAAACACACGTAAATGACAATCTGGACAATCTGCTGCTTCTTTCGGTGAAATATCATTATAAAAAGAAGCAGCTCATCAATGGATCTGTTTCTATTACTAGGTGTTTTAGATCAATAATTGTGCTTTACAGTGAAAAGAAAAGATCTGTTATAGTTCAATAATAAGTACCTGATAGTATGTCTTTTTTTAATGCTTTTTGGTGGACAACATTAAATAAGCACCTCCTGCATATCAGCACCTCCAAATCCCAGGCCATGGTTCTCAACCGAAAAAGGTGGCTTGCCCCCTCCAGGTGGGTGGGGAGTCCTTACCCCAAGTGGAGGAGTTCAAGTATCTCGGGGTTTTGTTCACGAGTGAGGGAAGGATGGAGCGTGAGATCGACAGGCGGATCGGTGCAGCGGCTGCAGTGATGCAGTCGCTGCATCGGACTGCTGTGGTAAAGAAGGAGCTGAGTCGAAAGACAAAGCCCTCGATTTACTGGTCAATCTACTTCCACTCTTACGGTCATGAGCAGCGATCAAGCAGTTGAAAGAGATTTCCTGCGCAGGGTGGCTGGGTGCTCCCTTAGAGATAGGGTGAGGAGCTCAGTCACACGGGAGGAGTCAGCTGAGGTGAGATATTCTGGGGAAGACCGAGGACACGCCATGTCTCTTGCCTGGCCTGGGAACACTACGGGATCCCCCGGTGAAGCTGGAGGAAGTGTCAGGGTCAGAAATCTGGGTAGCCCTGCTTAGACTGCTGCCATGTGACCCGTTCAAGTCAAAGGATGAAAGGAAATTAACTGATTTATTTAGATTTAGCTAAAATTTAACAAATCACATGTGTGATCACTATTAGGTAAAACAGAATTTTTTTTAGGCCGTGGCTGCAGAGCCGCGGCCCGCGGTCAAATGGCCGCGCAGTTTCAGGAACTGCGGGACTTCTCTTATAGCGTCATGGCTAACACTAACCCTAACCTTAACCTTAACCCTAACCCTAACCCTAACCCTAACCCTAACTTTTATTTATTTTTTCAAGGACTTTGTTTTATTATTTATGCAATAGGACTGTCTTATTCTTAGTGATCCCTAAAGTTTGTTCGTGTTGCCCTGTACTATATGTTTATGGATGAAAACACTAATCTGTATAATATATACCACCAGGCAAATCCTTTAGCTACAATGCAATAACCGAGGCTAATGCAAAAAAAAACTGCTATTCTAGCAAACAATAAAAAGGAAGCTGGAGGTCAGAGGGCGTGACCTTTGTGCCCGTGGAACAGAGAGCTTAGAAGTTCAAGCCGAGGTGACACTATTAATGCAAACTAGCCTAAACCTCTGACAATGGCTTAGTTCCACTGATGAGTCTGAGTTTGTTCTGGACGTCCTGCCACCTCAGTATCAAAGTGGTAACCCCAGACCAAGCATGAGCGCTCAGGGTAACAGGGAGCATCAGGGAGCATCACACAAGTTACCTCAGCAATGAACAAATTCATTAAAACCAACACTACAGAGAATTGGTAACAGTGTATATGTATAATAACTACACTTGTATTAGTCTTGATGAAGCATGATCAAAGACTCAATTAATTACAGATAAATAGTTTATTAAGAACGATGTGGCTTAGTAACTATTTTTTTTAATACTTAGAGTAACACACCTCTTAATAAGTCTTTACTTATTTGGAATCATTCTTAATGAATAAGAATTTAATTCAATTAATTCAATCATTTCAATTCAATTTATATTTGTGACACCCAAAATCACAACAGCCGTTGTCTCGGAGGGCAACAGTAAAAAACTGATTAAACAGTGTCCATAGGGATGAGGGGCGATGTCCCAGGGTCCCCTGTCCTTAGACCCTCCTTCTCGGCCAGGAAAAACTAATAAAAACCTCCATATCCTTCATTATGAATTAAGTCTTTATTCATGCTTTATAGAGATTAATTTACCTGTAGTTTTTCGCTGGAATTAAATTGTATAAAACATCAAAATGTATATGATTAAATATCATAACATATAAAACAATGGCTAATTTCTTATGGCCCAACATGTCATCCTATGACACATCAGTTACAAAGTTCCCGCAAATTTTTCAACACTGCAGACCCAGAGGAACATGTCTGAGCGTTCACCTCCTGTGCACTTCTGGTTACTGTCCTTCAATCTTATGTACTGACTGAGTGTAATCTTCTCCCGAGACCCCTCTTGTGATTACAGTCCAGTAGATCAGTGAGGCCAGCTCCTTCAGGATGACCTTAGACTTACCGGTGGCTGTTCTATCCCCATGGTACAGGACTAGAATGTACTAACCTGGCCAAGCCAGAAGATTCTTGCAACATATGTTTCACGAACTCTTGAGAATCCATCTTAATGAATTATTATGATATTATGGGCTTGGACTGTTAGGTTTGAGCCCGGCTGCCAAGTAGCTGACCAATCACATTGTAGTTTAGACTGAAGTCAAAAGGACAAACCTAAACAAACATTCCAACACCGACAGACATACTTTAAAAAAAAAAAAACATGTCCATAGAAGCCCTTTGTGTATTTGAGGACGGGGAAGAGGTCTGTGCTTTTCTCTGATGGCTTTCGATAAGAGCCAATCCATATTGATATTATAGAACTCAATTCAGAGTGATACACATATCAATCTGAGGTGAGCCAGGTTAAGAATGTACAAAGTTCCTGGAAACCTTCTGGGCTTTGTCAACTTTGACCGAAGAAGTTTTGACCCTTACAGAAGCTTAGTACAAGTCTCCTAAGTCAAAGCTTACTAAAGTACTTAACAATAATAATACGACAACAAACGCAACAAATATTCAAGTAAATAATCAGCTGCTCTGATGCCCTGGTCCCAGGGAAGTGGTTTCAAACCTGGGGGTCCAGACTCCCATAGGGGTCATGAAACATGAGCTGGGGGTCACGAGAGGATTTAATGTAGTTATAAAATTACTACACTGTATCAAATATTTTATTTTATTTTTTTAAATTGAATACAGTATGTTTTTTGTGAAATCGGGTCAGATAACATACAAAACTATAAAAAAACCTACTAATATATATACGAATAAACCTAGTTTTCAAAGATTTACAACTTGAAATTATTACAAAGTCCATTTCATTTTACTGTGGGGGCCCCGAGTTGGTTGTATGGTTATTTTGGGCATCCCAGCCTGAAAAGTTTGGGAACCCCTGTTTTAGGCAGTATGCAGTTGGGACTTGGGATTTTATAGTTCTATCTATAATAGTTTGAAAACCAAAAAGTGAAGAAAGAAAAAAAAAGAAAGAAAGAGAAAGAAAGAAACAACATTGCCAACATGAATGTTCAGATGTAGTTTAATTTTGCAGCTGTCAATTGTCTTAAAATTACAACTACAAAAGGCGAGACACTAGAGTTAAAGAGGAAAACATCTTACATTAAAAAACTTCTGTTGTTTACGTAAATGTAAGAATTTTGTGTAAAATAAAATTGCCAAAATTGCACATAGATTTGAGGCATACTGTATTGACCTGAAAATAGTTAAATAATCTAGATCTTACTGGGAAAAAATGAAATCCAAAATATTGCCTTTATTTCAGGCTTGGAATTAGATTTTAAACAAATCCTTCTGTATGAGCTGTCAAAATCATATTGAATACAATATTGTAACGTTTGGTGTCTGTAGGTGCTGCTTTTCAAAACAGGTTTTAAAATTAAGTTAGAATTTCCTTCATAAATCTATGCATGCAAGTATAATGCGTTAAATAATAAAACTTATGTTTGTGCAGATTGGACAGTGTTGTTTTTTCCAGGTGAAAACTTCTATATTGAGAGAGCAAACTGACCAAATTCAAGATTGAGCCTAGCATATCTCGCCCTAACAACTCTAGTCTTGTTTCCAAACATGTAGAGTTGACCCTGCCTCCCTCTGTTATGCACACAAGTGCATAATGTACAAGTGTGTTGGTAAAGCTGATGCCTAAAGCATATTAAAGTGTCAAACAGGATTTGGACTGAGTGTGTGCGCCCGTACATATCCAGTTGAGTGTAACGCCACAGCACTGGAGTCCATTAGGGCGTATTTACGCTCCCAAACTGTTAACTTGACCTTTCCCCAAGTCTTTGTAAACAGCCTAATGCTCCTCCGCTCTAACACCACGAGCTCCACCACCACATGTCCTGGAGAAGTTCATAGCTCGACTGCTACGGTCCAAATGTTCCCGTGGCACTGCATATGTCTTGTGCTTTGCCAACTCCCTGCCATTTGGAACTTTCCAAAAGAGCTGTGGTTTTTGTATTATTGTACATGTGTGCTAGTGTACACTTTATGAAGAGTGAAGCTACTGTTGTTACTTTGTAACATTGTTACATTTGCATTTAAAGATGTAGGCACTCTGTCGGGAACCAGGGCGCTGTAGGGCACTTTGGATGTCATAAAACCTTTGCTAAGGCAGCCAGGAAATGATGAAATAAAGAAATAAAGGCATAAAAAACTATACTAACATATTTGTATTGAAAGTGACTCAACTGTATAATAGTTTGATGGAAATCAAATGCTATGGAGACCATAGCATAAGGGTATAAAAGTAGATAACCTCTGACTCTTTTTCTTTTTGTTCATGCTCCCAATCAATGCTAATCTGTATTTTTAAATTTCTTTATTTTTTATATTTTTATCTTATTTTTATTTCATTTTATTTTTTGTTCTTTGTTTGTAAAAATCCTTCAGTGAATGATGAACACATAGAATAGAATACATTTAGCACCACCACAGCTTTTTGTCAAATTCTGTAGAAAATGTAATGCGCAGAGTATCGCTAGAATGCACAGAAACCAAACCTTTGTTCCGTACATTTGAAAAAAACACACTCAATGTATTCGTCTAATGCCTTTTAATTATGTAATTATGTAGTTCTACAACATTCCCCTGATTAAATCCATGTATATATCCTATATATATATATATATATATATATATATATATATATATATATATATATATATATATATATATATATATATATATATCCTATATATATATATATATATATATATATGATGGATAGTAACAAAGTAACATATATGATGGATGGAAAGTAACAAAAGTATTGCAGCAATTATGTAAAAAAATTGTATGAACAAATAACAAAAAGGGAATAATAATTAAATAAAAAGGGAAAACTTGTAATAACCCTAGTAAAAATCCAAACAACAATCGACAAATTAGATATATAGATTTGTGTTACAGTACTTTCCTGCAATATTGCTGGCGCAGTGAGACTGTTGTTTCTGCGTCGCTGACAGGCCAAACTGGTGTGATCCAGAGAGACAGGCCATCGAGCTGTTTACACACAGTTCCATTCACTTCACTTCAACTCAACACACCACTTTAAAGCAGCTAGACAACAAAAACACTACAATACTGTGAAAAGTCTGGAAAAAATGCAACCTTTAAAAGTACAAAGATTTACAATGAAACTGCAGATTTGTATTTATGTTTTACTTTTGTACATGTTAGTGAGTTTTTTTTACTTGCTATATATTCAAACGTAAAATTGTAGAAATTAACTGTGTTACATAGATTGTCTTCTGCTGACCAATTATTTGTATTTTTGTTATTTGTTATTTTTTTCTATTGTTTAACCTTTCATGTGGCAACTTCAATATTTATTTATATACTATATTATATGTATTTATTTATGGCTTATAAATTGCAATAAACTCTTACAATTGTAAACCTTGCATGAGAGAAATTTAATGAGGAAAAATGTTTGAATTGTTACATTTATGTTACTTTACATTCAGGTCAACATTCCTTCTTTTCTTTTTACAGATTTTGGCTTATTGTCTTTGCAGATTTTTACTGATCATTTCACTATTTGTATGGACTTAGGTATACACATTTAAGATTTCCGTTCAGCTTTCATCATGGCACACATAGATGTTCCTGCACCATATACCCACCCCCACAGAACATCCCTCCCCCTAACCTCCCCACCCAATCTCACCACTATAACCTCCTCCTCCACCACTACTGTTTCCTCTGGTTCTCTTTCCATGTCCCAGTCACGCAAACGTCTGTACCATTATATATGATCCCAAGGCATTCATTTCTTTCTTTTTCATGTGACAAAAATGTTTATAATAGATAGTAAGTTCTAAGTTCTCACTTTAAAATGTGATTTGTTTCATAAATGTTGCATAAATGTAGGGTTCATAGCATAAAAGGTCTTGCGATTTGCGATTTAATTTAATACATTTTAAATGATGGATGTAAGACATGAGGGACAATTGAGAAAATACCAATGTTCAAATTAGATATTCATGTTTGTGCTATTTGTGTGTACAATCTCAATAATGTGATAGATATATTTATAGATCAAGGTACAGAAATGTACTGTTTAATGAGTATAAAATATTACATTTATACTGTTGAATGAAAACGCTGAAAAAGGCTGATTTTTATTCCAAATTTTCCTTCCTTCTATTTAATTTAGATTAGGCCTTATAAGCTTGTAGTCTTTTAATATATATAAATATAGATGTGACTAAGTGATGAAAATGAATGGTCGATATTGCACACAAAACAGGTTAATTAATTTTTTTAAGCAATGCAGATAAAGAGTGCAAATAGTAGCAGTTATTATTGTGCAGGCTATGTGCGCAGTGTGTAGGATGTCTTGGGGGCTTAAATGATCCGAATGATCTGGTCATGTGTGCAAACAGACCTTCATATAAACCAGGATCACTAAAATTAAACCTATCACAGCTTTGCAGATTAGACCAGAGGCGGCACCAAATCAACAAGCAGTGATCATTACAATTTCACAGAAAGTCCATGCTTGAGAATAGCTATGAGTATTGGACTTACCACTGACAAAAACAATAATTTAAAAAAGAAAACTGGCTCCACCCAATAGTAAAATGTATAAACATGTTTCTATAAAATAAAATAAATTAAAAATAAATAAATAAATAAGGCCCGAGAGACAGCACAGGCAAAAATTTAAACAAATACAAATAATGAATGAATAAATGATCAATAAAAGATAGAATGTTTTTATTTGTTTTCTAAAAAAATCTGAAATTATAGATAGCAAAACGTTATTAATGATCAGAACATTCCATTTTTCATTATGCATTACATTCTGCACTATGAACTACTACTACTACCACTATTAAATGCATGAAAAATAATATCATCACTTGAATATTTCTCAGTTTTTAATCTCAGGAACTTTAAAGGGTTTAGTCATGTACAAATTTGACACTTTTGTTTTGTGTACGAAACAGGAGATTTTTGCCCCTTTAGCTTGACGGATATAGGCGCCATTTTGAGGGTTGTGAGGTTACTGCCTGAAGCGCTCCATGCAAACCCCTACACAAACTCAATTGAGCAGATCGCTAGGTCTTCCCATATTTTGTCAGCTCCTCTTGGCCTTGAACCTTTAGTGACCCTTTTTTCACCTCCACTTTTAGCCGCAGCCCAAATGCAGCAAAACTAAGCCACACTATTTTCAAACAAACACTCCGGGAAAAAAGGAAAACAGCAAAAAAATAGCGGCTAAATTACCAATCGCCGCAGAGCTAGCAAGCGCCCCCCCGCCCTCTGGTGAAGATCGCGTGCAGAATCCAGGCAACCCCAAGCGTGCCGAGGGAGAGCGCAGGCTGACCTCCCATTGGCCGATCGCATGGGGGGGGTGCCGAGCCAACTCCACTGAGCATGCTCAGTGGCGGCCGCAGCGTTTCGTGACAACACTAATAGTTTGCATGGATCACTGGCACGCACGGTCACTTCTAATTAGAATTATCTCAATCTTTATACGTCGTTTTCCTTCGCCGAGCCATGAGTGGCCAGTTCGGGTGATAGTTTATCCGCTAGCCCCGCCCTGATCCGCGCCTTCAGCCCCTCCCCTTTGGTCAGAAAGCTAGCCATTACTTGTTTACGACGGCAAGCGATCTCCTCATCCTCACCTCCTGGCTTCAGCTTGAATTATGTATGCATTCTTTCCTTTCCCTATCTTTTAGCGTGGTCTGGCCAAGTCCGCTAGATGTGCTCGTGCTATCCTGCGACGTCGGTCGTGTTTAGCTCAGTGTGTGCTTCAAAAGAGTTAGCGTAAGACGTCTGGCGAATTAGCTCCCAAGACAGGAAGAGTCTTTCTCCGTTTGGTGGTGTAATCCCGTCAATTTTTCCCATTGAAGGAAGCTAACCACTGTGTCTTTGCAGGCTTTGTTCAGATCTAATCCATGTACGGGCCCATGACGCTGGGTTCCTGGAGGAGATGGAACGTAGGGCAAAGTGCAAGCCTTCACAATGGGTGCCACGCTAGCAGTTGGAAAGTTCAATGCTAATTTTGTCAGTGGGGACTCATTGTAACACATCTCAGAGAAATTAGGGTTGTCACCATGTCAATCTATAGTGTTACATTTATTATGAGATTGTGTGATTTTATGGTTGTACCCATTATTGACCATTAATGAAAAGTAAAATCAATTCTTAAATATCTCAAAAACGTCTGGGTATGTGGCCAGCTTTATTTAAAATTATTTTTACAATAAAACACATGACTTATTGTGTGTGGATTCTCATTTCCAATTATCAGAGATCTCATTTATAAAACTTCAAACAAACAAGAAAAAGTTACATAGTGCACCTTGAATGAAATTTATATTTAAGGATTACTGCACATAGATTTATTTATTTTAGTAGTTCAAGCTGGAGTGGAGCAAAAGCAATGAAAGCCAAGACAAAATGCTTCATAGTAGAGGAGTTTCAATGCATTATATTACAAAATTCTTTGGCACTTTTATCAGATCGCAAGTCTTGCTTATAGTTTTACACAATATCCGATCAAATAAAAACATCACTGGTTTTGCACATTTTTACTGGCTCCAATAAGTCTGTTTAAATGAATACTGAAAGGTTTGGAAATGGGACCAATGGGTTGTAACTATTTTTAGGGAACAAATTTCTGTGATTGTCTAAATGTGTTGATGTTATAACTGAACTGTGCTGCTTATGGCCCTTGGAAATTATTTTAGTAATGTTTGTGGGACTTTCCTGGTTAAATATAAATGTATATGAAAATAAGTAAAACACCAATCACCATCATATATTAAACCACATTTTTTTAAATAATTCAAAACAATAAAGTTTAACATGGTAGACAAATGCCAAGCAAAACTACAGACACTATGCTGTTTAATCAACCCAATGCACATAGCACCAATGCCCCAAACTGACACATATACAAGGGCCTAATGAAGATCTGTTGTGTGCGTCTCAGTCTGGTGCCTGACAATAGCTCAGGGGACAAAGTGTGCTCCAGAGTCACTCAGCCCTGAGACAGCTGCATTACTATATTCAACTGTCCTAAAGGTTCTCAATACTAACAGGAGTCCGTGTTTGGTGTTCTGCCCTGCTATCAAACGAACAAATGTTTGATTAGACAACTTCTACACTTTCAAAAGAAGTTTTTAGTTTTAGGCAATTTGATTCTTAATTCATTAGCTCTACATAGCCCATTGCTTTATTATCTGTAGTGACTTTTACAGATTTTCATTTTACTACGTTTATTTTACTACGTAAATAGTAGGTACTGTACTTTCTACTATATTTTTTTAACTGCAGTGTTAACGTGTTGTTTTTGAGCACGTTCATAGGAACGTTAACATTTTGAACAAACGTTCTATTGATGCTTGAATAGTTCTCAAAGTCTGTGTGAAATTTGTTATTCTAAAAAGACGTTTCTTTAATTCCTTTGATACTTTTAATCTGTAAATGTTTGGTACTGTGGGTACTTTATGTCCTTTTCTTTACCATGCACACTACTGAAGACAGTAAACCAAAAAGGTATTATCTGAACAATAACTGCTACCAAGACAATTTCACATTCAGCATACATTAGTTTAAACTATATGATAATACTCCTATTATAAATATAAAACTTTAGTTACACATAAGAAAAAAAAAAAAACAATGCAGTGTTGTTGGGTGTTCATTCAAAAGATAATAGTTATAGTAATACATTGGTAATTGCCATCACAACAATACTAAGATAAGATAAGATATTCCTTTATTGTCCCACATGGGTAAATTTCATTGGTGCAACGCAGGTAGATACAGAGGTAGATACAGAAGAACAGATCACTTATAGGAAGTCTGAAAAACACTTTCAGTAGAAGATCTCCTATAAACAAAAACTCCCATAGACAAATAAATAAATAAATACCATTGCATGTGTCACGACAGTAATTGCACATGAATATGTGTCACAACAGCACATAGATTGTCTTACATCTGAAATGTATATTAATCATGGTAACAAGGACTATACATTTTTTACAGTTACGATTTCATACAATTCTTGGACTGTTAGCTCACCTTCCTAAAATGATCCAAAAGACGATCTTCCAAGAAAAACATAAGCAGGATATAAGCCAGAGTAAACCTTCTTGGGAAAGGAATGTGTGTCAAGTTGTGTCTTAATTACACCTCAACCTTTCTTCTGCGCCATTAGAAACATGGTTAAAAAGGCGGTTTGTTTTACATCCTGGTAGTTTGTTTTCATTCTGTCAATGACACCGAGTGTGATGTCATCAATGAGGCGTAGGACACCGCATATCTTTTACAGCCCATATAATTTATCATTATTATAATTATTACAGTGTATCTCTATAGTGCATTTCCACCCTCAAGGCACTCAAAGCACTTTACAAGGCAATGTGACAACGACATTTCCTCTAGCGCACCACTGTGGCCCCTGGTGTTCCAGCGGTCTCCCATCCAAGTACTAACCAAGCCCTACTATATTACTGTCCAGCTAAAACTTATTACATTAACTTGAACTTGGAAAATGTCTTTTCCACCTTGATAGAAATTACCCCCTATTCTTCCTTCTTTATTTCTCAATGCCCCCAACCTGCCCATGGTGTCAGCAGAGGTCAGGAAAGTCAGTCTGTTCTGAATAGCCCATTAGGTCATTCTTTAAATCAGACCAGTCCAAGTGGAAAAATTTAACGGCGTTTCCGTTGTGTTTTTTAGCTTTGAAGCTGCTGAAAGCGTCTTCCCATAAGCCTTCACAAGCTTGAACAATGCACTTTAACTATAGGATATAACACTTTACTTTGTTGATGTTATTTTCAATCATATTAACTTTCTTCTTTCTTCTTTCTTCTTTTAGCTTGCTTATTTTCACATTGTCACCTTTTTCATGGAACTTTTAATGTTTTGTAACTTAAGTCCATTGTCTTTTTATGCGGTTGTTTTTGATGTCTTGTGCACTTTGAGGGTTTTTCCACTCGTTTTTAAGTTCTGATGGCAAATAAACTAAACTTCTTAAACCTTTTATACCAAGTACTATCTAACTTTCCGAGTACCGTCAGAGCTGAACCAAATTTTATCAGGTCTAATTCAGGTCTAAAATGAGGATAAACCAGGTCCAAAATTTGGCAAAATTATTGATAAGGTATTTCTAAACGATGATTAACCCAAAGGATAACAAAAATGTTAAGATATTTGTTTAGAAATAAAACAAATCCTCAAACTGAAGATACCAAGTACCACTGTTTGAGAAACAATGCCTTGACCACATCACAATTATACACAACATGAATTTTTGGGCACAGCTTTAGAACAGCTTTATCTCATACAGCAAAGGGAAACCGGTCGGACCGCCAACGCTTGATAAAACATGCTTCAGCCTTTTTCTTCCATCTTTTGCGATTGTTAACATGTTTTAGATCCTTTTAGCAAAATTTGCAGCTTTTATAACGTTCTATACGGGTGGAAAACTAAGAAATTACCAGTTTAAAGTTGTGTACCCCAGCTTTAAGTGTCTCTGGTCCAAGATGGGACAAGAGTTTGGACAGAACTGAACAACAAAATAGACAAGCCGGTGAAAGACAAGTCATCCAGGGGTCGGCAGAAGGACGCAGGTTCACAGGCGGACGTGAGCCAGCGAGCAAGGCCTCATTTGGGTGGACGTACAGACCACAGGGGGTGGAAGAGCTTAGAGGCTGATTCTGATTTGGAAAATAGGGGTCGTTGACATTTTAATTCTTTCCTGAAATCGTATTCACAGATTTGCAGCAAAGTCAGACGTCTGCCCTTTCATTGTGCCAAAGTGGTCCATCCAGAGACAGGAGGACGTAAGGGACCAGGTCGTATGTTTCCCCCGAGGATGGACAAACTGGATTTTGGGACAATTTCAAAATTGTATTAGGACAATAAAAGTCTGTATAATGTGACTTGCGTGAGATATAATAGAAAACTTGCTATGGTCTATAGAGAGTTCTAAGAAATTTGGTAAAGAAGCTTAGCCAACTTGGTCTAAGTAATTGGAGTTCAGTAAGCTCTAATTTTTGACCCTGTCAAAAAATCTTGAAAGGCGGCTCAGTAGCGCCACCTCAAAAATGTATTTACATCATTTACGGAAACATTACAAAATAGACAAATGGAACTTGGCATAAAAAATAGGCCATGTCAGGACATGAAAAAAATACAGTATATTATGATCCCATCCTAAACCCTGGAAGTTGGCTATATTGGATCAAACTGACACATCATCATCTTTTTACATCTCCTCAACAGTTTTCAACAAAACTCTTGTGATTAAATATTTTAAATAGACTGTTGGGCATGGCCATGGTCAACATTTTTGGACAATTAAAAAAAAATCTATCTTTTTCAAACATTGTCGGATTTGAACGAGCAGATTTGTGAGCTGGATATAATGATATGCTAATTAATGCCTTATTTTTTAAGATGGTCCTCTGGTGCCCCTCCTTCAAATATAATTTTTTAACAAATCATTAATTTAAATCTGTTTCACATGGACTTACAGAATCAGAATCAGAGAGGGGTTTCTTGCCATTGTCAGTGAAAATGATTCATAAAATAGGAGCTTGTTTTGGCATTAAGGTGCAACATACAACAATGAATAGTAAAGGTAGCAAAAGATAGACTTGGTGTGAATACAAACACAATTTTCAGTTGTCAGAATAGTGCAAAATAAATAAATAAATAGCGCAATAAATGGTTATTGGTTTGAATAATTGTCAAAGTGACAAGTTTTAAATGTTCATGAGTTCAACGACAGAGGGAAATAAACTGTTCTTGTGGCAGGAGGTTCTGGTCCGGATGGACTGTAGCCTCCTGCTTGAGGGGAGTGGCTATTTTGGTTCAAACTTGACACAAAAAATCAAATAAAAAATCTTGTCCCCATATTTAACAAATTTGTTTTAGGGTTTTTATCCGATGGTCACCAAACTAGGGCAGCATCATCAGGACAAGTGTGGAGTCAAAATGTGTTAAAAGATAGATAGGTCTCAGCGTGTGGCCATAACAAGCTCTTAACGAAGCAGCAATTTTAAAAATAGAAAAATCCTTGTAACCTTTTTTCAAATATGTTGTGTAAATATGTGTATCTGGACTGACCTCATCAGGTTTTTGTGTATTTTGCTGAACTGGACAAAAAATATGTGAATTAAACATCTATATTTTAAAATGTTTCTCCTGCGCCAACTCCAAAGTTACAATGCGACAAAAACATTTGATTGTCATAAAAACAAAATATTTGGTACAAACACTCTTTATGTAATTCTGTAACAAAGCCAATGTAGGCCACGACCTATCTCCACCCATATTTGAATGGCCACACCTCAAAAAAGTCAATGGGAAGTGAATCCAATGAAATTTGGTACATGTGTTGTGTATGTGACCTTGAGCAGAAAAGTATCTTTGGACCATGCCATATCATCAACGTGAAGAATTTCCCCCCACAGATGGCAGATGGCCAAGGACTGACGGGCTTCCATTTGCAGATAAACCAAAGCCAGAACCACAAGGGTGGTTCCTCTAAGCAAGACAGTTCATCCAGGCAGATGAAGAGCTGTTGATCAAACAGTTTAGGAGCATCCAGATCTACAGGTCAGGGCCGTGGGATGCATGTAAGGTGAAGTCATCACGGAATCAGAATCAGCAGTGTCTGAAACTTCCAACTATCCAAAACATCTTCACAGCATGTTAAAGGTGGGTAGAGTAGCCACAATTGTACTCAAGTAATAGTACTAATAGACTGATAGAAATCAAGTAGTCCAAGATATAACTAAACTAAGAGTAAAAATAAAGCATTTTGCGTAAACTTCTACTCAAGTAAGAGTAACTCTCTGGACCTAAAACCTGATTTATAAGTTACATTAATGTTATTTGAAGAACAAAACATAAAATAATGCACAAAATCTGGTATTTTCAAAGGATAAACACAAACATTATGGGGGAAAATCAATCATATCTGAAAGAGCGGTGCATGAAATACAATTGTTGTAATAATTTCATATTGTCAACATGCAGTTTTTGTCACTTGTAGATTTAATCGTAGTGAGAAAAAAAGAACCAACACCAGAGACTATTACAGTCTACAATAACGTTCAAGTTAAGTTGGAGTAAAATGATGGAGTCTTGAAGAGTTGTGGTGGGAAGAACATCTCCAGTTTTGACATGTGCACTGTGCCGAGAATCAGTCCGGAACAGCAGAAGATCTACATACTTCAAATGTCCAAACCCGCAAATCATCTCCCTCAGTTTTCCCAATTAATTTACCATGAGAAAAAAACTGCAGTGATTTAAAATGAACTTATCTCAATTTGAATACCAGCCTACTTTGGTTGGTTTGAATCAGTAAATGTTCTAATTTGTAATTTTTTTTTTACACTTAGCCGTAATGACTGTCCGTCACTGCAGAACATTTATGTTCTTAATTATAATGTCACTAAATTATGATCACCATTCGATTAGTTTTGCTTGTTCACTTATTCAAGTGACTTATTCTGACTTATTTTAGTAAAAACTATATCATTTATAATTTTGTAATTGTTCGACTTATCAAAATACATTTTCCTACTTGTCAAATAATCTAATCATCTTCAAAATGACAGAGTAAGAAAATTGAGCAAATTCCTACCTCCAATAAATGAATACACATACGCATACATGACTTGACTTCCACCAAGTAAATTAATCAAATTTATTAAAAACGAATAATATAGTAACTTAATTCAAACTAATCTTTTTTTTTTTGACAGTGTAATTTACAATGCAGTTAGCTGGTTTAAAAGGTCTCTACCTGATTTGTCTCTGCCCTATTTATTCCTCTCACCACTCTGCTGTCTCGTGTCATTCAGCTGGATTGGCTGCTCACTTTTTACCCACAAATCACACATATCTTACTGTCTTTACATAATACATGCCCATGGAGTGCTGGAGCATATCTTGAGTGCTCATGTTTTTGGCTGCTCTGCGCTTTTAAACTTATTTTGTACCTTTGAATATTCCATTTAAATTTATTAAAAGTAATTTACGTCAGGTAGCTGTTGCCTTTACAATACAAGAACATTTTAAAATGTTGAACCCAACCTTATAGTTTTAAAATAAATTATAGTAGATAACCTCTGAAACCTTTTCTACCATAGAACTTTGATGAACAAGGGATTATATGACTTATACGAAAGTATTTTTTAAAATGTTTTTGACTGAATCTTTATTACAAACTATCATCTTTTCTGGTGATGTCGGTTGTCTAACTTGCAATGTTTGCCCTCTGCATTTGATTTCAGTTACGTTCAATCGGCACTCCGGGTTCCTTTTCCCAAATCTTGAAATACCTTGAAATACCATAAATTGCAGTACCTTGAAGAGCCTTGAAGTACCTTGACGAACCTTGAAGTACCAAATGGATGGATTCATGGATTCAATCCAATGAAACCGTTAATTTAAAACGATCTATGATTGCGCTCGATGGACCCTACTACAATAAATACTTGGGCATAATAAACTCTCTTTCAACGAACAAAAAAAGATGATAAATAGTCTTAAAGTCAGATTGTCAATCTTTCGAAATAAAAAATGTGTCTTAATTGTATAAACACATAATCCAGTTTATGGTGATATTATATATATGCATTCTACAGCAAACACTCTTGAAACCTCTGAACTCAGTTTTTCATTCAGCACAATGTTCAATAGGGGAAAAGGATACAGAACTCACCATTGACAGTTATATTCTAAAGTAAAATGGCAATCATTGGATGCAAGAAGAGAACAGTTTGTTTGTTTGTTTGTTTGTTTGTTTGTTTGTTGGTTTATAAAGCTCTCATTTGGATTTAGCTTGATTATTTAACAAGTTTGCTGAACATCAGCTCAAGTATTTGTTGATTAAGATCTCAGGACATTCTTATTTCACAGTCTCACCGAATCAATATGGAGCTAGGGAAAAGGCTTTCAGCAACTTTGCTCCCTGCTTGTGGAACAAAACACACTTTTTTAATCAAATGGTTTTATGCCTTTTAATTAATTAAAAGCATTGGTTAGAATATACCCAAAGTACCAGTGCTCTTGCTTTGCATGATAGTATACCATTTTGCATTTGTAATTGTGTTTTTAGGTATTTGTTCATTTGATTAATTATTTTATTGGACTTTTTTTTTGCATTTTACTGGGATATCCTGTGTTTCTTTGTTTTATTTATGTTTTGTAATGGCAAAGTATTTATAAAAAGGAGGGTTTCTCTCATTTGGTTCCCCTGTATAAATAAATTATATATATATTTTTGAAATAAAAAAAAATCACACAATTTGCCAGAATGTGTTCTGCAAGGAGAACATGCAAACTCTGCACTGTAAGACCCAAGACTTTCAAAGAACATGGAACCTTCTTGCCGTGAAACGATATTTCTAACACCTTTATCACTGTAAAAACATTTTAGAGAAACAGTAGACATTAGTTTGCTTTCATATGTCGACGTCATGTGAGGACAGTTCAAAGGCCATTGGGATAAACACCACAAGCTGCTAAGATGTGCAAGCACAGTCGACACGTTGACCTCGGACCTCCACCCTGCCCCAGGGACCATATGTACCCACCAATCACATCTCTCCTAGGCCATACCCTGAACCAATCAGAAGCCTTTGTGCCATGGTATACTTTCTTTTCTCTGTTCTTGGGTCTTGGGAGGCTCTATTGCGTGACCAGTAATCGCGGCTGTCAGCTGATCCGTTCAATAATGCAGAAGCAGCCAGGTGTGGGAGGAGGGAAGGGGTTCAAAGGTCAAAGGCAGCAAGATAGTAAATGCTATAGCTGCACTGTTAAATGCATGGCCCAAGGCGTGTTTGGATAGCTGCACTTCAGATGATAGACTCGCTGGGACAACATAATAAATTTCAAAAATATAATATATATGTGATAATAATGAATGCGTACTGCAAGATACTAAATATATCCGTCTGACAGAAAACCATTGTTATTTGACAGTTGTGATTTTCTTTATTTAGTCCAAATTTAACCTTTTGGACTTGGTTTAGTCTTTGATAAGCTATTTATTTATTTTTATTTTTGGTACATGTTCAATTAGTAAAGACAAGTGGAAGTGTAAAACGACAGAAGTAGAGCAGAGCTCTAAACCTATTGGTGACATCACACTATAGGAGATTCAGAATTCAATTAACTGAAAGATTGGCAAAATGTACACAAGAAACTCAGTTTCCAGCTCCAGCTGGTTGATATGGTTTAAATATCATGGGTTTTCAACTCGTGACATCAGATCAACGTTGATCTGGTCTTGCTCATCCTGAACGAGCCTACTTGGAATGCCTTGTCTAGATGATGGAAGAGAGTTGAAGTGTCCAATGAGGGCATAGACAAAACGGCCAGCAGCCTAGTGCAGACCAATTTGATCGGCATTGATCAGCTCTACACTATAATATAATGCAACTTAAAGTATTTTACGTTCAGTCTATTATGAATACAGCATTGGGCCGAGTGACAACATTGTATTCACTATTTTAGTAGCTTGTTTAAATACATTTTTAAAGTAGGCTTTTCTACCCATCACAGTCCAGGCAAGTGTCTACAATAAATATAATCCTCTTTAAGGGATCTTAAAATCACTATGACTAAATTTGGGCCACGATGTGTATTATTATTAGGTTGGTATTAATATTATTATTAAAATAAGAATAAGGGGAAATGTTTTAATGTATGCACTATTCAGATAGAAACATAAACGTATTTTAAAAAAAATCTGTTTACTGAAAAAAAGTGCTGTCTTTTAATTGGCGATTTGCGCTCTGATTAATTGTGTGGACATTTTGATTGCACACATAGATCTACTAAAAAATAAAAATAAAAAACAAATGTGCAGCTGAGGATAATTGGTACAGATATAAATGCATTTAATAATTCACAACATTGACGCTGTAGTGGGCATCCGCGGTTCTGCTCGCGGTTCTGCCCGCGGTTCTGTCCGCTCCGTGCCTTTTTGTGCGTTGAGGAGAGGGCAGTGGGCAGCGGGCCACGATGCTTGGCCGCCTTTGCTTGCGCTTTATGAAGTGCATTGTGGGAAATACAGACGGACGAGTCACTTCTGATGCATCCTCGTTGAAACGGGCGCATCCTCGTTGAAGTTATCATCCGAGGATTTCCAGCAAAGTTGCCACGAAGCGAACTCTGAATTGGAACAGGACTTGTGACGTGAGGGATGTCGTTTCACAAGTCCACACAAGTCTGCACAAGTACGCTACGTGGACTGAGAGACGGCCGGGCACAAATCTACCCGGGGTACGCCGAGTTCAGACCAACGTTGATCGACGCCGATCGGATCTATCCCGCGCCTATTATTACTATTATTATTATTATTATTATTATTATTATTATTATTATTATTATACTTTTAATATGTGCTTATTATAGGCCTTTGCTAAATCATTATATTGATACAGGCCTACATACTTTATTCATTATATAGGTGCATACACTTTTTTCCAATCCAATGGGAAAAAAATATGTGCTGCACAGTCAACACAACATCAATAAACATAATGCATAAACAATAGCATGATAAATAATATGAGAAAGTCAAGAAAACTATTTAAAACATAGCAGTAGAGAATTATACAAAACAAAATCCATAAAAACAGGTTAAATGCCAGCGCGTAATAGTGTGTGTTTTAAACAAGACTCGAAAGCATCAACTTTTATGCGCGCTTTGAGCGTCTATTGTTCTCATTACAGCTCATAATCCAATATGCAACTATATATATTGAATTCACTCTCAAAACGTTCCAGGAAATAACAAGTTTAAACAATTATTATTTATTTACTTAAAAAAAATTGAAATGTATAATTTATATATATATATATATATATATATATATAATTTATTTTATATATAAGATTTATTTATTTATAGGAGATCTTCTACTGAAAGTGTTTTTCAGACTTCCTATAAGCGATGTGATCTGTTCTTCTGTATCTACCTCTGTTTCTACCTGCGTTGCACCAATGAAATTTCCCCATGTGGGACAATAAAGGAATATCTTATCTTATCTTATATATATATGTTTTGTATTTTTAAGGTGCATATAAGTTCTTTCAAAGCGCTGGGGCTTTGGAGGTGGAGACGCGTTTGCTTCAAAAGGAGACCCCAGCAGGATTCTATCCTGTGCCCTGACCCGCTCATTATGCGCTGTTTCAAGACATCAGCTGAGCAGAAGCGTAGCTTTTATGTTCCAACATTTCACCAAAGTATTGTAAAATCTAGAACGATTGGATTTTTTTAAATCAACAGTATCAAACTCATTTTCATTCATAATTATATTTAAATTTATTCTATTTCATCTCCATTCCCTCTTCATTCCCTCCTGCCAAAAACATGACACATTGACCCGCGACCACATTAAACTAATAACAGTCTACATTTTGAAAAGCTGGTGATTTCCACTGGGGCTCGCGTGCGGGGCCCCTCTCTAGACCCCAAAAGTCCTCTCCACTCTGTGCTTTTCACGCACGGCACGGCCCTGTCTGTCTGCCTGTTGGGCCCGACCAGTCATTATTTGAATCGAATTTTCTACTGCGAGCATGCACGAGCTTTAAAGGTGAGGTTCAAAAACAGGCAGCGCTCGCTCTTTATGCGCGTTACAACCCGCGGTGTGTGAGTGTGTTAACAGAGAATAGAGTGAGGAAGATTTCCTAGTCACTGCACGTCTGGCACATGAAGCTCACGTATATGAGCTGCATGTGTTCTTGAAACAGGCAAACAGTTGTAGACAACTATTTTAGTCAAATGATGCATACGCACTGCAATAAAGCTGTTGTTTGAAATATTATGCCAGAAGGCGTAAGGCACGATGTAAATATGCTAAATTAAACACATTCCTTTCTCACATCATCTTGACACGCTTTGACAAGAGTGGGAAGTCAAATTAAGTATAATTTATAAAAACAGATAAATGCCATTTGAAAGACAAAAAAAAGCATCAGACCTGTTGATAGAAAAGCGATAGATAAAGATTTTTGGGACATTTTCAGCATTTATTCCGCTTCAGTTTGAATTGGGTGAACTGTTAGTCAGGAGTTTTAGGGGCAATCAACCTGAATGATGTAAACTTTACATTATAACAATTTTTAAAAGACGTTTATATCAATGTAATGCAATATGCAATATCACTGTATTATGCTTACCATAGTTTCGTTTTTTATTTTAATTGGAAAGTATGTATTAATTAACAGCTAATACTGTAAATAAACCTTATTTAGCTCAAAGATAATTTTCATCCGTAATCCCATGGGACATTAGTTTAGCTGACAAGATATTTGAGACAGATTTAATATTTAAAGCAAAATTATCTAAAGACATTAATACATAAAAAACAGACTAACTACAACAATTAGTACCAAGGTGAGATGACAGAAAAATTGTCTTTGGAACATTTGTTGTATACTCTTCTTCAGGTTGTCCCTGTATATGTAACTGTTTTTTTTTTTACATGTCATGTAAAAAAAAAAAAACATTGTGACACATCTTCAAAATGGAGGTATCTGGTTTTGCAAATGAACTCTTCAAATAAAATTGTTCTGACAAAGGTAATCTGTCACACGGCATTTTTTTTTTTCAATAGAAATTTGAAATAAAAAAATTAAAATAAATAAAAAGGTTGATTACAAAAGTGAAATCAGAATAGTGTTGTCTAACCCTGATGTGAACTCATTTGATTTTTGTTTGCCTGAGATACAATTTTGCAAAGTTGATAAAAAAAATGCACCCTTTCTTGTGTGTTAACTATTATTGTAAATTATGAATAACATTAATTTGATTTAGTTTGTTTAGTTAGTTCAGAGACAGAATGAAATAAAGCGTGACAACTTGCCTTGGACTACACAACTAGCAGGGTTTTAAAAAGTAGTTTTAGTGCAATTCAAACATTATTCCATTCAACTATACGATACTGTTATTAATAAAGCCGTTTTTTAAAATTATTTTTTTATTAAATTATTTTTTTATTAAATGTACTCGATTTTCCTTTGCTGACAAATGAACACAGCAGTTTTCTTGGCATGGAAAAGAAAATTTGTGTATTTTGCTTGACAATTATTTCATAAAACTCCTGTTTTTTTAGCATATATTTTTTTACTAAAAATAGGGTAAATCTTAAAACTAGGGTACCCAACTTTTTTTTTTCTTTATTCAATACTGTTTCTACACCAGACATTGTACTGTAAAAGCAGAACTTTGTTTTATCCTTTCAAACTTGTGATAAAGAGCCATAATATAGGTTATTTTACTTTGGGATGAGAGCTGACTATTTAAGGGTACTAGTGATATGCCAAAGAGTTTGTATGAGTTGACTACCTGGTTGTCCTCAGATGATAAGGGGAAAACTTGAAATGGTATGCAATAGGCTTGACACAAATGCTTCAAATGCAGTGCAAATGGAGATACGTATTTTTTTGCCAAACAAATTAATCTTGGCCTGTGTCCTGAAAATAAAATCAAACATTACACAACATTATACATTGCCGTAAAAGCCAATTTTGCAATTCAGCTTTTTAAATAGAAAATACTTGTTTTTAAATTAAAATATCAAAAGTTATGTAATCACCTATAAGAATTCAAGAGTTCAATGCAACGTCCAAAAGGATCCACATGGTTCATTAATTGGCTACTGTGTAACCACTAAATGTTGCAGCACTTGCAACTCATCAATACATTTGAGGGCTCTTGTACAGTTTAGGAATATGGTGAAAATGAACAATTGACATGCTTGAACCATTTTTTACCTGTAGATTATGAGCGTGGCACGATACTCTCTCTGAAATGTCACATCCCCGTCTCAAGTTTGAGTCTGTGTCAGTTTATTATGACAGAGGTGTCAAAGGAAGCTCCAGGCCTAAGAATGTGAGGACAGGACATTATCAGAGTGAGTGAATGAGATATGGAAAGAGAGAGTGGCAGAAGAGAGGGAGAAAGAGTGTGAATGAGTGATAGGAGAGAGAGAGAGATTTGTTTTAATTATGTCCATATGTTTAGCATTACACCCCATTCACACCTCGTCCTAATTGCAAAACAAAAATAAGTATTTACATATATTTACACTATTTAACTATTGTCCAGGGTGCACCCCGCCTAAGGTCCTAAGTCACTGAGATAGGTTCCAGTCACCCGCATCTCCTAACGGGAACAAGCGGTAAAATGAATGAATGATGACTGTAATGACTGTTTACATAACACTAAAGTATTTACGTATATACTGTGTTCACATATATAAAAGGGTCAAAAAATTAGTTGCCCCTCCCGCAGAGAGGCTAAGATCCCCCAAACTCCCAGCAGTCCTCAAAACCCTCCTCGACACCTTTCATAGAGTAGAGGCCGTCTGTGCCGAATCCTTACAAACAAGGGTCTTCACACTCGTCCTGACAGAGAGAGAGAGAGAGAGAGAGGGAGAGAGGGAGGGGGCGAGAGAGGGGGGAGGGAGGGGAATAAAGAGGGGGGAGGGGACAGAGAGGGGAGAAAGAGAGAGGAGATGGAGAGAGGGAGTTTCACACACAGCATCACCAGGCCAGTCTCAGAAGAATGAGCCTGGTGAAGGGCTCTGGGCTTTAAAAAGCAATAAAAAAATATCTGTAATTAAAGTAGTGTAAACAGCTCTTGTCTTCAGCCTCATTGACACCGCTTCCCTCTTCAGTGTGCTCAGTGTGAAGTCCTTGCGTCCTTTGCTGGCTACCAAAGTGTTATACGGGAACATCGGGACTGAGTTTCTTTGACTTGTTTTCCCCACATTACGTTAAGATCTACATGCATAAGTACCAAAAGATTGTTTAAAACCCCAAACACTGCATGAAATAAGGCAATGAAAAGTGTTTTGTGTTTGAGTGAGTCCTGCACTGCCCACATACTATGTGCTGAGGAGCCATGGCCCAGAGCCAGTGCAGAGACTTACAGGTCACTCATCGTAGGCAGCGAGCACAGATAACTCCTGGTTTAATTAGAATCTGTTTAGGAGGCACTCAAACACACAAAGTCGGGATGAGACGTGCTAAAGAAAGACCTCAAACAGACTGATCCAGATCCGGGCCAATCTAAGACAAAAAGCAGAAACACTCGTGATGTGTGTGCTGCCAGTGACAAGGTTAGCATTAGCTAACATGCACTGTATTCTGTTTGTAATGACAATCATCATTCAATTCAATTTATTTTGTAACACCTGAAATCACAACAGCAGTTGCGTCGAAGGGCGACAACAAAAACAGATCAAACTATGTTCGTAGGAATTTACCTTTGTCCAGGCATCCCCTGTCCTTAGACCCTCCTTCTTGGCAAGGAAAAACTACAAAATCTTTTTGGGATAAAGTTGAAACCTTGAGGAGTTCCACGTTGTAGGATAGATCCGACTCCCTCAGAGGGGCAGGCGGACGATTGATTCTAAACTTGACAAGGAGCCAGTGAAAAGATGCAAGCACCGGCTAATGTGCGCTCTACTTTTAGTTGCTGTTAATAATCTTGCTTCGGCATTTTGAACCAGTTGAACGCTTTTCATGGCGCTTTTAGGACATGAAAAGAGAGGGAGTTACAGTTGTCTAATCTAGAAGTTATAAATGCATGCTTCAGGCTTTTTTCCGATTTTAGTTATATTACGCAAATATGCTGTTTTACAGGCTTGATTTATATGCGCTTTGAACGAGTAAAACACCAAGGTTTCCTACAGTAGAACGGAAAGCTTTAGGGCCCAGTACAAGGACCTACATTTTTTCAGGTTCAAGAAGCAGAGAATGTTAATGGCAGCATATAAAGAGTAAATAGAATTGGATAGGTGAAGAGCTCTGGTTTACATTAACAAACTGGTACCTATCTGATAAATGGGATTCAAATAAAATAAAATGTATTTATAAAACAGCTAGAGCTTCCCAAAAGCTTATCTCGCTCTATCAAATGCCAAGGAGAAAAAGTGCATCTTGAAGTGCTCAAGTGATTTTGCAAAGGCAACGTGTTCCACAACTGTGGTCCTACAACACAAAAGGCCCTGTCTCCTCTGGTCTGAAGGGGGGAGAAGGGGGGTTCATGCAGTACATTGTCAGAGTGGGGAATCAAACTCACGACACTGCGTACATATACCACTGGGCAGTAATATTATTATCGTATTTTCCGTCTATTTTACGACTTTAAGTCGTACCTTTTTTCATAGTTTTTGCCAGGGTGTGACTTATACTTATATTTATACTTAAACTTTTACTTACACTCCGGAGCGACTTATATGTTATATTATTTGTTATTTTCACACTTGCAACCGCATTTCATACTCCAGTGTGACTTATGTATGTTTTTTTCTTCTCTATTATGCACTTTTTGGCTGGTGCAACTTATACTCTGGAAACTTATAGACTTATAGTCCGGAAAATACAGTAAGTATTATTGTCATTAAATATTTATTTTTACAGTTTATTTATAGCGCTTTTCCACCAAAACATGGAGGTTTTCTTTTTCACCAGCCACGTCAAGAGCTGGGTGTTTACATCTGTGTAGGATAATGTACACTGAACGCATATTGTCCCACATCCACAACAAGCCATTATACCGTGCTTGGCTTTCCCTGATGACTCCATTGGGGGACACTACCAACTTGCCCACTCGCTACAACCAGGAGAAAATGTTGTATCAACCGTACCGGAGGGAGATTTTTTTTTCTTACTTAGAAAATGACCCCTTTTTGGCTCAGTCTGTGGGCTATTTGCATATTTTTGGCATGAGCTCTTTTTGTTTGTTTGCTCTATTATATTTGTATGTTGTGTTCAACCAGAGAGATCTGTAACAAAAGCAGACTTACAAGAAGAAAAATAGATATTATATACCTACAAGAGACCCCTTTAAACAACTTAAAACATAACAAAAATCAACTATATTTGGTTATAACAGACTTTACTATTCCTCATACTGGGGCAAACATAAGAAGGGAGTGGCCATATTGATCTCAATGTCCTTTTGACAATGCCATTGTTAAGTTTCTCCGGAACAGGTAACTTTTTAGCTCATAATATGTAGAACGCATAATTGTGGACTAGCTGAAATGTACTCTTTTACGGCTTAGCTGACAAAATGTAAAACTTTTGAGTTTGTTGCATTATCTTGTTCTTCAGACATGTTTTCATAAGAAGAGACTCTTGTTAGCTTCTTTGTGCCACTTTATTTACCATGTATGGAGCAACAATCAAGCAATATCACAGCAGTGCTTTTCACGCATCGACATAAGGCAGAGGAAGTGAGCATAACAGGAAGTGCATTTACACAACATAAAATAAAGTGCATTTATATTATATCAACAATACCGGTAGTTAAAGTAGACATAAATGATGTGTATGGCAACACAATTCTAACAAAAACAAAAGTCGGATTTTTGCATATAACACTAACTTGTTTTGCATATAACACTAACATTTTTCCTTTTCAAATGTTCAGTTGCTTGCTTAAGGTAAACTATTTTGAGAACTGTTTGAACACTGTTCTGTTGAAGTTACTCACACAGGATTTTTTTTTTTTTGGATTAATTTTAATCTTTTACAGTTACGTGTACTGTGACAGCTACTTCCCAACCACACACACAATGGACCAGACCACAGCCACCAGTGTCTGCAATCTTTGCTCATCTATTAATTAGAATGGCTCAGAGGGATGTTTAATTGTTTAAAGGTTTTAACGGTTCTTTCCAAATAGGGCCTCCACTGATATGAGATTGATTGATAAGGATGCCTGCAACAGTCTCCAAAATGCAATGTAAGTCAAACTATTACTGACTTTTTGAAGGTTTGACGTGGCTCTTGGTTCACAAGTGAAATTTCTTATACACAGTAACTCACATTCATTACAATGCAATTAACTAGCACAAATATTTTATATATTAAAAATATGAAAATTAAAATAACACAAGAAAATAAAATGGCTTAATACTTACAGATTTATGTTCAAGTAAACACTGACGTGATGTCACAGACTTCCTTTGACATCACTTCCCGGTGAGTATGTTCTGTTCTCAGAGTTGTTCATTTGCTACTTTTTTATCATTAATCCACTAATTATACACAAACAGTTCTTAGCTTCCTTTACACCATTGAAAGTTGGATTGCTCCGTTTACGGATCACTTTTGTCCACTATTTCGTGGCCTAAACCCCCTTGTTCTTTAGCCTCTGTTTGAGCTAGCCTAGCTGCTAACTTCATGGCTCAATCTTCCCCTTGACCTGCTCAAGTTGTCATATGGAGTCAGAACCATGACTCCTTCTCTAACAACTGGTGCATGGAGTGTAGAGTAGTGGCAGTTTTGGAGGCTAAAAGAGAGCTGAAGTCTAGATACAGCCAGGTTGTATCATTAGGTTTACCTGACCATTAGGGTTGCCAACTACCTCAACCCCAAATGAGGGACACTTTCTTTCACGCATGTGCGTGCGCGCCAACAGCTGACCAACAATAATGGAAATTGCAAGGTTTTATTAGCCATACCATAAACCTACTAATTTCAGTGTAGTTTTGGTAAACCACTGTACTTGCTTGGATGTATTGTTCATGGGAATAGTGAAGACAATAATTACAAGTTTCTCTCAAATTTCATGTTAGCATTAGACTACAACCATATGCCACAGACACTGAAAAGCTTTAGGCCTAAACCAACCATTGTCAAACTAATTTATCACAGTTCTGAGCACTACATGGGAAGCCATATCATATTGAAGGGGGGAAAAATACATTTATATGTTAACATTTTATTATAACTCTGACATTTAAGCTTTTAAAACATGTAATTTAAAGGGTGTAGAACTTTTGTTGTTATTATCCATTTGTTCAGTTTTTCTCTCATACATAAATTGTATTGGTGTTAATATCCTGACCTGTTTCTGTTGTTTCTTACTACTGTATTGTCTTCTTGACCGTGTCTCTGTTGTTATCCTCAGTTGTCTGTGTATTTGCTGTCTGATTCATGGACCTCCTATTAGCCTGCAGTAATTGACAGAAACAAATCATTATTAGTTTGAGAAATACTGCCCCTAATCTATCAGGTTATGTGTGGGGTGGGGGTTGCATAGATAAGAAGTTTAAATTAACAAAGTCAAAAGAAGACTCACCATCTAAGGCAATTCGGGACGGCTTGCAACCCTTTTGACCATGCCACAGGTAGCGGTGTAAGCGTTAGCAGTGCTAGCAAGGCTAGCCCCCCAGCACCCCCTGTGTAGCCGGGACTAGACCAGGAACAAAACAGGGACTAATTTGTGACATTTCGGGAGAAACAAAGCCCTAAACGCCAGCCTGTAGTTCCCGTCTTCAATAGGTCACACGCCCGCTGAATGGACCCGTGACACTTTGGTAATTGGAAATTCTATGGTTAGAGAAGCTACCAGCAGCAAGTGTTAGGTGTTACCCGGGCCCAGAATGGGTGATATTGAAGGAAACCTAGACTTATAAAGCAGAGTAGACAGAGGTTCTGAACTGTTAAACCACTTTCAATCAAAGTTTATTTGTGGAGCACAGTTCATACAAAAGTAACTCAAAGTGCTTTACAACAATAAAAGATGATTAAAATCACAATAAAATATAAATCCCAAGAGATAAATAATGACGTTACGATGTAATTAATGAAAGAATGAATTGTAGATAAGATGCCTTCACTCAAAGGCACAGCTAAACAGAACCACTTTTAGCCTAGACTCAAACACTGCTAGCGTAGGGGCCTGTCTCACAACCTCAGGGAGACTGATCTAGATTTTAGCTCCAGAAAACTGGAATGCTGATTCCCAATGTTTGGTGGACTGCCAATACTTTCTTTTTGTTTCTGTGGGCCGAAGACAATAATTTCAGTCTTGTTTGAGTTTAGCTGGTGAAAGTTTTTCTGCATCCATAAGCTGATCTGTTGGATGCAGTGACTCCAGAGTGAATCCACTGGTCCATATTCACCTACCGTCAATTAAAAATCTGAGTGATCTAACAAGACTAAGACAGAGACTTTGCCTGCATCAGTACTCATGTTTTTTAGCATTCAACTGGTTATCTAGTTGGTGCTCTCAAAACAATGTACGGTAGTCTTTGCCAACAGCTGGAGTGCATTTTGGGGAAAGCCCGAGCTCATATGCAGGGATAGCATCAATATGACTTCGGGTACATCCCTTAGTCATCTAAAGACTAGCCTTAGTCATCTAAAGTGACCACCCAGAGAGGAGCCCCAGGCGCAGAGTAGCAGTGTAAGCTGAGCTCTCGCCTGCTCTGTCACAAATTAAGAGTTCAGATTCAAGGCAAATGTGTGTACCTTGTACAAAAAATACCAAAAAGTCCAATCTCAAAAAAGCTATTTCAGCTGTCAGACCAAATAACTTATTATAAATTCACACTCACAAATTGTGCTAAACATTAGGGGTCAGTAGCTTAGTGGAAGAGTGCTCATCTTCTGATCCGATGGTTGGCGGTTTGAATCTCGCTCTGGTAGAGCAGTCAGATCCACTGACCCACAGGTTGGCAGTGCGATCGCAGCTGCCTCAGGTGAATTCTGCCTAAGTATCCCTGTGCAAGACACTTAACCCGTCTGGGCCCCCTTTTAAAAAAAAGTCTGAAAAAAATCTGTCTCTGTAATGCATTCAGCGTTAGATAGCATTGGCTTCACTCAGAATGTAAATAAACTGACACACAGTCACAAGCACACTCTAGATGTGGAATACAGATTAGTGACCAAATTGTCTTCCCTCAAAATCCTATATTGTCAAATAATTTCCTTATTGAATTTGAGTTTATTCTGAAAGATTATCCAGCCCCAAAGAATAACAGTATAATAATAAAGATAAAAGTATAATGGAAAATATCTGAAAAATCTGGGGCTACAGTGAAAAACAGATAAAACAATGTTCATAGGGACTTGGCAATGTCGCAGCATCCCCTGTCCTTAGACAAATGTCCCAAGCTCCCCTGTCCGTAGACCCTCCTTCTCGGCCAGGAAAAACTACCCAACAAACTGGATGAATTGGCGCTGCTGATGACACGGTCCCAGACTGCTTCATACAGTTGGAGGGTTTCCAGCTGTTTCGCTCTCTCTGGGGTGAAATCATGCGGCGAAGGAGTCAGTTTCTACAACAACAACGCCAGGTCTTCAGATGTGACTGATCTCCAAACACTGCTCTCCTGCTCTGGAGTATGTTTTCATCAACTGCAAACCATTCGACTCTCCACGTGAGTTCGCCTCGTTCATCCTGGCCGCTGTTTACATCCCACTGAGCGCGTACGTACAGGAGGCACAGCACGTGCTCGAGACCGAGGTTCTGAGTGTGGAGCGGACCTACTGCTCGTTGTGTATTATCCTGGGTGATTTCAACAGGGGGAATCTCAGCCACGAACTACCAATGTAGACACAGTCAGCGATGCTTTTTTCGTTAAAGTTCAGGGTGTCAAAATTGGGGTGGTTTGTAGGGGATAGAAATAATAATCATAATGGAAAAAACATTTTTTTCCACTATAAAAACTCGAGCTGGAGTCAACTCACAGAGTTCTAATTTTCGATACCACTCACTAGAATATTCGTCCTTGTTTACTATACAATTTTAATTGTATCCGGGGGCTCTTCTTGTCCTTCGGCTCGGGCCTGAAAATAATGACAAAATAAACTATTTTTTCAACCATTTGTTTCTATTATAAAAACTCAAGCAAGATTCACGTGATTTTGTCGCTTTGTGTCCGGTCGCAAATTAACCCATTATAATTTTTTTTTGGTTGTCTAAAACAAATAGATTGTCTTTTATGCTTTTTTAAATATCAAATATGGAGAGGGCACTAGAGAGCCATTTTATTAACCAGCCACTTAATTTGCATATCATTGCAATTTTGTTTAAATTCATGATGACCATACCTGAACGCGTATCAGCTTCAATTTTATAACATTTCATTGCTCATGGGTTTTGTGTCTTGTGGCCAAATTTGAAGTGTTTTCAATGAAAACTGTAGGAAATGCCAAAAGTTTGACGTGGTGCACTTTCGTCAGCGCCGTGTTTGCCCTAAATCATACAGGAAGTCGGCCTATTGGATCAGAGTTATAATATAATTTTTACATGTCCTCACATGAACTATTTTTTGGAGTAGGCGTCATATTTTTACTGCAACTTTTTTTGGTATCGGGCTCCCATTGGCCCCATGTTTTTAAGGTGGCACTACTGAGTCATCTTTCAATATTTTTTCACTGGGTCTTTGATACCACTTACGGGAATATTCGTCCTTGTTTACTACTCAATTTTTGTGTTTTTCTAGCCCCCAGATACAATTAAAGTCCCTTGCCGGGACGATTCTCGTCCTTCGGCTTGGGCCTAATAAATAAATAAATAAATGAACAATAATTCTGAAGTAGAACATTATATCAAGCCTCTAATTAAAATAATGATCCACAATTCCAGATGTGATGTGAGTGGGGTCTATCTTATTGGAAACAGACTCGATAAAATGTAGGTATCGCTCTCTTTCTCTATCCATCCATTTCTCTCTCTCCTATTTATTATGATTTTTTATTTTTTTTTATGGGTTAGTATAGCGTAAAACACTTACTTTGAAGACATACAAACATAGTAGGTGGCAGTAAATGCACCTTTTCAGTTGGCTGCCAACTGCCATTAAAAGTGACACAACAACAACGACAAAATGTGGGTATCGATACTGCAATGCAAATATTCAAACAAATTAGCACATGCAAATGATAAGACTAGGCATTCATTATTCATTCATGTGCAAGGTCCAGTTCTTCATTTTTCTGTATTAAACACTCTCCAGCAACATCAATTGGACTTATCAATCTATGTCAGGTGTTAAGTTTGTCCTATAGTGCAGTTTGATAGCATTTTTAGAATGAAGACAAATTAATAAATGGATTTAATTAATTAATGAACTTATAGTTGTAAACCATTAAATATAATTTTATCCAAGCTATTTTTGAGAGATTGATCAATCGTAATTCATGTAACAATTTGTTTAAAAAATACATTTTGTCTGAGGGGCGGGGCGTTACTTACGCAGCGAACAGCTGTGTAAAACCGTGCCTTTCTCGCTCTCTCAGAGTGCTTGTGATGAGCAAAAAACAAAGGGAAACCTGCAAAAGCTCATAATGTAAAATGTAAACACTTTTAATTTCATCCAGGAACCACGGAAATACGACCCACCACATCCTTAATCCAAGTCTTCAAAGGTTGAATGGACGATTTTTTTTGGCCCAAATCTGAGTCTCATTTCCTCGTGGCGTGGACTACCGATTAGTCCTGCCACGTATCAATCATAAAACGCACCTACCGCTCACCTGCAGCCGCGTGCGGCTCGTCCCCAGAGAGCAGCACATTTCCGCGTGTCTAAGCGCATTGATCTATCATAATATAGTTTTCTCAGTGTACGGGACAAAATGAAGACGGAGAAAGACAGTTTGAGCTGACTCAGAAGTAGACGGAAATCTACGGAAGACGAGAGATGCGATTTGTTGCACTAATAAACAAACGCACGTGTGTGTTGTATCAGTCCGCACGGGGGAGTGCACATGCGCACTTCCGCCTACGTTCTCAAATCGCCGAAAAATCGTCCATTGCACCTTTAATGTGTGTTTGCAGCACGGATAATTGCGTTGATCAGCGGGCAACTCACACGTTTTTAATGTGCATCAATATTTGCCTGGAAATATGAACAGAGGAAAGCACTTAAGCTGCTTCCCATAACTGTGATTGCCCTGAAACAGAAGAGAGCAACAGACAGGAGCAGAGAGCAGGACAGACGCAGAGTCCTGTTAGGAGTAGATCAGCCCAGTCTTTCTGCTTGACAGTCTTATCAGCATTTGGCAACACAGATAGCCAACTGTTTTTATTAAGGCTTTAATGTGGTTTGGAATTGCCAATATAGTTTAAAATCAATGCAAAATTAAAATAGCTTGGTTGGCAAAATTCTAAACTGGTAGATTAAACAAACAAAAATGATAAATGAACTGGAATAGTTTAATTATCAGGCTTCAAATAACCTTAATACCTGCTTTATGACATGTATTTTAGGTAAACCTCAAAAGAGGCACCCTATGAAGTTAAATTTAACATCAAACTTATTTTGTCTCAGGAAAAGTATGTATAGGGGTGCGTCAATGCTGAAAAGTTTGAGAACCACTGCTATACTGTATATATATATATATATATATATATATATATATATATATATATATATATATATATATATATATATCGAATGGGTTTAAATAACACATCATATATTACAGTATAATACAGTCCAGTTTTATGTGGTTAAATTTTTCTCCCACTCATGTAAACGGCGCAGCGCCATTATATTCAACTCTTTTCTGGACACCTTCACCTCTGGCGTTGGACACCTAGTACGCAACCTGGGCTGGACTAAATCGTAAATCATTCACCCAAAATCCTTATCGCAGTATACCCAAAACTGGCACAGATTGACAACACAACACGAGATCCACACGTACAATCAGACTTCTGATTCCGACACTCGGCTCCGGAGCTGACCACAGTAAGCTCTGACCTCACGCCGCCCGGACCACACAGCATCCCACCGAGCACTTGGGTATCCTGCTGAGCACAGAACGCACCAAAGGCCATGCACACATCTTTGCGTGTAAACTCTCTGCACAATCACTGAGGGCTAAGAGGCCTGGCACTTGGACTAATGTGGGTCATTGCAGCATTCTGGGACTATGTGTTTCTAGCTTATGCCCCGCTGCTGCTTCCCCTCGTTAATGGATCAGAAGTCGAGCATCTCCACGTTTTGGACATGGTTTAGTCTTGGTTTAGTTTGGGTTTAGTTCGGGCACCTAGGGGTGAAAGCAACCTCTCCACATTGTGCAAAACAAATACAGGTGAACTAAATAAAGAAACAACACTCCGAGGCTGTATTTCAATATTTATTTTATAATTATAATAATTTTACTGTTTGTTTGTTTGTTTGTTTATTATTTTTGGAACAAATTGAAAAATGAAAATCAAACTCACTTCATTCTTTGCCTGGATGTGAGGCCATGACTGCAAACATCACCCATAAAGGAGGTGCTTTTGAATGCCACAATTATCAGTCATTGCATCAAACACTATCACCACATTCGGACTGGCACCATCGCACTCCAGCCTCCAGCGTCCAAATCCAAGCTAACTATTATCATAGGGTCCAGTGTACGGAATTCGATTCCGAAGACTGGCCTATATGCTGTGGTTCATGTTTGTTGACAACTTGATAGTGATGTCATAATAGTTGGCATAAGTTAGTGCGCTAGTGTTTTGAGGGAGGATTAAGTTCCAACTTGTATACATTTTACACATTGAAGGAGGGATCCGACTCCCTCAGACGGACTGGCTGACACAAGATAGACAGTGGAGCTGGAGCCACTCAGGAGGAGAACCAGTTCTTCAGGAGTAGAACCAGGCAGATGGAGTAGAGACCGCTTTTCCAGGGACTCGAGGAGCATCTGAGTCCACAGATGGGCCTGTCCCACTCTACCCGGAGTGGCAGGGAGTGGGAAAAGAAAAAGAAAAGGCAATGAACATATTGCAAGTGAAATCAAATATAAAATATATTTTTGAATAAGTAGTGCTCAAGCTGCCATACATCCACCAGCATAGTTGCTCCTAAGGCAGCGTAGCTGAAACTGTAGGTTTATATTTCTGTTCCTAAATGGCCTGACCAGAAGCGATTTCAAAGAGGAACATTTTAAGCCTGGTCTTAAATGAAGATACTGTGTCGGCCTCTAACATAGACAGGGAGCTGATTCCATTACACAGGAGCTTGGTAACTACCACCAGAAGGCCAATATATTGAGAGCGAAGAACTCTGTTTGGATGATATGGTTCTATAGCATCTTTGAGGTAGGATGGGTTTGTCCAGTGTGACTATCTGCTCAGATAAAGCGTCTCGTAGATGTTTAGGGCCCAGCACAATGACCTTGTTTTTTTCAGTGTTAAGAAGCAGATAATAAAGTGTCATCCAGGTTTTTATATCCTTCACACAAGCACTAAGTCTGTCTACTTGATCGCTCTGATCAGGTTTCATTGATAAATACAGCTGAGTGTCATCTTCATAGCAGTGGAAGTTAATGCCATGCTTTCTGATTATGTTACCTAACGGCAGCATATAAAGAGTAAACAGAATTGGACCAAGTACTGAGCCCTGAGGCCGTAAGTTACTTTAGAACAAGGTGAGAAGCTCTGGTTTACATTAACAAATTGGTACCTATCAGATAAATAGGATTCAAACCAGCTGAGGGCTGTTCCTCTGACACCTACATCACATTCTAACCTCTGCAAGTAGAATGTTGTGGTCGATGATGTCAAACGCCGCGTTCAGGTCCAACAGAACCAGGATTGAGACCAGTCCATCGTGAGTAGCAAATAATAGCAAATCATTTGTGACTTTAACTAGTGAAGTTTCAGTGCTGTGGTGGGCTCTGAACCCTGACTGGAAAACTTCAAATAAGTACCTATCCCGTAGATGGTGACAAAGCTGTATAACTACAACTTTTTCAAGGATTTTAGAGACAAAGGGAAGATTTGAAATAGGTTTGTAGTTTACCAATAGGTCAGAGACAGATCGAGGTTAGGCTTTTTCAACAGAGGTTTAAAGACGCATGTTTGAAGGACTGTGGAACATAACCACTTTCTAGTGAAGTATTTATTATATTAAGAATACGGTCTATAATTAGGGGGAGAATGTCTTTGAGGAGTCTGCTTGGAATGGGGTCTAGTATACAGGTTGAGGTTTAAGAGGACATAATGGCTGAAGTTATCTCTGCTTGATCAACAGTGGTGAACCTTTCTAAATTTACTGATGGATTTATATGGGACACTAGTTTTATAGCTTGAGCTTGTTCCGGGCTAATAGTGGGAGTCATTTAATCTAATTTGTCTCTGATTGTTTTTATTTTATTGTTAAAAAATCTAAGGAAATCATCAGAGCTGAGAGTAGATGGGAGTGAGGGCTCTACTGCGCTGTGAAAGAAATCTAGTATAACTTTTGTTGACTTCTATTAGATTTGAATAATATCTGGTTTGGGCCTTACGCAGAGCCTGCTTACAGGACAGTAGGCAGCTTTTCCATGCTTTTAGGGATTCTTCTGTGTGGGAGCGACAGAATGGTCTTTCTAATTTTCAAACTCTTTGTTTAAGTGAGCGCAGTTCTTTGTTGTACCATGGGGAGGCGCGCTTTGGCCTAATGACCTTCTGTTTTAACGGCGCTGCAACATCAAGGGCAGACTTCAGTGAATTCATGGTCAAGTCGACAAATTGGTCATTTACCCTGGGACTAAAGCTGTTCTCAGCATGACATGTCACTGAACTTTGAGATAGATTTTTTTGGATATTGTCCTTTTCATTATAATTTTATTTTATGGGGCTGGATAATCTTTAAGAATAAACTTAAAGGTAATTAGGAAATTATCTGACAATATTGGGTTTTGAGGAAAGACAATGAGGTCACTAATCTCTATTCCATACGTTAGGACAAGATCGAGAGTGTGCTTATGACTGTGAGTCGGTTTATTTACATTTTGAGCAAAACCAATGCTGTCTAACAGGGTGCTGAAGGCATTACTGAGAGAGTTATCACTCACGTTCACGTGGATATTAAAGTCTCCAGCTATGACTACTTTATCCAAGACTAGCACTAAGTTTGATATAAAGCGAGAAAACTCTGTTAAAAACTCAGGAGGTAGATAGATAACTATAAACAAAACTCTTTTTTGGTTTGTCCAATTTGGACACGTGATTGACAGCATGAGGCATTCAAATGAGCGAAATGCATTGTTAATTTTAGGACTTGAGGCTTGAGTACGAGATCACTGCCACACCACCACCCCGGCCTGTGCTCCTGGCGGTCTGAAAGTTAACATGGGTGTGTGGGGTGGACTCATTTAGTCTGACATAATCATTCAACAAAATTTTTGTTGAAGCCAAGTTTCAGTTAGAGCTAGAAGATCTATGTTATAATCACTAATTAATTAATTAACTAAAAGTGATTTAGAGGAAATTGACCTAATGTTTAGCAGTCCACATTTTATATGCTCATTTATTTGTTTATTTGTGTCATTTTTGAGTGTTATTTGGTCTGAGAGCTGAAATAGTTTTTCTGAGATTTGGCATTATTTGCACGAGACACGCACGCACGCACACACACACACACACACACACACACACACACACTCTCACTCGGGGCTCTTCAGTCACTTTAGGCGACTAAGGCTATCGGTCAAATTCCGAACTAATAGGGATGTACCCTCCGAAGTATGAGCCCTGGCTTTCCCCAAAACGCATTCCAGTTGTCACCAAAGACTACCGTACATTGTTTTGAGGGCACCAACTAGATAACCAGCTGTTGGATGCTGAAAGACGGCTCCATACCCTGGGCAGGGGACCAGAAAATATTACGGTATTTGACATCGACTTTGCCAATTCATACACCGAACCTACTTGTAATTTGAGCACCTCTGATTGTCTCCACTGGGCGTCGTCACCGCCTGCGTGAATCACGATTCGGCGGAACCTCCGTCTACTCTGCTTTAAAAGCCTAAGGTTTCCTTTGATGTCACCTATTCTGGCTCCTGGAGAGTACCTGACGCTAGCAGAAGCTGGTCTTCACATCTCTAACTTTAGAACTTCCAATTACTAGAGTGTCACTAGTCCATTCAGCGGGCGTGTGATCGCTGAGGGGAGAAAGCCTATTGTAGACGGGAAGCTCACGGTGCACAACAGATTGGCGTTTAGCGCCTCATTCCCTCTGAACTGTCACAAATTGGTCCCTATTCTGTTCCTGGTCTAGTCCCTGCTGCAAGGGAGGCACTGAGGGGCAAGTCTTAGCCTCGCTAGTACTGCTAATGCTAACGCTGCTCCCTGTTACGCGGTCCGGTAAACCTGATGTTACAACCTGGCTATAGCTAGACTTTAGCTCCTCTAAACAGCGGATCCGCGCTTCTAACTCCGTAACCATGGCCTTCAAAGCTACCACTACACTGCACTTAACGCACCTATTGTCAGAGAAAGCGCCAGGGTTCAGACTCGATATATGACAACTTGAGCAGATAAAGGCAGAGGATTCAGCCATGACGCTAGCGCCTATGCTAGGCTATGCTCGCTCAGGCTGAGGCTCGAGAGCGAGGGGGGTTTTAATCCAAAAAATACTGAACAAAGAGAGCTGTATGAGGCTGTATCCGGATTGTTTGTGGGGCAATCAAATTTTCACTGTTGTGTATATGAGGCTAAAATAGTGTGTATAATTTGTGGATTAATAATAGAAAGTAGCTCTGAAAACGCGACACACTCACCGGAAGTGGCGTCACCGGAAGGACACATCTTAAATGTTAACATGACGTTCTGTATAGTTCATAGATGCAGTGGGTCAGTGTGTTTGTGCAGACTACATAAGCATAGTGCTCTGAGAACATCCACTGTGTTAACTCTCATTAACCTGGGCAGTGTTCTAGCACACAGCTTACAGGTCACGTCATGTTAGCTCTGTAGTGGGTAATGTTGGGGCTAATGCTGCAGATCACCTGAAGCTTAAGCACACCGCTAATCCTGTGGGCCAACAAACTGCAGGACATTTGGCCTTGGCTAGCAAAATTAGCAGCACAGGGCATTAGAAATTAGCAGCACAGGGCATTAGAATCAGTCACATAAGGATGGAGGAGCAGCTGCAGCAAAAGAACATTCAGGGAGTGTGGAGGAGCCTGAAAACCATCTCGGGCTTCAAAATCCCCCCTGCCCAGACAGAGGGGGATCTACAGTGGGTGAATGATTTAAATGCTCACTTCTTGAGGTTTGATCGGTCACCCGCCCCTCCCCCTGCACAGCTGCATGCTCCCTCTTCCACAGCTGGACAATGCCCTGCATCGGTTCCTCTTTGCTTATCTGCCCCGGACCATCAGCTCCCCACTTCGCCTGGACTCACCCATCCCCCCAGCACACGGTCCCCCTGCCAACCACTGACTGTCACAGCAGCACAGGTGAGGAGTGAGCTGAAGAGGATTAAAGTGAGGAAGGCAGCAGGACCTGATGGCATCAGCCCCAGGCTCCTTAAGTCCTGCGCAGATGAACTGTGTGGAGTTATGGAGCATGTATTCAACATGAGCCTGAAGCTGAGGGTGGTACCACAGGTCTTGAAGACCTCCTGTCTGGTACCTGTGCCTAAGACACCGCGCCCCAAAGACCTCAACAGCTTCAGGCCAGTGGCTCTCACGTCCCACCTGATGAAGACACTGGAGCGGCTAGTCCTGGACCACCTCCGCTCCACCGTGAGCTCAGCCATGGACCCGCTGCAGTTTGCATATCGGTCTGGCATCGGAGTGGAGGACGCCGTCATCTCCCTGCTGCACCGCTCTCTCTCTCACCTGGAAAAGCCTGGCAGCTCTGTGAGGATTCTGTTCTTCGATCTTTCCAGCGCCTTCAACACCATCCAGCCGCTGCTCCTGAAGGACAAGCTGGAGACGGCTGGTGTGGAGTATGACCTGGCAGAGTGGATCCTGGACTACCTCACAGACCGACCCCAGTTTGTGAGAGCCCGGAACTGTGTGTCTGACACTCGGACCTGCAGTGTGGGGGCGCCCCAGGGCACTGTCCTCGCGCCCTTTCTCTTCACCCTTTATACTGCAGACTTCAGACATGACACGGACAGCTGTGTCCTGCAGAAGTTCTCTGACGACTCTGCCATCATCGGACTCATCACGGACGACGATGACGCGGAGTACAGAGGACTGGCGCAGGACTTTGTGGACTGGTGTCAGCGGAACCACCTCCTCATCAACACGGGGAAGACCAAGGAGATGGTGGTGGATTTCCGCAGACGCCACCCCACTGCCCCCTCACCAGTGAACATCCAGGGACGGGACATTGAGAGAGTGGACTCATACAAGTACCTGGGTGTTCATCTGAACCACAAACTGGACTGGACTCATAACACAGACGCACTGTACAGGAAGAGCCAGAGTCGGCTCTACCTCCTGAGGAGACTCAGGTCTTTTGGAGTGACAGGGCCACTCCTGAAGACCTTCTACGACTCTATGGTGGCATCAGCCCTCCTGTATGGTGTGGCCTGCTGGAGCAGCAGCATCACAGAGAGGGAGAGGAGGAAGCTGGACAGAGTCATCAAGAAGTCCAGCTCCGTCCTGGGCTGTGCTCTGGACTCGGTGCAGGAGGTGGGGGACAGGAGGGTCCTGGCTAGATTCACATCTATGCTGGACCATGAGTGTCACCCCCTGCAGGACACTCTCTCCGCTCTGGAGAGCAGCTTCAGTGAGAGACTGATCCACCCTCGATGTGTGAAGGAAAGGTTCCGTAGGTCTTTCCTTCCTGCTGCTGTCAGACTTTATAACAAAAACTGTTAGTACTGAACACTCGCGGTACTGACCTAACCATGTGCAATTCTGTCATATGTGCAATTGCTGTTGGAGTTCATGTGCAATTACTGTGAAATTCATGTGCAATCTATGTGCTGTCGTGACACATATTCATGTGCAATTACTGTCGTGATCACATGTAATGGTATTTATGTATTTATTTATTCATTTGTCTATGGGAGTTTTTATTTATTTATAGGAGATCTTCTACTGAAAGTGTTTTTCAGACTTCCTATAAGTGATCTGTTCTTCTGTATCTACCTCTGTAACTACCTGCGTTGCACCAATGAAATTTCCCCATGTGGGACAATAAAGGAATATCTTATCTTATCTTAATGAAGTATTAGGATGTATGATAAAATGCATTTATGAAGGTTATCACTTCTGTAATTTAACATTTTAATATGCATGTAACAGTATGCAACTTTCTGGAGATGGCATCTCATGTGTGATTGCATGCAAATAGAAAGTTAAAACCATAATTCAGAATATTCTCCATGAAGATACGTTTTATGCCATACTGTGGAATATTATTGGAAAATGAAAAATATGCAGTAGCCATTTTGGGCAATACTCTCTATCTGAAGAACACATCTGAAGTTGTTCAAAATACACAGTTTTGTTAATGAAAAGACCCTGTGGGGAAAATAATTATACATACAGAAAAAATATTGTACATTTTGTACATTGTACAATTTGCTGACCTTGGTATAGGTTTGAAGAATTGATATCAACAAATACTGGTTCTCGGCCACAACAGTAAGCTAAATATCAAAATCCAGTGTTGGCTGAAAATTTCACAAAGGCCTGATCAGCCATGTTATGTGACATCTCTTAGCCATTACTGACTTTGAACAGTGTGAACCTTGCTCCTAGCCCATAGTTACTAGAGCAGTCTAAATATTTCATAATAAACAAACATTTAACAATTAGCATGCTGGTGGATTTGATTGCGTTCTTTGACGTCACTACATCCCATAGGCCTGTAGTGTGTAACTGAGATAGGAGCAGTAGATTTTGTGTTGTGGTTGGATAAATATAGTGAGGAACAGATGTCATAAACATAAATGATCAGGTAGATTTTTGTGTGTGTTTAGTAATTAATTTACTTTCTGCCCATTACTCTAGTCTCTGTCTACACTAGTGTATGAATATGTGTGTGAATGGGTGAATGGTTCCTTTATGTAAAGTGCCTTGAATGTAATAAAGTGCTTTATAAATGTGTAAATTTTAATACCAACTTTGGCGTGTAGGTCAGCAATGGCAATGTTTTTGTATTTTCTGGAGTTATAGTTGTTAGTCCCAATATCAACCCCCAGAAACATGGTTGGTGAGTAGTTTTCTGTTGGGGTTTTCCCCACCTTAGCCAACAGTTCCTGAAACGTGCCAAAGATTTGGCTTCCACCACTGTAACTCTGCTGTCGAAGTATTACCAGGGCCAACAAATGAGGTGTGAAAGGTGTAGCAGTGTGGATGTGTGCGTCTGTGTTGCCCCGCCTGCAGGGGGCGCCAGACCTAAACTATAAAAAGACGCTCCATGTTGTTGTTCCATGCGTCTACTCCGCGTAGCAGGTATGAATGGTACAATGCATTCAGCTTTAACGCGTAACTAGGGCCCTTATCAGACGCTCTTTCATAGTGCCGCTGTCCGCTCGGGGAGCGCCTCATCGCGCAGCTGGGTGTGCCTTCATTGTAGACCAGGTGTGTGTGTCCCCGGTGGTCCTCTGAAGCCAGGGGTCATTCCCAAACCAGTTTATAGCCCCTGTACGGCGTGCCCTCGAAGGGGTATGTTTCTGGTGATTGGCTATAGCGAGCATTTAAGTTGATGTGTCTGTGTTTTTAAAATAATACATTTGTTCATAGGTGAAGGTGCAGGAGCCCATCGGGTGTTCCGGCTCAACCACCGCTGCCTTTTTGATTATTATGTTTTATTTTAACAAGTGCTACTCTCCCTGTTACTAGTTGGGATCCAGACTGTTCTTGTGGAAAAACGTTAATGATTGAATGTACTTCATTGTAATTCTCTTTGATACGGACTCTGCAAAGGAACTAAACTTTCAACCATCCAATCTACCAACTAGCTTAATGTATAAATAAATTATGCTTCAAATTGAACAAACTTGTCCTCTGATCAATACGAACCTGTGTCCTCGTTTACTGAGGACACAGGTATACGAGTGGAGGCCTTACCCTCGCATGCTACACAGGCAAGATTTTAAAAGTCATTTACTTACGGATTCCATTGTTGAGTTTTTAATGGAGGGTGCCTCTTTTATATTCCCTGCATGCATGTAAATTATTGTGTTGTAGGCACATATTTAAAAGTCAACATTCACAGAGTTGTAGTTGATTGTATGAGAATAAAAGGGGGCTAGTTATTGATCCTTGTGTTACACTACCATGACATGTAGAGCAGTGGGGGTCGGGATCGGCTAGGGATTCGTGAGGCATGACCTGAGGAACGCGAGATGATTTCATACCAAATAATCAACATTTTGTAGCACTTATTAAATTGGTATCCTGCTTATTGTATTAAAATGACTCACTAGCGCCACCTCAAAATTTTAAATACATTACAGCAGTGATGGGCCTTTTTCATCGTAGACTTATGAAACATACCTCATGTCGAGACAAGTAAAAAACCCTAAACAACCACAGGGAGTCGGCCATTGTGGGTGGAACCCAACCTTACACGACATTTTTTTTCCACCTTGGGCTTGGTAAAAGTGTCTTAATGAACTATACCCATGTGCAATTAGAGGTAATTCTTATAATAATGAGTTGAACTCATTGATATATAATATATATAGCTATAATTTACATAGGCTCTACAGCACCATGCGTTGACAAATTAAATTTGGCACAGCCATTCTTGCCATTCTGAACAAAAGACTATGACGGCATATCACTTTCTGCAAGCATGTTACTGTGACAACGTGACAAATATTGCCATACACCAACTTGCGTTTTGGTTTACAAGCATTTTAAATGGGATGAAAACAATTACGCTGTCTTAAACTGTCTACTCTGCTTTAGGAGCCTAAGATTTCCTTCGATGTCACCCATTCTGGCCCCCTAACGCTAGCAGCTGGCAGCTTCACGTCTCTGACTATAGAACTCCCGATTACAAGAGTTTCTCTAGTCTGTTCAGCGTGTGATTGCTGAGGTGAGAAAAGCTATTGTAGACGGGTAGCTCACGGTGCACTAAGGTTCGGCGTTTAGCGCCTTGTCCCCTCCGAACTGTCACAAATTGGTCCCTATTCTGTTCCTGGTCTAGTCCCGGCTGCACGGGATACGCTGAGGGGCTGAGCTTGGCCTTACTGCTACTGCTAGTGCTAAAGCTACGCCCTGTAGCATGGTCCGGTAAACCTGATGCTAAAACCTGGCTATAGCTAGACTTTAGCTCCTCTAAACAGCGGATCCGCGCTTCTAACTCCGTAACCCTGGCCTCCAAAACTACCACTACACTGCACTTCACGCACCTCATCAGAGAAAGAGCCAGGGTTCTGACTCGACATATGACAGCTTAAACAGGTAAAGGTTGGTCCAGCCATGACGCTAGCGGCTAGGCTACGCTAGGCTAGTTCAGGCTGGAGCTAGGGAGTGAGGAGGGCTTTTAATCCACGAAATACAGAAAAGTGAGCGGTTTGAGGCTCCGGATTGTTTGCGGAGCAATCAAACTTTCACTTTTGTGTAAATGATGCGTAAATAGTGTGTATAATTCGTGGATTAATCGATAAAAAGCTCGAAGAACGAACAGCTCTGAAAATGCGATACACTCACCGGAAGTGACGTCCTGATTTAGACCTAATAAATTGCGGCACCCTTGCGGCACTTGAGTACTTTCTCTCGTGTAGACATACTCTCCTCTTTCCTTGCAGTGCTTCTTTTTTCTGCTTTCTCTTTATCAGTGGGCTTGGTTAGGTTCGGAACTCAGAATCAGGCGGATCAGGCCCACTGGGGAAAATTACAGCCACACAGCCTTGTTCTGCTTGTGTAAAGCTACAAAGAGTATTTTATTTCATGTTAATCACACTCATATTGATAGAAAAAGATACAAAAGAGTGAATTATTGGACGTGCAAGCAGCCGACACAAGGAAGCCCGTGCCGCAAAGTCAAACTTATTCTTGCAAAGGACAAATGTTATAAATTTACCTACTACATAAAACTTAAGTTTTGAGAAAAACATTTTTGCGGCCTGAGCGTTACCTGGAGCCTTTCAGTCCACAGGGAAAGCGAGAGATTTACAGCAAAACTTAGGGCTTAGGGCTTGAGGCTAATGTGATTTTTTTTTTACTAAAATGAGATAAAATCACATCATGCAGCCAAGTGAATGGACAGTGACAGTTACAATAGTTACAATAGTATAACTAAAATTTACCAAAATATAGGAAATCAGTTCCAGCGAAGATAAGGTTTCGGGACATGAGTTGCTCATGGTTGTTTTGTTCTAGTGAAAGTAGCTCAGAGAGGCAAAATGGGAGACCTCTGCACTAAACGTTGGTTTCACCTGTGGAATAAAACTACAAAAAATAATTTTAGATTTTAATTTCATACATTTTTTATTTTTACTTTTCCGATGTTCAATATCTTACTTTCACAAGGAAGTATCACCATCATTCTTTTGACTGTATAATGCACTGTTTTTAATGTTGGGAACGTGGGGTGCCCTTCAGGTTTTCCTCCTGACAAATGGGTGAATACACATTCATATTTTCATAAGGAGTCAAAAGTCAGTTGTCCCTCAGCCTGTCAAACTTACACAAGGGCATACACTACAAGATGCATAGCCTCAGAAAAGGAATAAACAGGGAAAAGGTTTTCAGTTTTCAACATGTATTACAATAGTAAAGCGTAACATAAAATGTAAATAAAAATAAACAATTCCATTGGAGTATTCAACTCAGTTCATAAGTTGAGGGTAAGGCTGACAAAAACATCCACCCAAAAAACCAAACATTTGAAACTAAAATAAGAACACATATATTCAGCGTGAACAGGCAATTATTATATTGACTGAATGGCCTCTGGAACTGTGGCTCCAGGTGCGGGTCATGCCGTCATGTGCTGAGGCAGCTTTCTGTACTGGGATTCGGACATTTTTTGAATTACGAAAGCGGTTGGAAAGAACATGGCTCGAACGGCTGGCTAATAGGTGAGCAGACAGGGACTGTATAATGTAGTGGGGGGAGTTGTTATAGGCAGGACAGTGGGGATAATGGGCTGAACTGGGGGGCTGATAATGGGTGGTGCAACCCAGGTTGTCACAATACAATATTATAATTCAATTATTTATATTGTTGCAGTAAGTGCAATATATAAATTTTTAACCTGGTTTTAATTTAAATATAAGTATTTGATCAACAACTTTTCACCATCTGTTTGCTGGCTGAACAGGCAAACCCTAGATCAGGTCATCACCAGCACATGCATGAACAGTACAGGGACAGGGCCCTCCATTTGCAGTGCAATGGTCCGGAGCAGTCCAGAGTCTGGCGTGCTTAACAACGTGTGATGTGATGGAGGTAACGACGTTGCGGTGCAGCAATGGGAGAGCTCTGGGGCCAGAGAATAAGATCCACAGGAGGGGAGGGAGCACACAGGGGAGCCCACCTTGACCTCGAGGGATGAGGAGGTTAAGCAAACACGCTGCAAGCTTTGACAATATTCCAGGCCTTCTGTGGACCATGGGGGACCCAGTGTCAGCATGGAGCCCAGTGCCATTCACCTCCGCTCAGGACACATTCAGCTCCACTCAGCCACAGCTCTCATCAAAGCCTGTGTTGATGTAAGGAAGCTGGGATGGAGTCTGCACTGTGTGACCCCTACAACCACAACCAGCACCAGACCAGAGCAACCCAAGGGGGAAGAGGTCATGTTTATCGTACCATTCTGTTGGGGGTTCTTCAATGAATTGGTCATGCAGTGATTTTGCAATTGCATCAGAGACAAAGGACAAGGTGTATCTGTAAGGTCAGAAAGTGTTTCCACTGTCTTAAAAAGATTGTACCTGATTTTTTTCATGTAATAAAGTAAAATCTAGTGCAAATACATTGTTAAAGCAGCTGTTGTGTGCTGTCTGCATCTAATTATAGAGTGCTTTATACCCTGCAAGGCAGGAAATGTGCATTTAGCACTAATACACTATTTGGCCCGTATTTTCCCCCCGGTTTTAACGTTAACTTGGGCGCTGCAAAGCTCATTTTGTCACATTGCGTCAGAAACGAGTTACGAGTAATGCTACCCAACACTGGTAATGAAATAGTTACAAAGGTGGATAATGGTAAATAGGTAGAAGGAGCCAGGAATGACTACTGGGCGGCAGGGGTCAGTAAATAAAGACCAATGAAACAATGAAATTAAGTAATGTATACAGAGCTAGAGCTAAAATTATTCACCGCTTCTAAATTGTACAGAAACTTCTAAACCATTGTACAGAAACCCAACATTGGCAATCTGGCCAGCATAACAATAAATAGGGCCATTTAGAATGAAAATGTGTCCATGTGTACACATAAATCCATGTAACATGTGGCGCTAAGGTTAGGCTAAGGGTTATCTTGCATTGTCGCAAGAGTCGTTCTCAATCTGCGAATCAAGACCGGGAACTCAGATATTTATGCTACTCTGAGTAGGCAGGGCCCACTCTTTGTTTTCTATCAAATTAGCCTCTTTGTTTACTATCAGTCCTTTAATGGGCTATCAGCCTCCTATTGTGCCTGGCTCACGCTCTCACCTCCCTGTGTAACTGATTAGCATCCGAATGCCCTGGGCGTCTACCTCTCCAGGAATTCAAAGTTCTATTATAAACGACTGGATGGTTGAATATTAACCCACCGTTTCTATTCAAGGATGGTTTTTCTTTTATTTAACAAAGATTGCCTCTTTAACTCCTCTTTCAAACCATCTTTTCCTTGCTTAGAATCTTCTCTTCACTGTCTTCGATAGAGTGGTTAGTGGCTTTAAGATGAAGATGCACGGCGCTCTGGGGTCCTGAACTTGCATGTCTTCTGAGCTAAAAAAGCCTCTTGTGAAGTGGCTGTTTAGTCTCTCCTATGTAACGCTCTTTAAACTTTTCTTTACTGCATTGGATAGAATAAATAATTTCTCTGTTCTTGTGTCGGCATCTTGTCCTTAGGGTGAAACTGTTCTCTGGTTTAAAATAAACAGGGATTTCATGTTCTTCAAAATTATTTGCAAATTTTCCGACAGTCCCGAGACACACCCTTCTTTCTCTGTTCTGTTTCCCTTTTGTCTTGCTTTTTGGTTCTTTTCTATCTGTTGAGAGCCCAAGCTGGGTATCCAAAGGCTAAGACAGCATTCCGGACGTACTTTCCTCTTGCCCTCTGAGCTGGTGGGCACCTCTTTGACTCTGTGTTGTAAAGTTCTGATCACTCCCAGCTTGTGCTGTAGTGGTTTCTTAGAGCCAAAGAGCAGGTACTGATCCGTGTGTGTAGATTTTCTATATACTCTCCTCTGATAGTGGAACAATCAAGATAGGCAAAGCGGTTCTGCTCTTAGGCTCTAACAACCCAATACAGCACAAGCCCCACAGCTAAACTGAGTTCTGTCCCTGGTGTGGACTCTCCAGGGCCATCCTTATCGGAAAAAGGAGCAATTATCTAGTAGGAAGCATACCTACTGTATTTGCTTAGTCAAATCCAAGAGGCAACTTTTTTTTGGGACCGGCAGTGTATTATGGACATAATTACAAACCACTCTGAGGGAACCCTAATCTGTGGTAGCGATTGGGAAAAAAAAAAAAAATCAATTGAAAGGGACAGTGAACAATAAGATAGAATAATCATAACTCTGCCAGCTTTGCGTTGCTTTCTACAATTTCCAGATTATAACTATGGTTTTCAATTGATAAATATATATTATGTAAAGCAAGCCATGTTCCTCACTTGTGTTCTTACCAGACCTAAATAGGCTAAGCTGATAAGCAGAGTACAGGTAGGAATAAATCCATAAATATTGCCTTAACTAAGGCTAATCCAGTGCACATAGAAAATCTGCAGTACAGAAAAAATATATATGATAAACAGATACATATATATTTTAAACTGTTAGGGCTCGGCTAGTGCACAAAGCTCAAAGACTTCAAACACTGTGTGTTCAATTATTCACCATATTCCAAAAGTCCACCTGAGCGCCGCCATACGACGTAATCTTTCTTCCAGTTACATTAGTTAACATAGGACTGCTGACTTCGAGAGAAAATAAGTTCACACAGACTAAAAAGCCGTTTTCAGCCACCCAAGGAATCGTTGCTTTGTTGACTTGTTGGTGCATGAACATTAGATATTTTATACATATCAATCTACTTTATAGCATATCTAGCAGCAAGAATTGTCCCTCGTTCTCCCATTAAACCAACAGAGTTCCCTCTGGACCAGAGATACCATTACAACAGAACGGATTTGTGGAAAAAAGAGGAAAAAGTGGGCAGGGTAAAATAAGGTGAATAGGGAACAGCTGTTGGATTTGTAGTTTTAGATTTGTCTGCTTTTAATAAACATTTTATTGAGTCTGTTGAAGTGTTAACACGTAGCCCACCCATAGAAACTATAAATGTTGTGCATAAATAGATATGAACCTATGTTCACTTTAAATTGAGTCTCCCAACCAACAGTAAACAATATAATACGCTCTCTTAAAAACTCAAAATCTAAGGACATATTTGGGATGTACTCAACATTGTTAAAGACACACAAAGAGACACTTTGTCCCATCAATAAAATGATAAATGCATCCTTTAGACAACATTTTTGCCCTAAGTTGGGGATGCCAGCCATCATCACACCCATCTTTAAGTCAGGGAATGCGACCGTGGTCACAAACTACAGACCCATCCGCTTTTTGCCGGTAGTGTCAAAAATTACTGAGAGGTGTGTAGCAGACCAGCTAGATTGTAACAGACTTTTGGCCCATCTCAACAACTTGCCATACGTACTACACCCCATGCAGTTTGGCTCCAGACCCAACCATTCCACCGACACTGCAACCTGTTTCTTTATTGAATGTGTTAAATCAAAATTGGACAAAGGGGGTGCAGTTTGTGCTGTTTTCCTGGACTTAAAAAAGGTGTTCGACACCATCAAATGTTAGGCACAGTCAAAACCAAGAAGCTGCCAAACGATTTTGCAATGCAATGATAACACATCTAACCTATTGGGTCACTAACTGGTCACAGGGCTGTAAGACAACACTAAAGATAATCCATTCCGTCTACAAACAAGCTCTCAACATGAAACCTTTTCGGCATCATCTTTGCAGTATTTTGGTAAAATGCTAACTGTTAAATTGGGAAAACATGGTACATTTTCATAATGGCAACAGGTTTTTTAAATCCTGCATGGGCTGGCCACTCCACCACTTTCCAATTCTTTAGTCAGTATAGCAGACACACCAGATCTGCTATCTCAAATAATCTAGTTGTCCCCCAGAAAAAAGTGCTTTCGGTCAATTTGCTTTTTCAGTAAGAGCAGTCCCATGTCAGTCCCAGTTTGTTCATGCATGCGCTTACCTCCGTAAACAGGTCACGCCCCGTTCTTTCTACCATCAGAGGACAGTATTGAGTCTTAGATGTACCCAAACAAAAGAACACAGACACAGGGACGGTGGTGGAGGTTAAGCCCGCTGTGTGCATGTGTGGAGTATCCGGATGTGAAAATCTGAAATTTACCATAACTGTATTTCAAGTAAGTTGAAACTTACTTACGACTCATTCTCATTCCAAAGTTGGGCATCTTCTGTAATGCCTCCTCTTCATTGTGCTTCAGTTTCTCATTGAGCTGCTTTTCTTTCTCCTGCAGAAACTTGAGCGTCTCCTTAAACTGAGATCTGATCAGTATCTTCAGCTCTTCAGATTGCTCTCTCTGCATCAGTCAGGTGTCTGTATTTTTATTTTTAAACACGTGGGTTTTACCTTTAACTTTGGTAAATTAATATTTAGTAGTCCATATTTTGAGGAAAGCTCTGCCTTCAGTATCCACCTTTCTCTTTTTCGCGTGAGCGGACATTTTTGATAGGTGAAAGTGACAGGTTGTCAACACCACGCAATTTACGTGCATCCATTGGTTTACAGATTATGACGTAATCACGTAATTTGTATGTATGTCAGCACGTAATCACGTGCGTGAATGAACAGGTTTCAAAGTAAAAGCATTGCGGTTTTAGTCTGCGCATGATATAATGTTACAAAAACTGTTTTGGTTTTTTAATTAACCTTTTGTTCAAAGCCGGCTGGGGGGCCTTATTTGGCCCACGGGCTTCAAAATACCCAGGGTTGGTCTATGATGAAAAAGGCACATCATTGCCGTAATGTATTTTCCATTTTGAGATAGTGCTAGCGAGTCATTTTGCGTTATGAATTTTTTTGACACCCAAAAAATAATTTTTTCACCAATCTTGAATTCTGGGTAGAAAAAAAGAGTTTTAGTTAACATTCAGGGGGTCAAAATCGGGGTGGTTTGTTGGAGAAAAAAAAAAAAAGGAAGATTTTGGGGAAATTTTCCAAAAAATGCTATTTTGTTTAAAATTCACGATGACCATACCCGAAGGCGTATCAGTTTAACGTTTATAACATTGCTCATGGGTTTTGTGTCTTGACACAAAACCCGGTTAAAATGAGGGGCAGAGAGCGAGAAGGAGAGCGCGTGGGTCCAGGCCATTGCTGTGGAGTGGAGGTCGGTGTTCTGTGTGGACGCCCGAAGGTGACATGGAGTGTCCCGGAGGTGGGATCCGTGAGAGACTCAGGTGCGGAGGAGCCGATGGTGTTTGGAGCTGTGGAATCACGCTGGGTGAGTCCTCGGGGAACTGACCGACTGAATGTTTCAGACTGAATTGCTCAGCAGAATCTGAGGAAATGGCTCATGGTTGGTTTGAATGAACGCGCTGTACTGAGTGTCTCTCTGTCGAGAGAGCAGAGACAACAAGAGATGCTGGGATTGGCCTCTGCATATATAGGCCTTCTGGGTAATAAGAGGCGTGGTTAAAGAGTGGAGGTGTGGTTGCTGGGAAGTAAGAGGTTGAGGCGTGGTCCTGCTCCCGAATCTAAGTTAGCGATTACATCTCTAACTACACTTTTTGGAGTGAGCGTTATATTTTGACTGCAACCTTTTATGAAGATAAGTTTGTTATCTTAAGTTTGGGAGCAGGACCACACCCCTTCCTGCGGCTACACTATTTAATCATCCAGATCACATACACTTCATGATTTTCGTGCCTCTCCCTCCCACCCTCTTTTAAATTGTTCTAATTATTCTAATTCATCTCCTAGATGGGGGTATTGAGGCCCGGGAGCCTTCAGCCCTAAAACAGCATCAACTTCTGTACATTTATGTTGTTCATGTCTCTCGCCTGCCAATAAACACTTTGTATCGTAGCTGGGGTTGTGGTCCTTGCTAGTGAATTGGCATTGGGCTCCCATTGGCCCCATGTTAATCGATTTGAGGTGGCGCCACTGGCTATATCTTTCAATATTTTTTCACAGAATCTTGATTTTTGATACCACTCACTAGCATATCTGTCCTTGTTTACTACTTTTTGGCATTTTTCCTCATTCTTCAGCTCAGACCTAATAATTTGTATAGAATAGAAAACCAAACCAAATTCTTTAGTTTTGGTATTTTAGCTGCACTTTTCCCCAGTCTTTAATATATATTTATATTTAAGTTATTAACAGCCCCAACACTAAATAAAAATAAAACAGCGACATTGATTTTATATTTATTGCACAAAAGCACTTAAAACATGCATCATCACTGTAGTCGGATCTTGCTTCTTCACAGACCTGACACATAACTTGGCCTGGTGGATGGCAGGTTGCTGCTTGTCTGCATGGAGATTTAATTCCTTTGACTGGAATAAGCTCTAGCTTTCTATCTCCATGGAGCCTGCACCAGCCACCAGAAATCTTATGCTGTGATGTTTTAAAAACAATATGAGATATTGTAATACTGAATAACTCCAAAACATCAACTGACTTTGTTTTAATGCATCAAACACCTCAGCTTTTTGTCATACCGTACATAAGACCTCTTCTTCTACTCGAATAAAGACTATAATTAAATCAGCTTTATGCCAGACTGACCACAGCAGTTTTGGGTTTACAGTACACATACTGTTATTCGCTTTTGTGCCATCCTTTTTGGAGACATGAACAGCATTGCAGACCAGAAGCCGAGATGTGGGTGTTGCATCACTGAGAAAATAGAAGACAAAATTGCACTTAATTGCTTTTAGTTAACGCTGGGTGTACACTGACTCCAGTGTGGGTGTGGTTCAAGACCTATGCGGGTTACTTGCGGATTGCATGTTACACCAACTCCGGTCCTCTGAAAATACGAAGAGCAGGTAAGTAGACGATCTGCGATAATACAGTGTCAAGTCAAATAGGTGGTGGGGTAAAAGAGAATGCATTCTGGGGTAAAATCTGTTGACAAAGTGGGTAGCCGATGGAAGTGCATGGGTACGAATCAGGTGCGAGAGTGATGGAGAGGAGGTTGGGTGAGTGAGCGATAAATTAGTGGTGATTAAATGGTGGAGTAGCCTTGCTCTGGAGTAGACAAACTGCAGATAGTAATTACGTCACTATGAGTGATGGATGATGGAACTTAATGGTAAAAGAGCTGAATGTGATTGAGAATGAGTTCGATGAAAGATAGATGAGAGGGTAGTCTGATTTAAGATGGTTGCTGAAGATCAAAGAATAGGAACCGGACGGTCATCAAAGGTCGGTGCACATTTCAGGACAACGAATCGGGACTAGGAGTTGGCTGATTATGGAGAAATGCTGTTGGAATCTACTGTAATGTCGTCGATATGACACCAAGTTAAACCATTGAAGAAGGAGCAGGACCACAGGGGACGTTTTGTTGCATTTAATTTCCTCTCCAGATGGTGAAAACTGTAGATCATACACCACATGCTCTTAGACACAGAGCAGAAAATAATCACAAAATGAAGTGCTTAATCTACTAAATAAACTTAACATTTTAACAAGATAATACAAAAATACAGAAGACTGGACATATATAAACACAATACTGAACTTACGGCATTGCCTTGTAAGCGCTTTTCCATAGATGGTGACAGATAGCGTTCAGACTGCTGGCCTTTCCATGTGCCCGTTTTAATCAAGCCCCCGGAAGCCAAGATGGCCGCCATTGAAACCTATGGAGCTGCTCATTGGCGCATGGTTCCAAAAAAGTTTTTTAGTTCCGCATTACTTCCTGTATACTGGTATATCTCCTCCCACTTTTGTGACGTCATCGCCGTGAGGCTTTGGCGTCGGGAGCGCGCACGTCACAGCAGCGTGAAAGACTCAGAACAGTCAACACGGACTTTTGGAATAATTCGGCTTGAAATAGTCTGTTTACGTAACGTATAATGATGAATTGTTATATCCATCTATAAATATACATGTATCATGTTGTAAAGCTCTGATATTAAAGAGAATTATAAAGAAGTGTTAAGATAAAAAGTCTGGTTTAATGACAATGAATTACATTTAGAGGTCGAATAACGTCCTCATCATTTTCTGTAGTTTTTGGTTTGGGTATTTATTTTGTTATTAACTTTTCAGTTATTTATTTACATAATATAATTTGGCCAATATGCATTTTTTTTAATCAGATGAGAAGAAATATAAAATATAATCATCGATTCTGTTACATAATTGAGTTAAGAAGTATTTAATTATATTCAGTTTCCTTTTGTCGTTTTTTATCATGTCAATCTTTAATAAATACAAAACACATTTGTTTATTAATGTATTTAATAAGAATAATGAACATGAATGAACTTGTTCAATAAATGCAAATCTGATTATAACTACAAATGATAAATTGATTTTAGCCAGTTTTAGTTGAGTTTTAAAGCTACAATGAGTTTTAAAGCTACAATGTGGGAGTCCCTTATTAAGGAGTTTGAGTCTGTGTACTGTTCATTATTATTATCATCATTAATAGAATCAGAAAATGTATTGCCATTGTCAAAGAAAAGAATTCACAAACAGTGGAACTTGCTTTGGTGATTCAGTGCAACATAAAAATATTAACAATGATAAAACAAAATGTATAAGCGAAATAGAACAAACTGAATAAGATAAGATATTCCTTTATTGTCCACACATGGGGAAATTTAGTTGTTGCAACACAGTAGATACAGAGGAAAAGGACAGATAACTTATAGAAATTTTAAAAAACACTCTTAATAGATCGATCATAATAGAAGAACTCTTATAAACAAAAACTCCTCTAGACAGAACCTCTCATACCTAATAAGGAATGGAGGGGGGAAATAAAGATAAAATAAAAACAGCGTAAGACAAAATAATACTAATAATAATGGTAAAATAAACACTCTTTTTACATCAGTTATATGCACATGAATGTGACATTATTGTGTTAAATACTGAATATCTCAGTATTTAACAAGACTTTGTTTCCATGGCTACGCATTAACTCCTCCGTTCAGCTCCATCGTTTGACTGAGAGACAAACAGAACATGTCACAGCTTTAGATTATACAAGTCACATAACATACACTTCACATGTTTTAGATTATACAAGTCATAGAACATACACTTCATATGTTTTAGATTATACAAGTCATATAACATACACTTCACATGTTTGTCCTGAAGCTGCTTCACAGACACATGTGACACATCAGTGGCTCTTTTGAAGAACAATTATCATTTAGTTTTTTGGTCATAACAAAACAGACATTTTATAAATTCAAAGTACTGATTCTACACCGTTTACTTTTAGTCGAGGCACAAGTTATTATTAAAATACCTTTTGCTTTGGAGTTGTCAGGAGTTTACTTGAGATAACTCTGTGTCTGCAGTGATCAGGTCTGCAGTGACCTGTAGTGACCTGTAGTGACCTGTAGTGACCTGCAGTGACCTGTAGAGCTCTGGACAGCACACACAGACTAAACTCACTGGTCAGCACTCTGAAGATGAGAAAGATACTCATTAGAACATTGATATATTCTGCACATTTAACAGAGAAAAGCTGGAATATGTTATTGACAGATTTACATTTCGCTCTGTAACACAAAAGTTCCTCTTTTCACATTAATTTTTAAAGCTAGAACCAAAAGTCATTTATTTATGCATAAGTTTAAACCTTAGAAGTTAGAACATAACTGACATGTTTGCTAAATCTCTACATATTCCATGGAAGTAAATCCATGACATTCCTATAGAAAACAAGCATGTGCTTTGTTTAAACACAGCACACGTCATTATGAAATATGTAATAAAACCTCAAATGTGGTCTCAGCCCCTGTAAGTACACCTTTACATTTATATATGTAAGATATGACCCATTTCAGCAGGTTATATTTGAATTATTGGTTGTTTTTTATAGCACATAATACAAACATCACTTTATTTCCCTTCTTTCTCTAGTTTTCCTTGATCTGTGTACTTAACCTTTTGTCTCTTAGAACATTTAGTAAGAGAAATAATTAGTTATTTATTTGCAGAAGCACGAGCCATCGTGACGTGTTATTGCATCTTTGTGTAGCTAAACTTTAGCTCGTGTTAGCTCGTGTTAACTCGTGTTAACTGTGTAATCGTTGTTTTACACTTCATATGGAACGATGTGTGAAATGTGAGGAATGACATACAAACACAACTTACGTGTATCGTGGTCTCGTCTCGTCACTTTTTTCTGCTTGTGTTTAGTTTCCGTCACGTGTTCTTCTGAGGCTCGTTCATGAGGGTTACGTGCGCGCTCGGTGCGCGTACACCGTTCACCGGAAGGTTAAAAATGTATTTTTTAAGTATTTTAGAAACAGTTGAAGAGTGAAATTCCTTCTATTTTATTTTTAGACTAAAAACAATTTAGCATGTTTGGTAATTTTAGAGGCCGAACTCCTGAAATGGTCCGACCAAAAGGCTGCATTCTGCGAAGTGGCCACTACTCAATTTGGAGCCAGAGGCAGAGGGGGCGTACCCTATCCAGATAATATAATACATCCATGGTTTTAATACCAAAAACCCGGAACCGGAAGTTCACTATGACCCGGAAGTAGCGCGGTAAACCGGAAGTAGCTGGGTAAACCAGAAGTAGAATATACGAGAATATATTTCAACCAAAAATAACAAGTACAGAAATGCTTAAGCAAAATACCCAGAAATATAATTCTAGCATTTTAAAACGTTTTAAACATATGAACTTGTAAAATAAAGACATCAATTGCCATAAAGGCAACACATCTACTCTTCTTCTGTGCTTTGACTTGAGAGGTGCAGTAAAGCTACTTATCATAGGGACAAAAAGCAGATTCTTGGTCTGAAATCAAAAGGGCTTGCCCTGTAGGATGATTTGAATGCATGAGAAGACTAAGCACTCGAGGACTGTCTCTAGTGTGTATGGCAGCTGGAAAGAGTTGGAAGGAGCTGGAGTGCGCCGAGTGGTCTTTGATGCATCAATTGATTCATGATGAATTGAGGTGCTTGCTGAGAGATGTCTCCTCTGAAAAAGGAACAGGGGACACGATTGCCGGAGCTATTGAATTGGCAGCTGGAGGAAGAATAATTGAGATTGTTGAGTTATAGTGATGCCCCCTAATAAAAGATGAGACGGATTAGGGTTAGGGTCTGCGCCTCTGAAAATTATGACGGAGGATGGACAGAGGTAGAGCTTTGGTAGGATTGTCCTGAAAAAATATTAATTAATACTAATAAAAACAAAAAGGTTTCACAAAGGTTTTGGAAGCAGGAGTTGTGATGGATCTTTTGTTAATTTTACAAAAAGTTGGGTATTTAGTCCAGTTGTTGATCTTATTAGTTGGCTAAGCATTCATAAATTTTTGCTCAAGTTTCAAATTTTAATCCTAGATGGTCAGATAATCAAAAAAGTTAAATTGCATATATATATATATATATATATATATGCAAATAAATAAAATAATAAAGAAATGCAAAATAAATATATTACTCTTTATATACTGTGGCCCATGTTTATTAGCAAATTATTATTACTGATAATAATAATTGCCCTATTAATAATAATATTTAATGTGATAAATCGCAACCCCCATTTATTGGCATTCACCACCTCCTAAATCAAACTCAGAGTTTTGCCCCGTCCATTAGTTTCTTCTGTAGAATCGAGAAAGATTGCAGAAGCCATCAGAGTGTAAAGAAAGAGAGCATGGTTTCCAAGCAGAACTTGACTTTGCAAATTAAGTTCTTTGTTACAGCGAGAACAAGAATTTGTTTCCAGGGCTGCAAAATCACATGTGTTGAAGACAACCATGTGCATCTTTTGGTGACAATGGCAAATTCTGTATCATCATTTGACTAAGAGGGAAACAGAGGAATTGACAAAACAAATGGTTAAACATAAATTTAAAAAATAAGTTGATCCACTTTCACCAGCAGTCATGCCCATCTGATAGACATATGATTCATTGCCATTCACATCATAATACAAGTTATATAGACTGAGTAAAACATGACAAAACATATATCACCAGATCAGACTGTGACCATGACAGACACAAAACCCAAGAGCAATGAAATTTTATAAACTAAAAGCTGATATGCCTTCGGGTATGGTCATTGTGAATTTTGAACAAAATCGCAATTTTGGGAAAATTTAAAAAGGTTGAACACAATGATATGCAAATGTAGTGGCTAACTAATAAAATGGCTCTCTAGCACCTTCTCCAAATTTGATATTTAAAAATTCATAAAAGACAATCTATTTGTCGTAGACAACTGATGAAAATGTATAACGGGTTCATTTGTGACCGGGCACAATATGACAAAATCACTATACTCTAGCTTGAGTTTTATAATGGAAAAAATGGCAGAAAAAAGAGTTTCCGTTACTAGGCCTTTGCCGAAGGAGGCCGGAAAAATACATAAATTGAGGATCCCGTGAGCGGGATCAAAAAATTGGATTCAGTGAGTTCTAATTTTGAGTGAAGCCATCATGAAAAAATATTGAAAGATGGCTTAGTAGCGCCACCTCAAAAATCGATTAACATGGGGCCAATGGGAGCCTGAAGCCAAAAAAAAGTTGCAGTAAAAATATGACACTCACTCCAAAAAATACTTCATATGAGACAAAATTATATTATAACTCTGCCCCAAAATCATACAGGAAGTTGGCCATACAACAAACGCTGACAAATGGCGCTGACAAAAGTGCTTCTCGTTATACTTTTGGCATCTCCTACAGTTTTCATTGAAAACACTTCAAATTTGGCCACAAGACACAAAATCCATGAGCAATGAAATGTTATAAAGTTGAAACTGATATGCCTTTGGATGTATACATCGTGACTTTTAAACAAAATTGCAATTTTTGGAAAACTGAAAATAAATCTAGGTTTCTGAAAATGTTATTGGTTTGAATGGGATGAAGAAATAAGAACATTTCAGTGTTGCATCACAAAATAGGTACAGAAGTAAATAATAATTAAAGCGGCGGTAGTGGCAATAATGGCTCTCGCCACCTGCGCGACCGCGTTTTGATCGCGATTGCTCCGAAACAGCATTCTTTTTGACTTTATTCCTTCGACTTTATTCTTCTTCTTGTTGTTTTATGTTGTTGTTGTTGTTGTTTTATGGCGGTTGGCATCCGAGTGTTGCATCACCGCCAGACTTTATTCCTTAGACTTTGTCGTAGTCCTAAAAGTTCTTCTTCCAGTGCTTTGACAAAGCCCAAGAGGTCATGAGATGTCTCAGACTCTGTTGTAGTCCGTAAAAGTACTCCTTCCATTGCTTTGGTGTTACAAAGCCCATGAGGTCATGTGACTTGTCGTAGAAAAGTTGTTGTTGTTGTTGTTATTGTTGTTGTTGTTGTTGTTTTATGGCGGTTGGCATCCGAGTGTTGCATTACCGCCAGACTTTATTCCTTAGACTGTTGTTGCTGTTGTTATTGTTTTATGGCAGTCGACAGCCGAGTGTCGCATTACCGCCAGACTTTATTCCTTAGATTGTTGTTGTTGCTGTTGTTATTGTTTTATGGCAGTCGACAGCCGAGTGTCGCATTACCGCCAGACTTTATTCCCCAGACTTTGTCGTAGTCCTAAAAGTTGTTGTTCCAGTGCTTTGACCTCCAGTGCTTTGACAAAGCCCAAGAGGTCATGAGATGCCTTTGTCATTGTATCCTATAGAAGTTCTTCCTCCCCTCAGACTGTCGCAATACCGCCAGACTTTATTCCCTAGACTTTGTCGTAGTCTTGTTGTTGTTGTTGTTGTTTTATGGCGGTTGGCATCCGAGTGTTGCATTACCGCCAGACTTTATTCCTCAGACTTTTCGTAGTCCTCAGACTCTGTCGTAGTCCGTAAAAGTACTCCTTCCATTGCTTTGGTGTTACAAAGCCCAAGAGGTCATGAGATGCCTTTGTCATTGTATCCTATAGAAGTTCTTCCTCCCCTCAGACTGTCGCAATACCGCCAGACTTTATTCCCTAGACTTTGTCGTAGTCTTGTTGTTGTTTTATGTTGTTGTTGTTGTTGTTTTATGGCGGTTGGCATCCGAGTGTTGCATTACCGCCAGACTTTATTCCTTAGACTGTTGTTGCTGTTGTTATTGTTTTATGGCAGTCGACAGCCGAGTGTCGCATTACCGCCAGACTTTATTCCTTAGACTGTTGTTGTTGCTGTTGTTATTGTTTTATGGCAGTCGACAGCCGAGTGTCGCATTACCGCCAGACTTTATTCCCCAGACTTTGTCGTAGTCCTAAAAGTTGTTGTTCCAGTGCTTTGACCTCCAGTGCTTTGACAAAGCCCAAGAGGTCATGAGATGCCTTTGTCATTGTATCCTATAGAAGTTCTTCCTCCCCTCAGACTGTCGCAATACCGCCAGACTTTATTCCCTAGACTTTGTCGTAGTCTTGTTGTTGTTGTTGTTGTTGTTGTTGTTTTATGGCGGTTGGCATCCGAGTGTTGCATTACCGCCAGACTTTATTCCTCAGACTTTTCGTAGTTGTTGTTGTTGTTGTTGTTGTTGTTTTATGGCGGTTGGCATCCGAGTGTTGCATTACCGCCAGACTTTATTCCTTAGACGTTTCGTAGTCCTCAGACTCTCCAAGTTGTTGTTGTTGTTGTTGTTGTTTTATGGCGGTTGGCATCCGAGTGTTGCATTACCGCCAGACTTTATTCCTCAGACGTTTCGTAGTCCTCAGACTCTGTCGTAGTCCGTAAAAGTACTCCTCCCATCGCTTTGGCGTTACAAAGCCCATGAGGTCATGATGTGTTTTTGTGACTAGAATAGTTGTTGTGTCAGAGACCAACCGGCTTTATTCCAGGGAGACTCTTCTTCACCTTCCTCGCCCTCTTTGACGTTCGGTGCTTTGTCCTCAGACTCTGTCGTAGTCCGTAAAAGTACTCCTTCCATTGCTTTGGTGTTACAAAGCCCATGAGGTCATGATATGTCTTTGTGACTAGAATAGTTGTTGTTTCAGAGACCAACCGGCTTTATTCCAGGGAGACTCTTCTTCATCTTCCTCTCCCTCTTTGACGTTCGGTGCTTTGGAAGTACAAAGCCCATGAGGTCATGGGACGTCTTTGTTGTTTTACAAAGCCCATGAGGTCATGGGACGTCTTTGTCGTTTTATCCTTTAGAAGTCCTCAAAACACGGTCGCGGTGACGGGAGATGGCGGAGGAGAGTGGATCGGGGATGGAAGACGTTCTAGACGGCGTGGAGGAGCAGCCTTTTCTGCCTGCACGTGCCCGGAAACGTAAAAAGTCCCTTAGCTCGTCCGAGGGTTCTGGGAATGAGCAGCAGGATGAGGCTGAAGCTATTGATGTCCGGGGTGAGAGCAGAGACTGTAAGGTGATCATAAAGCTTGCACAGGATAGTGCATCCTTTAAGGAGTGGAATTCAGTGGCATTGTCAAAGAGCCTAACTGTAGCTGTGGGAGTGATCAAGAGTGCGAGTGTCCTTAGAGATGGCTCGCTGCTGGTCGTGTGCAAGGACGCGGCTCAGCAATGGAAGGCGATTGGAACTAAACGTCTGGGTGGAAAGGACATTCTTGTGTCTAATGCTGAAAGAAACACGGTCAGAGGAGTTATCGTAGGTGTCCCTACGGCGACGTCTGTGGATGAAGTTAAGGAGAATTTGACGGGAGTTACGGTGGTGGACGCTAGGCGTTTGAAGGTGACCCGGTTTGGGGTAAGATGTGACAGCTTGTCGGTAATGGTAACACTTGAAGGGAGGTGCCTGCCTAGTAAGGTGTTCATTGGGTACATGTGCTATAGCGTCAGGCCATATGTTCCGCCGCCCCTGCGTTGCTTTAAGTGCCAGCGCTTTGGGCATATTGCAGCGGTCTGTAGAGGGAGGCAAAGGTGTGGTAAATGTGCAGGAGATCATGAGTATGGGAAGTGTGACGTGGGTGCAAAACTGAAGTGCTGTAACTGTGGGGAAGAACATAGCTCTGCCTACGGGGGATGCAGGTTTAGCAAAAGAGCTGCTGAGGTGCAGAAAATAAAGGTCTCTCAAGGTATATCCTATGCAGATGCAGTCAAGAAAGTTTCAAGTAACGAGTTTAGAGTAAATACAGAGAGAGGAGCCAGCGCTGCTCCCAGCCAGGGTGAAATGAGAGAGGCCAGCGTGGCTCCCAAGAAGTGTGAAGGTTTCAAGAGTGGAGGTCCCAAGTGTGCAGGTTCCAGAATTAATGAGAATACCCTGGTTGTGGATAGAGAGGATTTTGTACTCTTTATGGTGGATGTTGTAAACTGTGCTGCTCAGTCTCAAAGCAGAACTGAAAGGATCAGGATCATTGCTAAAGCTGCAGGGAGATTCCTTGGAACAAAGGAGCTTGATTGGGCAGATATAGAAAACAGGCTAAAGGCGCCAAATGGGAGTCGGAGTGATGGGGGTCTGCTTGTGGGGAGTCAGAGTGAGCAGAGTGACGAGATGGGGGTGGGGGTGGTCTCCTGTCCTCGCCCAGTCTCGTAGACGCACGGCTACCAAGCGGCGACATCAGTGGAAATATTAAAGCCTATAGAATGAAGCCTGAAGAATAAAGCTGTACGGTGGAAGCACCGAACGTCAAAGAAGGAGAGGAAGATGAAGAAGAGTCTCCCTGGAATAAAGCCGGTCGGTCTCTGAAACAACAACAACTATTCTAGTCACAAAGACATATCATGACCTCATGGGCTTTGTAACACCAAAGCAATGGGAGGAGTACTTTTACGGACTACGACAGAGTCTGAGGACTACGAAACGTCTGAGGAATAAAGTCTGGCGGTAATGCAACACTCGGATGCCAACCGCCATAAAACAACAACAACAATAACTACGAAACGTCTGAGGAATAAAGTCTGGCGGTAATGCAACACTCGGATGCCAACCGCCATAAAACAACAACAACAACAACAACATCCATCACTTTGGCGTTTCTAGGCCCATGAAGTCAAAGCGCGTCAGAACATCCTCTTGCTCCTCATCCTCGGCTCAGTCTCCAACACCCCCCACCTCTATAAACGTTTACCCAGCCCTGTGCTACATAAGTAAGCAACCACAGCCTGACACAAACCCTGTGACTGGATCGCCAGAACGTTCCGCAGATTGAACTCCCGCCCATTATTCCGAAACCACAAGGCCAACCCGGCCCGACAGTCTCTGGCACCCGACAGTGACCACACAGACCGGTCGGATGTTTGCCCATCCTACTCAGTGACCAATTGAGTCCAGTATGGCCAATCCTCATGCGGGCGAAGGCCCCCTCCTCCCACGCGTTCCTGCCCATAGACCCGCAAGGACCCACACTACCCTGTATGTGATAGAGATGCCGTCCAGTAACACAGTGGCTCCAAAATTCCTGCCAAAGGCCGACCACATGACTCTTGATAACGGGCTTGATTTCAGATTTGCTTAACTCAACCGCCACATCAATTGATGGCCGCCTAAGGGAACGTTTAGCCAGTGTATCAGCCATTTCGTTACCATCCACCCCCACATGCGCAGGGACCCAAACGAAGGAAACCCTCACATCCTTCCTGGACAGGGAGAGCATCAGACAGAAGATGCCATTCAACACATCCTGTCTGCAATCCGATTTCCCAGATTTAATGCTTTGCAATGCAGAAAGGCTGTCAGAGGCCACCACAATGCCGCAACACTGCAAAGCAGATTCCGCCCATTCCAATGCCAACCGTATTGCTATGAGTTCCGACGTGAAAACAGAAAGGCGATCTGTCAACCTCTTCTTGACCGCCAGCCCCAGGTCAGGCACAAAATAAGCGGCGCCAGTACGCCCACTCTCAGGATCCCTAGACCCGTCGGTATAAATAAACACATCACCTGAGTGCTTATCGATGAGCGCTTGAACGGCAAACTGCGGTGCCCTCCCAGCAACTCCTCTAAGCTTGCCATGCAAGCTAACATCAACAGGAGCCGGGACAAACTTCCACGGAGCTATAGCAGACAAAGCCACCGACGGGCTCACACGCAGATCACCAACCCCCGCAAGCCGCGCCTTCGCATTTCCTACCTGGCTAAAAACCATACCGCCAGCCTCATTCTGCCCCCCATCAACCCTGAGAAAGTCCCTCACCGGGTGAGAGCTCGTATGACCTTGCACATTCACCCAGTAAGCCAACAGAAGTTCTAGCCTCCGGAGCCGTAACGGCAATTCCCCCAACTCAACCTGCAGCGCCGAGACAGGGGAGGTCCTAAAAGCCCTACAGCAGATGCGCAAGGCCTGGGCTTGCTCCACATCAAGCTTCTTTAAGTTAGTCTCAGCCGCAGACATGTAGGCTATACAGCCATAATCAATAGCCGCCCTCATGACGGCCCGATAAATACCCAGGAGCGACCTTCTGCTGGCCCCCCAGTCCTGGCCGGATAGACAACGAAGCAAGTTATTCACCCTTTTGCATTCACCGCTGACCTCATCAATGTGCTGACGCCAACTAAGCCTCTCGTCAAAGGTGACCCCCAAGAACCTCACCTCCCTGACCTGTTCGAGCACCTGCCCATGCAGTCGAAGGGAGACGTCCCTATGCCCATTGAAGAAACAGATCACTTGAGACTTCCGTACGGACAGTTTAAACCCCCACTTCAGGGTCCACTGCTCCACCTGCTGTATTGCCCTTTGCAGTTTCGCCTCGTAAAACTGGAGATTCCTCCCTCTAACCCATAGAGCGCCATCATCAGCATAAAGGCTCCTTCCAACAGACCCATCCACGTCGTCAAAGATGTCCTTAATCATAACATTGAACAAGATAGGGCTACACACACTCCCCTGCGGGATCCCATTCTCTACCTCACAGACCCCAGAGTAAGGAGCGCCCACTCTGGTTTGGATACGCCGGCCAGACAGAAAGCTCCGGACCCAGTTAAACAGTTTACCCTTCACACCACACTCCTGCAGCTTAATGAGGAGCCCATCCTTCCAAACCATGTTGTACGCCTTCTCCACATCAAAGAGCACCGCAATAACCTTTTCTTTCTGAGCCCTGGCCAGCTGGATAACAGATTCCAAACACAACACGGAATCCATGGTGTTCCTGCCCCTACGGAAACCACTCTGGTGCGCGGGAAGCAAACCCTCACTCTCCAAGAAGTAATCCAACCGCTCGGTAACCATGCGCTCCATCGTTTTCCCGAGCTGCGACGTCAAGGCAATCGGCCTATAACTTGAAGGGTCAGACGCTGGCCTACCCGGCTTCAGAACCGGCACCACTGTAGACTGTTTCCACGCAGAAGGAACACAACCTGAATCCCAAACACGGTTGAAAAGACCCAGGACTAGCCCAAGCGTGTCATCAGTCAAATGAGAGAGCATGTCATAGCACACCTCATCTTTACCCGGGGCTGTCTGTTTCGCCTTAGAAAGTGCTCTCCTTAGCTCAAACAAACTAAACGGAAGGTCAAGGTCATCTTGAGTCGAAGGCTGGTGCCCAATCAGCTCATAATTCTGGGCCAAAGTACTCTCCCTGTAGTGCCTTTCCGCAGGTGAGAGATTGTCAGAGCTGTGCACCGACACAAAGGTGTTGGCCAACAGTACAGCTTTGTCAACGTCGCTGACTGCTTCAACACCATTCTGTATTAGGACCGGGGTCCCATGACGGCGCTCAACCCCATGCATCCGCTTAATCATCCCCCAAACATCCCTGAGACGCGTTTCTCTCCCAATTTTGGAACAATACCGCCTCCAATAGGCACTCTTGGCCGTTCTTACAGTTTTCCGCACAACAGCGCGGGCCCTCTTGTAGTCAATGAGGGCACCCTCAGTGTGGGTAACCCTTAGCCGGCGAAACGCCGCATTTCTCGCCCTAACAGCATAACCACATGCTTCATTCCACCACGGCACCCGCTTCCTATGTCCACTACCACCACTCTTAGGAATTGTGCCTACCGCTGACTGCGTGATGAGCGAGACAATTGCACTATTGAGATCATCCACCTGAGTCAATCCTCCTTCCTGCAGAACCCTAGAACCATCATCAGCTTTCCTCAGGAAAGCCCCCCAGCTCGCCCTTGCCAACTGCCACCTCTGGATCCTCGTCCCCCTGACCACACAGCTCCCAAAGCCAATCTCGGTGCGGACTAGATAGTGATCGCTACCAAAAGAAAGATTACCAAGAACCTCCCAACTACAAACACCAGCTAACTCCTTGGACACAAGCGTAAGATCTATTGCACTTTCCGTACCGGTCCCCATATCATAGCGGGTCCCACTCCCATCATTCAGACAAACCAACTCCCTTTGATTGATAAAACCCTCTACCACCTGCCCATACCTATCGGTACCACTACCGCCCCACAAAGCGCTATGCGCATTAAAATCCCCACACCACACGGCCTTTCCCCGAACATCCTTACCGATACTATGTAAGGACTCTAACGTTAACTCACCACACGGATTATAAAGGTTAACCACAGTAACAGCTTCACCACCCAGCCAGACCCTCACCGCCAGAGCCTCCGGCGCTTTACTCACACTGACAACAACGTAATTTAGGTCATCTCGGACAAACACAGCCACACCTCCGCCTCTACCCTGCTCCCTATCATTCCTAACACACACATACCCTTGTATCCCAAAACCCCACCTAGGTTGTAACCAAGTCTCCTGCACGCACATAACGTGAGGCTTGTTCAACAAGGTAGAGACAAAATGCTTAAATTCCTGGCCATTAGCACGAAAACTACGCGCATTCCATTGCAAGACAACCACCGCCATTATGAGCCCCCGGAACCTGACGGCGCATCGGGAGCCCCCCCACTCCCACTGCCAGAATGGGGCAGGGTGCCTTCCCGCAGCGTATCCTCTATCTCCGTCCACTCGGGACCCCCAGCTCCAAAGTACTTCCCTGCAGCCTTAGCGATGATCCTAGTCTTTTCGGATCTCTTCTTGGTTTGACCAGTACAGTTAATCACTTCCACCATAAAGAGGAAGAAATCTTTCCTCTTCACAACCAGTACATCCTCCGCACCCACAGGGCCTCTGCCCGTGGAAGCCACACTCACAGGGATCCCAGTGGGGACCTCCCCCTGGCCGCGGGCAACGCTGCCCCCTCCCCTGTCGCCTAGGTCACCAGCAGCACTGGCAGCCCGCACTGCATCCACCTTCACCTGACTACCAGACACCTTCTTGACCGCATCCGCGTAGGATATGCCTTGAGAGGCTCTAACTTTTTGCACCTCAGCAGCCCTCTTGCTGAACACGCACCCCCCGTAGGCAGAGCTATGCTCTCCCCCACAGTTACAGCACTTGAGTTTTGCTCCTTCGTCACACTTCCCATACTCGTGGTCTCCTGCACATTTACCACACCTCTGCTTCCCTCTACAGACCGCTGCAATATGCCCAAAGCGCTGGCACTTGAAGCAACGCAGGGGCGGCGGAACATATGGGCGTACGCCATAGCGCATGTACCCAACGCACACCACACGAGGCAGGATCCCACCTTCAAATCTAATCATTATCGACAGGCTGTCACACTTTACCCCATCCCGGGTCACCTTCAACCGCCTAGCATCCACCACCTTAGCTCCAGTCAAATTCTCCTTTATGTCATCCACAGATGTCGTCGTAGGGACGCCTACGATAACTCCCCTGATCGTGCCTCTTACAGCATCAGACACAAGAATGTCCTTCCCCCCCAGACACTTAGCTTCAATCGCCTTCCTTTGCTGAGCCACGTCCTTGCACACGACCAGCAGCGAGCCATCCCTAAGGACACTCGCATGCTTGACCACTCCCACAGCTACAGTCAGGCTCCTTGTCAACGCCATCGGATCCCACCCCTTAAAGGACGCATTATCCTGCGCGAGCTTTATGAACACCTTACACTCCTGAACTCACATCCCCGATATCTGCAACCCCCCCGCCCTGCTCCTCACTGAGCGAGCCCTCCATAGATGAGCAAGAAGACGCCCTACGCTGCACAGGATCAGTGGCTCCAGGGGAGTCCTCCCCGCTGTTCATATCGTCACCGACCAGGTCACGCCTCCTCTTCCTCTTCCCCGTCATACGGACCGAGGCGTTCCTCTATGTTGCCGTAATATCCAAACAACGCTCAATAATCCACGGTCAGTACATTACCGCCAGATTTTATTCTTTAGACTTTATTCTTTAGACTTTATTCTTTAGACTTTATTCTTTAGACTTTATTCTTTAAAGGTGCCATAACATGCTTTTTTTCCACGTTTCGTAGTCTATCCTAAGTGTATAATTGATATTAAGGGTTGTGCAACACCCTTAACATAATAGTTAAGAAATATCACCCATACCTTGGACCCCCTCGGACGCGTGCTTGCCCTTATGACGCGGTCTTGCACCCACCGCCCGTCAGTTTGGAGATTTGCGGAAAGGAGATAGTCTGTAATATAGCTAAAAACTGCAGGAATCAATCAAAAAACACTGGGTACATAAATGAAGCACAAATAGCAATGTAAAAAGGTTAAAAGCTCTGAAAAGTCGATTTTGCATGTTATGGGACCTTTAAACCCCCTCCCCCCTGTACCTCCGTCACCTAGCAACAGACCCGCCGCTAATGCTGATGCTAACGCTAATGCCAAGACCACGGCACGAGAGGAAATGTTCCATCAAAATAAAAGAGGAAGACGAAGTGAAGGCATTAATTGCGCCCCTGCTGGCCAATTGTGAAAATACACAATATCTGCAATGCACTTTTGTCATGGCGTCTCGAGGAGAATATAACCCATGAGTTTCAAACAAATCAGACAATGTCGAGTTTTTCACACAATGGGTAGGGGGCGCTATAGAGTAAATTTGTTACATGGGTATTAATTATTTCCAATCAGACCATAAAAACGCATTAGTGAGTGAAATATGAGCTCTGTGGATCAATTCCATTAGGCGTGACTGGTCCTTGAAAAAAAAGGAAATTAAGCCTTTTTTGAGTACGTGCTACGTAAGGAATATCAACATTTTTTTTTTATTTCAATGTCTTTAGATGCAAAAAGTGTTGTTTTGAGCTCGATCGGACAAAAAACCTAGGACAAGTACAATTTTGAAAAGCCACTTTGATTCAACATGGCTGACTTCCTGTTTATCATACAGCGTACATCATACCAGATGTGTTTTACTCGTCAAAGGTAGCTCTATCACTCTTCCACGTGTCATGCGCCTATGCCAAAGATTAAGCGTTTCATCTTTTTTCTTTTTTGAACTAGTCGGCACTGTTGCGACGGACGTTCTCGCATGCTCCATTTTATTCGATTTCGGGCCGAGCCGATCTCGTCTATGTCCCCATGTGGGACTTTTCATCGATGTTCAGGGGGTCAAAAATGCCCGAGTTGTGGCAAAATTACCATGAATAATAATAGGAAGAAGAAAAAGAAACCAGACAAGAACAAAGACTCGTCGCATTCCATTCCATGGAATGGCTTGAGCCATCCATCCATCCATCCATCCATCTTCCGCTTTATCAGGGGCCGGGTCGCGGGGACAGCAGTCTGAGCAGGGACTCCCAGACTTCCTTCTCCCCAGACACTTCCTCCAACTCCTCCGGGGGGATCCCGAGGCGTTCCCAGGCCAGCCGAGAGATATAGTCTCTCCAGCGTGTCCTGGGTCTTCCCCCGGGGCCTCGGAGGCCCAGGAGGCATCCGGAACAGATGCCCGAGCCACCTCAGCTGGCTCCTCTCGATGTGGAGGAGCAGCGGCTCTACTCCGAGCTCCCCCCGTGTGGCCGAGCTCCTCACCTTATCTCTAAGGGAGCGCCCAGCCACACGGCGGAGGAAACTCATTTCGACCGCTTGTATCCGCAATCTCGTTCTTTCGGTCATTACCCAATGCTCATGACCATAGGTGAGGGTAGGAACGTAGACCGACCGGTAAATTGAGAGCTTTGCCTTTCGGCTCAGCTTCCTCTTTACCACAACGGTCCGATGCAGCGACTGCATCACTGCAGCCGCTGCACCGATCCGCCTGTCGATCTCACGCTCCATCCTTCCCTCAATCGTGAACAAGACCCCGAGATACTTGAACTCCTCCACTTGGGGCAAGGACTCCCCACCCACCTGAAGAGGGCAAGCCACCTTTTTCCGGTCGAGAACCATGGCCTCGGATTTGGAGGTGCTGATTCTCATCCCATCCTTCACACTCGGCTGCAAACCGTCCCAGTGCATGTTGCAGGTCTGGGTTTGATGGAGCCATCAGGACATCGTCTGCAAACAGCAGAGATGGAATCCTGTGGTCCCCAAACCGGACACCCCCTGACCCCTGACTGCGCCTAGAAATTCTGTCCATAAAAATTATGAACAGAACCGGTGACAAAGGGCAGCCCTGGCGGAGTCCAACATGCACTGGGAACAGGTCTGACTTACTGCCGGCAATGCGATCACAGCTCCTGCTCCGGTCATACAGGGACCGGACAGCCCTGAGCAAAGGGCCCCGGACACCGTACTCCCGGAGCACCCCCCAAAGGACACCCCGAGGGATACAGTCGTTTGCCAGAATTTCTTTGGGGCCGACCGATAATCCTCCTCCATGGCCTCCCCGAACTCCTCCCATGCCCGGGTTTTTGCCTCTGCGACAGCACGACCCGTGGCTCGCTTGGCCTGCCGATACCTGTCGATGACCTCAGGAGACCTACAAGCCAGAGTGGCCTGATAGGCCTCCTTCTTCAGTCTGACTGCATCCCTTACTTCCGGTGTCCACCACCGGGTTCGGGGGTTGCCGCCACGACAGGCACCGGAGACCTTACGACCACAGCTCCGAGCAGCCGCATCAACAATGGAGGCGGAGAACATGGTCCACTCGGACTCAATGTCCCCAGCCTCCCCCGGGACATGGGAGAAGCTCTCCTAGGGTGTCCTGGTGCCACGTGCACTGATGGACACCCTTGTGCTTGAACATGGTGTTTGTTATGGACAATCCGTGGCTAGCACAGAAGTCCAGTAACTGAACACCGCTCGGGTTCAGATCTGGGAAGCTGTTCTTCCCGAGCACTCCTCTCCAGGTGAACTGTCATTGCCCACGTGGGCGTTGAAGTCCCCCAGTAGAACAACGGAGTCCCCGGTCGGTGCACTGTCCAGTACCCCTCCCAAGGACTCCAAGAAGGCCGGGTACTCTGCACTGCTGTTCGGCCCGTAGGCCGCCACAACAGTGAGAGACCTGTCCCCCACCCGAAGGCGGAGGGACGCGACCCTCTCGTTCACTGGGGTAAACTCCAACACGTGGCGGCTGAGCTGAGGGGCTATAAGCAAGCCCACACCAGCCCGCCGCCTCTCCCCGCGGGCAACACCACATAGTGGAGCGTCCAGCCCCTCTCGAGGAGATGGGTTCCAGAGCCCAAACTATGCGTGGAGGTGAGGCCGACTATATCTAGTCAATATCGCTCAACTCAACCTCCCGCACAAGCTCAGGCTCTTTCCGCCCCAGCGAGGTGACATTCCATGTCCCCAGAGTTAGTCTCTGTGTCTGGAGATCTGGTCGTCGAGGCCCCTGCCGTCGACTGCCGCCCAGATCTCTCTGCACCGGCCCCTTATGGATCCTCCTGCGGGTGGTGGGCCCACGGGAGGGCGGCCCCACGTCGCTCTTTCGGGCTGTGCCCGGCCAGGCCCCGTGGGGTAAGACCCGGCCACCAGGCGCTCGCCATCGAGCACCCATCCCAGGCCTGGCTCCAGGATGGGGCCCCGGTGACGCCGATCCGGGCGACGTAAACGGCCTTGTTCGTGAACTCATCATAAAGGGCTTCTGAACCTTTGTCAGACCCGTCACCTAAGACCTGTTTGCCTTGGGAGACCCTATCAGGGGCTTGAAGCCCCCGACAACATAGGTAGGGATCATTCGGGCACTCAAACCCCTCCAACACTTTAAGGTGTCGGTTCAAGGAGAGGTGGCTCGAGCAAATAGAAAAAAAAAGAAAACTTAAAACTCTTATAGAAAAGCTCTGCTGTTATATAAGTAAATGCAAGTTAGCAAGAAATTTGGCAAACTTATTCTCCACATCAAACTGAACATAAAAGCTGATAGGGCATAAATCTATTTCGAACCATACAGTCGTAAAAATGATGAGTAGGAGTTGTATAATTTGGGACTGTTTGCGGGGGGAAGGGTGATGTAAGCGGCATATAAAATAATGGGGTATATAATACCATTATTTTGTTGAATGATTAGTTAAAGTTAAAAGTTCATCAGTTAAGTGTAAATTGAGATTGAGATTCTGTTTTAGAAATCAGCTCTACCTTGAACATTTTTTAAATTTCTTCACAAACTGCAACTTAACGGAAGTAAAACTGTTTATATATATTTACAACAGGTGCAATCCCAAACTACGTCATAATAATTAAGAATCTTTGTGTTGTGTGAAGATGTGTGTTCAAACAGACCATCACATGAGCCCAGGGCACTCTTATGGAAATGAGGTGGCTGAGGAGTGGAAACCAACTGAGGCCAGACAAACTCAGATCAGAGTCTGAGTTGCAACTTTTTACTCTAATGTTCCACTACAAAGGGACACAGAAAAAGACAGGGTTAAATAAACTATGTAACAAAAGGTGAAACACATTGGGAGCGAGGTAGAAAATGAACAGACTGAAAGTAACACAAGTACACAGAAAACATGTCAAAACAAAACACCAAAACATGGAAAAATAAACCAAGAAAATTAACAAAAACACAGGGGCAATGACATAACGTATCATTTAGATTTAAAACCATGAACAACTAATCATCCTTAGGTTTTTCTTATTTATTTATTTATCTTTTTTGATCAGTTTTTCTCTCAATATAAAAGCTTTCACATGGAAACACAGACATCCAACACCCAAAGATGGTTTATTTTTTCATTTAATTCACATTCATCCATAGATTTATAAGAGACATTGTGACTTCAGAGGCTGTTTTTAATGCACTTTTCTCCCATAGACATGGACTCTAAAAGTAGCACCTACACACTAGGGATTCGCTGAAATTAACTCGAAAAAATCTTAGCCAACCTACTAACAACTAACAACCTCCTTCCCTCAGTCAGAGCATTGAAGATGGGTGGCAGGGTTATCCAACATGACAATGACCCGAAGCACACAGCCAAAGAGTGGCTCCATAAGAAGCATATCAACGTTCTGGAGTGGTCTAGCCAGTCTCCAGACCTAAATCCAATGGAAAATGGAGGGAGCTGAAACTCTGTGTAGCTCAGCAACAACCTCGAAACCTGACAGATGCCGCTGCAGTGTGTGCAAACCTGGTCAACTACAGGAAACATTTGACCTTTATGAACAAAAGCTTCTGTAAAGAACCAATTGTGTATTTTCTTTTGACAAAACGTGTAAAAGTAAATTTGACTTCCGGTTTTAGAGAGTGCACTTTTATTTTGAAGAGCTACTTCCTGTTTAGCGTTTTTGGCGGAAATAACTTGACAGAAAAATACGCTAAAAACGGGCAAAAAGAAAAAAGTTATCACGGAGCACAATTGACACGTTTTTTTGGTATTAGCTACCCATCTGAAGAGGCACAAGGTACGTTTTACGTTGCATTGAAGCAAAATTGTTGTATTTTGTGTAACCAAAGCTCATGTTATTTTAGTTTGGTGCTAAACACAGTTCATTGATGTGTATTAATTACAATGTCATATCAAGCTAACTTTTCTGTTGTTTTGCTAAGGTGTAAGAGCATGGCATTTAGTCTTTTTGTGATTCCCAGCTCTTACGGTGTATTTTGAAGATTTATTGCCATTAAAAAAAAAAAAAAATACATCAGTAACGTGTCAACCTTCATTCAGGGTGGTATGCTACAGCTTCTGTACCAAATATAAACACTGATTTTATCAGTTCAAATATTTATTTGCAGCAATACCATACAAATAGATTATGTAAAAACGATACAATGTGATTTCCGAATATTCTCTCTCATAGTGGAAATGCAACTACAATTAAAATGTCAGACCCCTCCAAAATTTCTAAGCGTTCAATTACCTATTTTCCTCACTGTAGATAAAATATAGGTTATCCAAAACCCCTCTGTAAATATGTTGTCTCGACAATGTTAACAAAATTAAGCAAGAGATTCAAACCTGGCTTTATGCAAATAAGAGAAAAAAATTGAAATTGATTTCTCTAAGTTTAACACCTTCAGTGTCTCCTTAATATAATTTATGATTATGAGGATTACTTTCCTGGATATACAGTAGCCCCATTTAGAAATTCCACTCTTCTTATTGTTCTACCCTCATGAAAAAATATATTTTCAAGTGAACCAAAAATCTCTTTTTCAAGGATGAAACCTAAATTGGACTACAGTACACATCATAAAACATGTTTTTACACATTTGCATGTTATTGTTTTATTTTTTTTAATAGAGCAAAAACATTTGGTGGATGGATACCTATGGAATGTACTTTGGCTTGCAACAAAAGAAAGAAAAAAGAAGGTGAGGTCGGCCACGGAGCCGACTGTCAAGCACTCTACTGGACTACTTTGGACATTTACCAAATGGAAAGACTAACATTTGCAAAACATTTGAAAATGGACCAAATTGCTGGACATTGTGACAAAAATGGACAGATACTAAAGGCTGACTGACTTTCTTGGAACTGCTATTTTTTTTTGTCATTATACTCTAGTCCTGTTTTTATTTATCAGAATCAGAATCAGAAAATGTACAGTTGAATTTACATATGTTATGTAGAAAGTGAACAGTGCAGTGAGTGATTCAATTATGGTTAAAGTGACAGTGTTTAGGAAGTGTTCATGAGGCCAACGGTAGAGGGAAAGAAATTGTTCTTGTGGCGGGAGGTTCTGGTTCGGATGGCCCGTAGCCTCCTCCCTGAGGGTAGTGGCTCATATAGTCCATGTCCGTGGGTGAGAAGGGTCGGCTGTGATCTGACCTGCAAGTCCCAGAGCCTTGAAGACATACAGGTCCTGCAGAGATGTAAGTCTGCAGCTGATCACCTTTTCAACAGTGGGCACAATGCGCTGTAGTCTCTTTTTGGCCCTGGCTGTGGCTCCAACATATCACAAGGTGATAGAGGAGGTGAGGATGGACTCAATGATGGCCGTGTAGAACTGCACCATCAGCTCCTCTGGAAGCTTGGCTTTCCTCAGCTACCGCAGGAAGTACAGGGTTCAGAATAAGCGGTATCGCATCGCAAAATGCAACGCAATTTCTCTCAAATCCGATGCATTCGTCAGAAAAAAGTGTGTTTGTATCGCAGCTTTTGCGATACAAAAATGCGTGTTCAATTGTATAACCAAAGCGCCTAAAAGTACTGATCACTCGTCAATCGATTGTCAATAACGACATGACACAATGTAGAATGCTGTGTTGACATGACTGCTGTCTCAGATCGTGAGTCTGAAAGTGGGAGGAGCCACGTGAGGTAAAGTTAGCGTCACAGATTCGGACTTCCGACATCAATAGCTCCTGAACGCAAGAGTCTTTGCAGATCACAAACAGCCAAAATATTCAAATTTACACTGCCATGCGTATTTTGGGCGCAGCGAATTACACTGATCCGAATGTGCAGCCGGAGCCGAGACGAATGCTTAGGGACCGCCATCAAATGTGCAGCCGGAGCCGAGACGAGACTACTTAGGGACCGTCATCAAATATCAAAATGAAAAATGGAATGGAACGTCAAATAGAGCGGTACAATTTGAAATACACATAAAAACACATAAAATATATCATGATGGACACCACAGCAACCTTTATTTTTCCATCAGAAGCTTAATAAAAAAAAAATGAGTGTAATGACAATTAATATGTAAATGAGACTCAAAAAATGGCCATCTGACTTTGTGTTGATTAATTTGTTCAACAACTAATTTTATTTGCAAGTTTTTTTTTAAAGGTTTAAAAAGTGTTTAAAATTTAATTTGTTAAGAGTTTTTTTTTAAATAGAATGTTTACAAATACATTTTAAATAAATAATTGTGTTATATAAATGAAAAATATTAATTGATAGTCACTTTTGCTATGCAATTATCAAATTGCTATACAAATTTGGAAAAATTAACGGATTGTTTAGCAGCACTGCTATACAAGTGAAAATCCTTAATCTGAGCCCTGAAGTACATCCTCTGCTGGGCCTTCTTGACGAGGGAGCTGATGGTGGGCTCCCACTTGAGGTCCTGGGTGATGGTAGTGCCGAGAAAGCGGAGAGAGTATACAGTGGTGATCGGGGAGTCTGTGATAGTGAGGGGGGGCAGGGGGCCTGTGGCTTTCCTGAAGTCCACAATCATCTCCTCTGTCTTCTGGGCGTTGAACTCCTGGTTGTTACCCTTCACCAGGACACCAGCCGGTCCACCTCCCTCCTGTAGGCAGACTCATCCCCGTCCGAGATGAGCCCGATGAGGGTGGTGTTGTCCGCAAACTTGATCAGTTTTACAGAGTCATGGCTGGAGGTGCAGCAGTTTGTGTACAGGGAGAAGAGCTGGGGAGAAGGTACACAGCCCTGTGGAGCTCCTGTGCTAATAGTTCGAGTGTCTGAGACATTCCCTCTCAGCCGCTCGCACTGCCTCCGATCTGTCAGAAAACAGAGCATGGAGGATGGTATTGAATGCAGAGCTGAAGTCCACAAACAGGATCCTGGCATAGGTTCCTGGGGAGCCCTGATGCTGCAAGATGAAGTGGAGTAACAGGTTGATGGCATCGTCCACAGGCCTGTTGGCTCTGTAGCAAACTGCAGGGGGTCCAGCAGGGGGGAGGTGAAGGCGCTCAAATGACTTCATGACTACAGTCGTCAACGCCACAGGTCTGTAGTCATTTAGTCTAGTGATCTGGGGCTTCTTGGGGACAAGGACAATGATGAACGACTTGAAGCAGGCTGGGACATGGCATGACTCCAGGGAGGTGTTAAAAATGCCAGTGAAGAGGGTGGCAAAATCATCTGCACAGTCTCTTAAGGTGGCAGGAGTGACACCGTCTGCAGCTTTTCAGGGGTTGGATTTCCGAAATAGTCTGCTTACATCCTGTTCCTGAATTGTGAGAGTGGTGGAGGAGGTGGGGGGGGACCGGGGTTGGGTTGCTAGAGGTGGCCACAGTAGGGGAGGGGGAGTCAAATCTGCAGTAGAAGGTGAAGAGTTGTTGGGCCAGTTTTCGGTCGTCTGCAGAAGGGGGGATCTGGGCTTGTAGTTGGTGAGAAGCCCACTCCACAGAGAGACGGGTCTGTTGTTTGAGAACTGCTGCTTCAGACGCGTATTGTACTGAGATCTAGCTCTCGACACCTCCCTGCTAAATCCATAATTTGCACTATATCAAAATTATAAACAGAAAATCTGTTGGTCCTAGCTGTGGGTGCCGCATAAATTAAAGTTTATTATAACACTTCTACTGTCCACCTGCATGTAGTGACTGAGGTGAGGGTTGTAATAGAAAATAGGCCATGTCATCCTATCTACGCTGTTTTTATGTGTGCAGATGATAAATGTGAATAATTTTATAAGAATATGGGTTACTGATAAATGTGAATATAAGAATATTGGTTACTGATAAATGTGGTCCGGCATACTCTGTATCGTGGAGTCATGCGTCAGGACGTTGAATGTGTGTCAAGTCACCTCTGATTGAGGGTCAGGTCACCTGTGAATGAGATAGCTCGAATCTTTGCACCCATGATGGTTGTTGAGCAACACCATCAATAATGTGGTGTTGTTCTAAATAATTATTATCAAATCAGCTCCAAAAGAGATATCTTTTGGAGCTGATTTGATAATGATATTGTCATTGCTCTAGGGGGTAGGGACATAAATCTTTGTCAGGGAAAGTGATTATTTGCTGTGCACGAGTAAATAAAGATCCACCTTTTGGATAAAGACAAACTCTGTTCTGTTTCATCTTTTCTTGGTAATTGTTTGCAGAAATTCCGTAACAGGGTGCCCTATGAAAGGAGGGTCTTTTACGTTGCCCGACCACTCACCTCTGACGTCAAACAAAGATTGCCATTTGCAGAGCCGTAGACTGGGCAGCCAACAGTCGGACAGTGGCAAACTGGTAGCGCTACCTTCAGCGTAAAGTGTGGTGGCCTCAAAGTAGTTCAGCGCACTTTTTGGTGAGTTGTAACAACGAGTCATTTATGCAATATGGTGTAATTGGAGCTAACCCGTCCCTGTTTTAGACTTGGTGTGTCGGCTTGTGTTGGCACGTCACTTTGGTCCTTAACTCGGGAGTCAAACATGCCTTTTATCAGCGGTAAGCAATCTTAACACAGCACTCAGTCCTGTATTTGAAACTGGAGCTTATATCAAGTTATTTGTGCAGTTTATCTGATGAAACTGATCTGGAACTACTAGTTGTCACCTTACTGGGAAAAGGTGACAATGTTGGAATGTATGGCGCATTATTAAAACTGTAAACCATTGTTTTAAAATAATGTGGTGTTGTTCTAAATTTGAAGCAAATATTGTGGGTACACGGACTGCTCTATGCTCTACATACTTTTCACAATACTTAGAAATTCCGTACAGGTAGTTTCCCAGGGAACAAAGACAATTCCGGTGTCCTGTTTCTTCTCCTTTTATGTCCGACTATGCCCTTATGTCCTGCTTTAGAACTGAAAAACTGTGAGATGGCCTTCTCACAAGTTAAACATACAATTTTGCACTTATGAAACTCAATCTGGATGTGTATTAAAGCCTTGTAATGTTGGCGTTACACCTGAGTTAGCGTGCGGCTCTGCTAATGGCTTGTCTGGAGCATAGCCAGCTCTTCTCTAATGTCTTCAATTCTTCTCATTCAATGCAATCAGCCAGCTCGCCTCTTTTGTATGTCCGTTCTTCACTTTTTTAGCCTTGTTACTCCTATAGTGTTTTAGAAGCAGCCGAACTGATGTATGCCTCCTGGTTTACTGTCCTTTTGCCATGCATCTTACTTGTTCTTGTCCTGGTCATTGCTCTAATTGTGACAAGTCTTTGGTCAGTCACACTGTCCGGAAACAAGCCCTTCCTGGATTAAGGCCCCAGAGGTTTACTAAAGCTGTGCCAGTGATCAGAGTGAGTGTGACCTACGACCTGTCACCCCAGGATGATAAAAGGAAATATCTTCTTTAAAAATTAAGTGAGACAAACAACAATGTTATATGCATGAAAAAACAATGCAGGTTGTTTATGAACTAAACTATAATCAAAAGAAATGGCTTATTTAAAATAATTTATTGTGTAAGTGAATTTTACCCATGTTCATGTATTTTATAAATATTAGATTATAAATGTCTTTTATTCATTTATTTTTAATCATAAATTAAAAAAACGTTAGTTTTGAACTTAGTGGCATATGCTCTTCAGGAAGTCGGCCACATTGGATCAAACCCTGGAATTAAAAAGTCACACATGAAAAACACTTAAATCTTCAAAACCTGTGTGCGATGAAAGATTATCAGTTTGATTTTTAAAAAGACTGTTGTGAGTGGCCATGGTGAATTTTCAAACAAACTGGCGGCATTGCCCAAGGCGCGGCAGGAGGAAGAGATGCATGCACAACACAAGGGACATTCCAGATATCAATAGCCCCGTCATGCAGTCTTCATTCTTTTCTTCCCACAGTCCCACATCTGGACTGCGCCCCCAGTCTTCATGTGGGTGCATTGACTGTAGCGTAGGCTATAGTATAGGCTCCTCATCACTGTGCTAATCCAGGGCAGAACCGACACGCAGAAGTGGGAGAGTGGGATCAATGAATGATCCTTTGCGCTTGTGCGTAAACTGCTGCTGCTTAATCAATCTGGCCAACCTAAGAAGATTAAGAAATTAAAAATCCTCAACCTCAGGCATGTTTCGAAACACAGAAAGACACACTACTGCTAACAAGCTTTGCCCCACTATTTATTTTATGAGGATAGACCTCATATTTCCGGATCTGTGATTCTTTCTTTCCTTATTGAAAAATATAATTCCTTTCTATCAAAACGTTTCCCGTGGACACAAACAACATCTTTCCCTCATTATCTCATAATGCAGGAAACTTAAAAGTGACACTAAATGTGAGTTGAAACATCCTGTTCAAAGTTTGTGAAGCCTGTGGTGTTTCAGAGCTTCTACAGTCCACTATGTCATAACCATTAAGACTGTGACTCGACCTGGGCTATTGGGTCCAGGGGAAATTTTAACAGGTAGAAAGGGGGGTCCAGCAAGGAGGTTGGGGGGCGCAGCAGCTCATGTTACGGGGTTGAAATAATAACTGTATTATTATCAATATAAATCAATAATATAGGCTATTTTAGCAACATAAAATAAATATAAAAAGATTATTGTTTATAAAAATAGGCTTACTGTGTAAACAAAATGTACAGTTAAATTTACAGATGTAGTACAAAAGTGAACAGGACAATGAGTGGTTGATTACATTTTCGTTAAAGTGACTGGTGTTAAGAAGTGTTCAAGAGTCCAATGGTAGAGGGAAAGAAACTGTGTAGCCTCCTGCCTGAGGGGAGTGGCTCAAATAGTCCATGTCCAGGGTGAAAAGTGTCAGCTGTGATCTGACATGCTCGCCCCAGAGTCCTGGAGACCTACAGGTCCTGTAGAGATGGAAGTCTGCAACTGATCACCTTCTCAGCAGAGTGCACAATGAACTGTCTATGTTTGTCCCTGGCTGTTGCTCCAGCGTATCACACGGTGATGGAGGAGATGAGGATGGACTCAGCTCCCTCACTGGGTAGGCCCAGCAGAGGATGTACTTCCTGTGGCAGCTGAGGAAAGCCAAGCTGACAGCGGAGATGATGGTGCAGTTCTACAGGGCCATCATTGAGTCCATTCTCACCTCCTCCATCACTGTGTGGTACGCTGGAGCCACAGCCAGGGACAAACAGAGACTACAACGCATTGTGCGCTCTCCTGAGAAGGTGATCGGCCGCAAACTTCCATCTCTGCAGGACCTGTACGTTTCCAGGGCTCTGGGATGTGCAGGTCGGATCACAGCCGACCCTTCTCACCTTGGACACGGACTCTTTGAGCCACTCCCCTCAGGCAGGAGGCTACGGTCCATCCGTACCAGAAACTCCGGTCACAAGAACAGTTTCTTTCCCTCTGCCGTTGAACTCATGAACACTACCTAAGCACCTTGCACTCATTGAACTGTTCACTTCCTATTGATAACCAGCTGTAAAAAGATTTCAACAGCTCACTTCAGTTCAGCACTGATCCAATTGGGCAGGGGAACAGAAAATATTACGGTATCTGACATCGACTTTGCCAATTCACACACCTCTGTGTGTCTCTGCCGGGCGTCGTTACCGCCTGCGTGAATCACGATTCGGCGGAACCTCTGTCTCCTCTGCTTTAAAAGCCTAAGGTTTCCTATGATGTCACCCATTCTGGCCGCTGGAGAGCACCTGACGCTAGCAGATGCTGGTCTTCACGTCTCTAACTATAGAACTTCCAATTACTAGAGTGTCTTGAGTTCATTCCACGTGTGTGTGATCGCTGAGGGGAGAAAATCTATTGTAGACGGGAAGCTCACACTGCACTAAAGGCTGGCGTTTAGCGCATTGTTCCCTCTGAACTGTCACAAATTGATCCATATTTTGTTCCTGGTCTAGTCCCGGCTGCATGGGAGACACTGAGGGGCTACTCTTAGCCTCGCTAGTACTGCTAATGCTGGCGTTGCGCCCTGTTGCGTAGTCCGATACACCTGAAGCTTCAACCTTGCTATAGCTAGACTTCAGCTCCTCTAAACAGTGGATCCGCACTTCTAACCCCGTAACCCCCTGCCTCCAAAGCTCCGTGCACTTCATGCACCAATCGTCAGAGAAAGCGCCAGGGTTCTGACTCGACATATGACAACTTGAGCAGGTAAAGGCAGATTCAGCCATGACGCTAGTGACTACGCTAGGCTTGGCTAGCTCAGGCTGATGCAAGAGAGCGAGGGTGGTTTTAATCCACAAAAACTGAACAAAGTGAGCTGTATGAGGCTCTGGATTGTTTGTGGAGAAATCAAACTTTCACTATTGTGTATATGTATAAATCCATACTTTGCAACTTTGTAGCGCTCTCTGTCGCCAGCTCTGTGCAATGCCTTCTTCTGCTGCCTTAACTGCCTCAGTTTTGGAGTGAACCAGGGTTTGTCACAGCAATCCGACCATCACCAAATCAAGACAGCATCATCAGGACAAATGTGGCATCAAACGTTATTAAAAGAGTTTGCATAAGTCTCAGGGTGTGGTTATAGCGAGTTCCTAACGAAGCAGCAATTTTGTAACTTTTTGCAAAAATGATCGTATCAAGACTTGAGGACAATGAGGACTTAATGATATGTGACTTAAACACCTATCTGTAAAAATGACTCTCCAGGACTCCATACAAATGTCCACCCACATTTACAAGGACACTCCTCAAAGTGAACATTTTAGCTTGTCGTAATTCAATAAATGTGGTTCATGTTTTGTGTATGTGACCAGGAGCAGAAAAGTCTATTGTGACCACGCCCTATCTTCAAAATGAAACCACCAATTTTGAATCAAAATATGCAGATTTCCTAAATCTAGCCCTCGCACTTTAACAAACTTGTTCTAGGGTTTTTATCCAATGGTCAACTGAGGCAGCAGCATCAGGACAAATATGGGAGCAAAACATTTTAAGATAAGATAAGATAAGATATTCCTTTATTGTCCACACATGGGGAAATCTTGTTGTTGCAACGCAGGTAGATACAAAGGAAAAGGGCAGATAACTTATAGGAAGTTTAAAAAATAGAAGAACTCTTATAAACAAAAACTATTATGAACAAAAACTCCTATAGACAGAACCTCTCATTTCTTAATAAAGAATGGAGGGGAAAAGAAATAAAGATAAAATAAAATAAAAACAGCAAGCGTAAGACAAAATACTAATACTAATAACAAATATAGCCGCAAGCGGCAATGATCGGCCCTCGCCACGCCGCCGCCACGCCGCAAGAGGAGGGGGCGCTAACGCGCCCCAATTGTCCTTTTATTACGCCTACTGCTGAATCTGTGACGCTGTCACATCTTCTCCTCTTTGTTTTACCATCAAAAAGCAATTTTATTTTGAATTCTTGGAAAAATGTGCGGCTTTGCCGCACAGACACCGTGACTCTTTGAATAAAAATGTGGATAACTTTTGATGGTCCACCCCTGAAGATGAGTCTCACCAAATTTCAGGTTAATAGGGCTGACGCCCTAAGAGGAGTTTGTGAAAGTCTAAAGTGTAAACATGTTCTGGCGATTTCCCCATTGGAATAACATGGAAGGTTTCGGTCATCGTTACGGCAAAGCCATAACAATTATGACATGGGTCTCATTGACTTTTTTGATGGGGATGCCAAAATTGAGTTGTGTGTCAAATTTCATATAATTTTGCAAAACTAAATATTTAAGATAAGATATAAGATAACCTCCATATAAAATCTGTAGGGGGCGCTGTGGCTCCAAATTAATTTATTTCACTTCAAGTAGGTTTAGGGCAAAGAGTTTAACAACTGATTCTAATTTGACACAATTCGGACTTTATCTGCGCAAACGGCAGAAATGTTAAATTTGGGAGATTTCTGAAATTCTTGCTACAGTTTGCGGCTTCGCCGCACAGAGACCGTGACAGGTATCAATGTAATTTGGATAACTTTTGATGTCCCACTCCTCAGTAGCATTTTCACCAAATTTCAGCTTTTTAGGGCCAACGCCCTGGGAGGAGTTCGTAAAAGTACGACGTTTGGAAAAACTCCGAAGTCATGTTTAGCCATTTTTGAAGCAATATGGCCGACATTTGGTTGGGCGGACGGCGTTGCCGTGATAATATTTTTTACTTCTCTTGTCACCATCTACCTCTGCGCCAAATTTCATGATTCTACAATCAGATTTTTTTTGGGTCATTTCCCATCTCTCAATGCATTTTTGGTACATTTGGGGGCGCTGACGCGCCAATTTTTTTTATTTTGGAAAAGGGAAATAGCCAGAATGTAGAGAGGCACGATTTTTAGAGGTGTGCAAATTTTTGTGACTTTTCGTCAATGTTCACTGGGTGAAAAATAGGGGGGTTGGTCCCGAGAAGAAGAAGAAAGAATTAAAGCCGCAAGCGGCATCCAACGGCCCTCGCGGGCCGCCGGCCTTCCGACTCTGCGCTTTCGACTTGATAAAGATGGCGCCCTTATTGTGTTGAATTAAAAAAAGAACTTGACAGACGGAGACACATTGGACATGGCCAATCCAGTGCAAATCAACACAAGTGTCAGTCAAATTTGCTGCTCCGCTGCACAGAGACCGTAGCACTTAGAATATAAATATGGATAACTTTTGATGCCCCGCTTGTGTAGATGATATTTCCCAAAGTAAAGCTTGATCGAGCTATTGCCCACGGAGGAGTTTGTTAAAGTGTGAAGCATAAATTTGAACATTTCATAGATTTAGCGTTTTTCCCATTTGTGACAGTATATTTGCAGCTCCACGGCACAGAGACCGTAGCACTTAGAATCCAAATATGACTAACTTTTGATGCTTCCCTTGTGTAGATGATTTCCCCCAAATATGAGCTTGATCGGGCAATCGCACTAGGAGGAGTTTGTTTAAGTGTGAAGCGTAAAAATGTGGTCATTTTAGAGATTTCGCTGTTTTCCCATTTCTGACATATATTTGCGGGTCCGCCACACAGAGACCGTAGCACTTAGAATAAAAATATGGATAGCTTTTGATGCCCCGCTTGTATAGATGATTTTCCCTAAATATGAGTTTGATCGGACAATCGCCCTAGGAGGAGTTTGTTAAAGTGTGAAGCGTAAAAATGTGGTGATTTGAGGGATTTCGCGATTTTCCCATAAGGATAACATGGGATATTTCTGTCATGGCTACGGTTACGCTGTACAAAATATGACTTTGTCTCTCATACTTTTATGATCAGGATGGCAAATTAGAATTTTGTGCAAAATATGTCATTTGGAAAAACTCTATTGTTTATAGGCCACTCTGAAGGCCAAATAGTCAGAATTCTGGGAAACGTTTGAGGCTCCGTCGCACAGAGACCTTAAAAGCTATCCTTAAAATTTGGATAACTTTAGATGCCCCACTTGTCTAGAGGACGTACACCGATTTTGAGGTTGGTGGGCAAAACGCACTAGGAGGAGTTCGTCAAAGTTTGAAACAGAAAAATGTGGATATTCGAGAGATTTAGCGGTTTTCCCATAGGGATAACATGGGAGATTTATGTCATCGCTACGACTACGCCGTAAAAATTAAGGCATTTGTCTGATAGGCTTTTTTGATCGGGACGCCAAAATAGAATTTTGGGTAAAGTTTAGAAAATTTTGGTAAAACAAATTTTTGACCTTCAATGTTAATTTAAAGGTCACTCTGTAGGGGGCGCTATCGCGCCCATTTCAATTTTGTCAGCCTAAACTGGTCCAAACTAGAACGTTTAACAACTGATTCAAATTTGGTCCTAATCGGACTGGTTTTGATCAAATGGGAGCAATTTTTAGATCTGCAATATTCCAAAATAAGTTGTCCAACTTTGCGGCTGCGCCGCACACAGACCGTAAAAGGTATCTCAAAAAATTGGATAACTTTAGATGCCCCACTTGTCCAGAGAACGTACGCCGATTTTGAAGTTGGTGGGCAAAACGCCCTAGGAGGAGTTCGTCAAAGTTTGACGTGAACAAAATGGCTAACACAGCGTGTTTTCATTTTCAAAGGAAGATGGCGGCCATAGGGTAAGTCTGGGGGCGTGGCCACAATGATTTTTTTTGTTTGTCCTCACGAGAGGAATGCGTGTCCCGAATTTCGTAGCTTTACGTCAAAGTTGACCTCGGGGCGTCTCCCATAGGCGCAATGTATTTTGACTTTTGTCGGTGGCGCTGTCGCGCCATTTTTTAACGAAAAAAAAAATGGCCCAGAAAAAATTAAATTTTTCGCCGATTCTGAATTTTGGGCAAAGTTTGGTGAGTTTTTGAGCATGTTCAGGGGGTCAAATTAGAGTTCAAAGCGATGAAGAACAAGAAAAATTAAAGCCGCAAGCGGCATCCAACGGCCCTCGCGGGCCGCCGGCCTTCCGACTCTGCTCTCTGCATTTTACAGAGATGGCGCTAACGCAATTGTCTAAGAACCAAGACAGTGACACATTGGACATGTACAATGCTGTGCTTAACCAGTGCAAATGAACACAAATGTCGGTCAAATGTGCAGCTCCAGCGCACAGAGACCGTGACACTTGGAATAAAAATATGGATAACTTTTGATGCTCCGCTTGTGTAGATGATTTTCCCAAAATATGAGCTTGATCGAGCTATTGCCCACAGAGGAGTTCATTAAAGTGTGAAGCATAAATGTGAACATTTCAAGGATTTGGCGTTTTTCCCATTTGTGACATATATTTGCGGCTCTACCGCACAGAGACCCTAGTACTTAAAATCGAAATATGGATAACTTTTGATGCCCCGCTTGTGTAGATGATTTTCCCCAAATATGAGCTTGATCGGGCAATCGCCCTGGGAGGAGTTCGTTAAAGTGTGAAGCGTAAAAATGTGGTCATTTTAGAGATCTCGCTGTTTTCCCATTTGTGACATATATTTGCGGGTCAGCCACACAGAGACCGTAGGACTTAGAACAAAAATATGGATAAGTTTTGATGCCCCGCTTGTGTAGATGATTTTCCCCAAATATGAGTTTGATCGGACAATCGCCCTAGGAGGAGTTTGTTAAAGTGTGAAGCGTAAAAATGTGGTGATTTGAGCGATTTTGCGATTTTCCCATAAGGATAACATGGGATGTTTCTGTCATCGCTACGGTTATGCCGTACAAAATATGACTTTGGCTCTCATACTTGTATGATCAGGATGGCAAATTAGAATTTTGTGCAAAATATCATGTTATTTGGAAAAACTCTATTGTTTATAGGCCACTCTGAAGGCCAAATAGTCAGAATTCTGGGAAACGTTTGCGGCTCCGTCGCACAGAGACCGTAAAAGCTATCCTTAAAATTTGGATAACTTTAAATGCCCCACTTGTCTAGAGGACGTACACCAATTTTGAGGTTGGTGGGCAAAACGCACTAGGAGGAGTTCGTTAAAGTGTAAAACATAAAAATGTGGTAATTTGAGAGATTTTGCGGTTTTCCCATAGGGATAACATGGGAGGTTTCTGTCATCGCTACGACTACGCCGTAAAAATTTAGGCATTTTTGTGATTGGCTTTTGCGATCGGGACGGCAAAATAGAATTTTGGGTAAAGTTTAGACAATTTTGGTAAAACTAATTTTTGACCTTCAATGTTAATTTAAAGGTCACTCTGTAGGGGGCGCTATCGCGCCCATTTCAATTTTGTCATCATAAACTGGTCCAAACTAGACAGTTTAACAACTGATTCAAATTTGGTCATAATCGGACTGGTTTTGATCAAATGGGAGCAATTTTTAGACCTGCAATATCCCAAAATAAGTTGTCCAACTTTGCGGCTGCGCCGCACACAGACCGTAAAAGGTATCTCAAAAAATTGAATAACTTTAGATGCCCCACTTGTCCAGAGGACGTCCGCCGATTTTGAAGTCGGTGGGCAAAACGCCCTAGGAGGAGTTCGTCAAAGTTTGACGTGAACAAAATGGCTAACACAGCTTGTTTTCATTTTCAAAGGAAGATGGCGGGCATAGGGTAAGTCTGGGGGCGTGGCCACAGTAATATTTTTTTTTTGTCCTCAAGAGAGGAATGCGTGTCCCGAATTTCGTAGCTCTACGACAAAGTTGACCTCGGGGCGTCTCCCATAGGCGCAATGTATTTTGACTTTTGTCGGTGGCGCTGTCGCGCCATTTTTTAACGAAAAAAAAAATGGCCCAGAAAAAATCAAATTTTTCGCCGATTCTGAATTTTGGGCAAAGTTTGGTGAGTTTTTGAGCATGTTCAGGGGGTCAAATTAGAGTTCAAAGCGATGAAGAACAAGAAAAATTAAAGCCGCAAGCGGCATCCAACGCCCCTCGCGGGCCGCCGGCCTTCCGACTCTGCGCTTTCGACTTGATAAAGATGGCGCCCTTATTGTGTGTTGAATTAAAAAAGAACTTGACAGACGGCGACACATTGGACATGGCCAATCCAGTGCAAATCAACACAAGTGTCAGTCAAATTTGCTGCGCCGCCGCACAGAGACCGTAGCACTTGGAATAAAAATATGGATAACTTTTGATGCACCGCTTGTGTAGATGATATTTCCCAAAGTAAAGCTTGATCGAGCTATTGCCCACGGAGGAGTTTGTTAAAGTTTGAAGCGTAAAAATGTGGTGATTTGAGCAATTCAACGATTTTCCCATAAGGATATCATGGGATGTTTCTGTCATCGTTACGGTTACGCCGTACAAAATATGACTTTGGCTCTCATACTTTTATGATCAGGATTGCAAATTAGAATTTTGTGCAAAATATAATGTCATTTGGAAAAACTCTATTGTTTATAGCCCACTCTGAAGGCCAAATAGTCAGAATTCAGGGAAAAGTTTGCGGCTCCGTCGCACAGAGACCGTAAAAGTTATCCTTAAAATTTGGATAACTTTAGATGCCCCACTTGTCTAGGGGACGTACACCGATTTTGAGGTTGGTGGGCAAAACGCCCTAGGACGAGTTCGTTAAAGTGTGAAACAGAAAAATGTGGATATTCGAGAGATTTAGCAATTTTCCCATAGGGATAACATGGGAGGTTTCCGTCATGGCTACGACTACGCCGTAAAAATTGAGGCATAAGTTTGATTGGCCTTTTGCTCGGGACCCCAAAATAGAATTTTGGGCAAAGTTTAGAACATTTGTGTAAAACCAGTTTTTGTCCATCAATGTTCACTCAAAGGCAACTCTGTAGGGGGCGCTATCGCGCCCATTTCAATTTTGTCATCATAAACTGGTCCAAACTTGAAAGTTTAACAACTGATTCAAATTTGGTCCTAATCGGACTCGTTTTGATCAAATGGGAGCAATTTTTAGATCTGCAATATTCCAAAATAAGTTGTCCAACTTTGCGGCTGCGCCGCACACAGACCGGTAAAGGTATCTCAAAAAATTGGATAACTTTAGATGCCCCACTTGTCCAGAGGACGTCCGCCGATTTTGAGGTTGGTTGGCAAAACGCCCTAGGAGGAGTTCGTCAAAGTTTGACGTGAAAAAAATGGCTAACACCGCGTGTTTTCATTTTCAAAGGAAGATGGCGGCCATAGGGTAAGTCTGGGGGCGTGGCCACAATAATATTTTTTTTTTGTCCTCACGAGAGGAATGCGTGTCCCGAATTTCGTAGCTTTACGCCAAAGTTGACCTCGGGGCGTCTCCCATAGGCGCAATGTATTTTGACTTTTGTCGGTGGCGCTGTCGCGCCATTTTTTAATGAAAAAAAAAATGGCCCAGAAAAAATCAAATTTTTCGCCGATTCTGAATTTTGGGCAAAGTTTGGTGAGTTTTTGAGCATGTTCAGGGGGTCAAATTAGAGCTCAAAAAGCAGAAGAACAAGAAAAATAATAAAAATTAAAGCCGCAAGCGGCATCCAACGGCCCTCGCGGGCCGCCGGCCTTCCGACTCTGCGCTTTCGACTTGATAAAGATGGCGCCCTTATTGTGTTGAATTCAAAAAGAACTTGACAGACGGCGACACATTGGACATGGCCAATCCAGTGCAAATGAACACAAGTGTCAGTCAAATTTGCTGCGCCGCCGCACAGAGACCGTAGCACTTAGAATAAAAATATGGATACCTTTTGATGCCCCGCTTGTGTAGATGATTTTTCCCAAAGTAAAGCTTGATCGAGCTATTGCCCACGGAGGAGTTTGTTAAAGTGTGAAGCGTAAATGTGAACATTTCAAGGATTTGGCGTTTTTCCCATTTGTGACAGTATATTTGCAGCTCCACGGCACAGAGACCGTACCACTTAAAATCAAAATATGGATAACTTTTGATGCCCCGTTTGTGTAGATGATTTTCCCCAAATATGAGCTTGATCGGGCAATCGCCCTAGGAGGAGTTCGTTAAAGTGTGAAGCGTAAAAATGTGGTGATTTTAGAGATTTCGCTGTTTTCCCATTTCTGACATATATTTGCGGGTCCGCCACACAGAGACCGTAGCACTTAGAATCAAAATATGGGTAAGTTTTGATGCCCCGCTTGTGTAGATGATATTCTCCAAATATGAACTTGATCGGACAATCGCCCTAGGAGGAGTTCATTAAAGTGTGAAGCGTAAAAATGTGGTGATTTGAGCGATTCTACGATTTTCCCATAAGGATAACATGGGATGTTTCTGTCAACGCTACGGTTACGCCGTACAAAATATGACTTTGGCTCTCATACTTTTATGATCAGGATGGCAAATTAGAATTTTGTTCAAAATATCATGTCATTTGGAAAAACTCTATTGTTTATAGGCCACTCTGAAGGCCAAATAGTCAGAATTCTGGGAAACGTTTGCGGCTCCGTCGCACAAAGACCGTAAAAGTTATCCTTAAAATTTGGATAACTTTAGATACACCACTTGTCTAGAGGACGTACACCGATTTTGAGGTTGGTGGGCAAAACGCACTAGGAGGACTTCGTTAAAGTGTAAAACATAAAAATGTGGTAATTTGAGAGATTTTGTGGTTTTCCCATAGGGATAACATGGGAGGTTTCTGTCATCGCTACGACTACGGCGTAAAAATTTAGGCATTTTTGTGATTGGCTTTTGTGATCGGGACGGCAAAATAGAATTTTGGGTAAAGTTTAGACAATTTTGGTAAAACTAATTTTTGACCTTCAATGTTAATTTAAAGGTCACTCTGTAGGGGGCGCTATCACTGCCATTTCAATTTTGTCAGCCTAAACTGGTCCAAACTAGAAAGTTTAACAACTGATTCAAATTTGGTCCTAATCGGACTGGTTTTGATCAAATGGGAGCAATTTTTAGACCTGCAATATTCCAAAATAAGTTGTCCAACTTTGCGGCTGCGCCGCACACAGACCGTAAAAGGTATCTCAAAAAATTGAATAACTTTAGATGCCCCACTTGTCCAGAGGACGTACGCCGATTTTGAAGTCGGTGGGCAAAACGCCCTAGGAGGAGTTTGTCAAAGTTTGACGTAAACAAAATGGCTAACTCAGCTTGTTTTCATTTTCAAAGGAAGATGGCGGCCATAGGGTAAGTTTGGGGGCGTGGCCACAATGTTTTTTTTTGTTTATCCTCACGAGAGGAATGCGTGTCCCGAATTTCGTAGCTTTACGCCAAAGTTGACCTCGGGGCGTCTCCCATAGGCGCAATGTATTTTGACTTTTGTCGGTGGCGCTGTCGCGCCATTTTTTAACGAAAAAAAAAATGGCCCAGAAAAAATAAAATTTTTCACCGATTCTGAATTTTGGGCAAAGTTTGGTGAGTTTTTGAGCATGTTCAGGGGGTCAAATTAGAGATCAAAGCGCTGAAGAAGAACAAGAAAAATAATAATAATAATATTTTTAGCAAAAACAATATAGCCGTTTTTACTATAACAACAAATGATACATCGTTTGAAAGCTCTAAGCCTTCCCGATGCCGCCATGGGGTGGAATTATCATTACGAGCGCTTACGCGCTCGTCACTCCCTATTCCGTCGGGATGCCCCGCCCACTCCCCATAGACTTCCATTGATTTGAGCAGATACAAGCATGGCCCATGCCTGCGGCATGGATTCTCGCATACGGGACGATGCCAGGAGGGTTTTTGGAGGAATGCAGCGCTTCGCGCTGCTGTTGTCAACAATTAGTGAATGGGCTACGCCCATTCACTAATTGTTGACTATTTCTGTCATAGCAGGAGTAAGTATGCATGATCCATGCCTTCGGCATGGGCTAGTTCACTGTACTTGCCAGGGGCGACGGGGTACCAAACATGCGGGCTGCGCCCGCATGTTTGGTCAGACAGTTGCAACGCTGCCTTCGGCAGCGTTGCGGGAGCAATAGGCCCTCCCCCTGCTGGGGCTCGGGCCTAATAATAATAATTAAAGCCGCAAGCGGCATCCAACGGCCCTCGCGGGCCGCCGGCCTTCCGACTCTGCTCTCTGCATTTTACAGAGATGGCGCTAACGCAATTGTCTAAGAACTAAGACAGCGACACATTGGACATGTACAATGCTGTGCTTAACCAGTGCAAATTAACACAAATGTCGGTCAAATGTGCAGCTCCAGCGCACAGAGACCGTGACACTTGGAATAAAAATATGGATAACTTTTGATGCTCCGCTTGTGTAGATTATTTTTCCCAAATATGAGCTTGATCGAGCTATTGCCCACAGAGGAGTTCATTAAAGTGTGAAGCATAAATGTGAACATTTCAAGGATTTGGCGTTTTTCCCATTTGTGACAGTATATTTGCAGCTCCACGGCACAGAGACCGTAGCACTTAAAATCAAAATATGGATAACTTTTGATGCCCCATTTGTGTAGATGATTTCCCCAAATATGAGCTTGATCGGGCAATCGGCCTAGGAGGAGTTGGTGAAAGTGTGAAGCGTGAAAATGTGGTCATTTTGGAGATTTCGCTGTTTTCCCATTTCTGACATATATTTGCGGGTCCGCCACACAGAGACCGTAGCACTTAGAATCAAAATATGGATAAGTTTTGATGGCCCGCTTGTGTAGATGATTTTCCCCAAATATGAGCTTGATCGGACAATCGCCCTAGGAGGAGTTTGTTAAAGTGTGAAGTGTAAAAATGTGGTGATTTGAGCGATTCTACGATTTTCCCATAAGGATAACATGGGATGTTTCTGTCAACGCTACGGTTACGCCGTACAAAATATGACTTTGGCTCTCATACTTGTATGATCAGGATGGCAAATTAGAATTTAGTGCAAAATGTCATGTCATTTGGAAAAACTCTATTGTTTATAGGCCACTCTGAAGGCCAAATAGTCAGAATTCTGGGAAACGTTTGCGGCTCCGTCGCACAGAGACCGTAAAAGTTATCCTTAAAATTTGGATAACTTTAGATGCACCACTTGTCTAGAGGACGTACACCAATTTTGAGGTTGGTGGGCAAAACGCACTAGGAGGAGTTCGTTGAAGTGTAAAACATAAAAATGTGGTAATTTGAGAGATTTTGCGGTTTTCCCATAGGGATAACATGGGAGGTTTCTGTCATCGCTACGACTACGCCGTAAAAATTTAGGCATTTTTGTGATTGGCTTTTGTGATCGGGACGGCAAAATAGAATTTTGGGTAAAGTTTAGACAATTTTGGTAAAACTAATTTTTGACCTTCAATGTTAATTTAAAGGTCACTCTGTAGGGGGCGCTATCGCGGCCATTTCAATTTTGTCAGCCTAAACTGGTCCAAACTAGAAAGTTTAACAACTGATTCAAATTTGGTCCTAATCGGACTGGTTTTGATCAAATGGGAGCAATTTTTAGATCTGCAATATTCCAAAATAAGTTGTCCAACTTTGCGGCTGCGCCGCACACAGACCGTTAAAGGTATCTCAAAAAATTGAATAACTTTAGATGCCCCACTTGTCCAGAGGACGTACGCCGATTTTGAAGTCGGTGGGCAAAACGCCCTAGGAGGAGTTCGTCAAAGTTTGACGTGAACAAAATGACTAACACAGCGTATTTTCATTTTCAAAGGAAGATGGCGGCCATAGGGTAAGTCTGGGGGCGTGGCCACAATGATTTTTTTTGTTCGTCCTCACGAGAGGAATGCGTGTCCCGAATTTCGTAGCTTTACGCCAAAGTTGACCTCGGGGCGTCTCCCATAGGCGCAATGTATTTTGACTTTTGTCGGTGGCGCTGTCGCGCCATTTTTTAACGAAAAAAAAAATGGCCCAGAAAAAATCAAATTTTTCGCCGATTCTGAATTTTGGGCAAAGTTTGGTGAGTTTTTGAGCATGTTCAGGGGGTCAAATTAGAGATCAAAAAGCAGAAGAACAAGAAAAATAAAAATAATAATATTTTTAGCAAAAACAATATAGCCGTTTCCACTATAACAACAAATTATACATCGTTTGAAAGCATGTTTGGTCAGACAGTTGCAACGCTGCCTTCGGCAGCGTTGCGGGAGCAATAGGCCCTCCGCCCTGCTGGGGCTCGGGCCTAATAATATTTTTAGCAAAAACAATATAGCCGTTTTTACTATAACAACAAATGATACATCGTTTGAAAGCTCTAAGCCTTCCCGATGCCGCCATGGGGTGGAATTATCATTACGAGCGCTTACGCGCTCGTCACTCCCTATTCCGTCGGGATGCCCCGCCCACTCCCCATAGACTTCCATTGATTTGAGCAGATACAAGCATGGCCCATGCCTGCGGCATGGATTCTCGCATACGGGACGATGCCAGGAGGGTTTTTGGAGGAATGCAGCGCTTCGCGCTGCTGTTGTCAACAATTAGTGAATGGGCTACGCCCATTCACTAATTGTTGACTATTTCTGTCATAGCAGGAGTAAGTATGCATGATCCATGCCTTCGGCATGGGCTAGTTCACTGTACTTGCCAGGGGCGACGGGGTACCAAACATGCGGGCGCAGCCCGCATGTTTGGTCAGACAGTTGCAACGCTGCCTTCGGCAGCGTTGCGGGAGCAATAGGCCCTCCCCCTGCTGGGGCTCGGGCCTAATAATAATAATATTTTTAGCAAAAACAATATAGCCGTTTCCACTATAACAACAAATTATACATCGTTTGAAAGCTCTAAGCCTTCCCGATGCCGCCATGGGGTGGAATCATCATTACGAGCGCTTACGCGCTCGTCACTCCCTATTCCGTCGGGATGCCCCGCCCACTCCCCATAGACTTCCATTGATTTGAGCAGATACAAGCATGGCCCATGCCTGCGGCATGGATTCTCGCATACGGGACAATGCCAGGAGGGTTTTTGAAGGAATGCAGCGCTTCGCGCTGCTGTTGTCAACAATTAGTGAATGGGCTACGCCCATTCACTAATTGTCGACTATTTCTGTCATAGCAGGAGTAAGTATGCATGATCCATGCCTTCGGCATGGGCTAGTTCACTGTACTTGCCAGGGGCGACGGGGCACCAAACATGCGGGCTGCGCCCGCATGTTTGGTTTGTTTGGTATGTTTGGCATGTTTGGTTTGGTTTGTTTGGTTTGTTTGGTCAGACAGTTGCAACGCTGCCTTCGGCCTTCGGCCTTCGGCAGCGTTGCGGGAGCAATAGGCCCTCCGCCCTGCTGGGGCTCGGGCCTAATAATATTCCGATGCGAAAACAATGTTTCCCATTTTTCAAATATCATAAACTATACATTTTCGGAAAGCGAAACCGTCACTGACGGGTACTTTCGTTAAATTTTGAGTGGGCTCCGCCCACTTTGTGTTTTTGGCCCTCTATACAGTAATAATGTTCAATTTTTGCATAACATGCTTATATGCACGGAACATGCAAGAGATGGGGAACGTATTCGTGAGGTACTTAGCGCAAATGAGTGCTTTATATGGGGATGACGACCGCGAATCTCAATGTAAAATGCTCGTTTAGTGCGCACTTTTGCACGAGCTTCGCCCGTTTACAACGGTAATGTTCCATTTTCCTACTACCAATTAGTATGCACGGGGCGTGTTTGGAAGTGGGCGAGCGCTTCGCGCTCGATTTCGTGCGCACTGCGTGCGCACTTTCGCAGCCGTGCTTCGCACGGCCTTACGAGATTAATAGGCCTCTCGCCAGCTTGTGGCGCTCGGGCCTAATAATGGTTAAATAAACACTCTATTTCCATCAGTTATATGCACATGAATGTGACATTATTGCGTCTGAGTACGACAGTAATTGCACATGAATATAACGGTATTGCACATTAGGTCAGTATTTCACATGGTTAAGTCAGTATTGCACGTGTTAAGGGCTAGCAGTGTTTGTTATAAAGTCTGACAGCAGCAGGAAGGAAAGACCTGCAAAGCCTCTCCTTCACACAGCGAGGGTGGATCAGTCTCTCACTGAAGCTGCTCTCCAGAGCGGACAGAGTGTCCTGCAGGGGGTGAAACACATGGTCCAGCATAGATGTGAATTTAGCCAGGACCCTTCTGTCCCCAACCTCCTGCACCGAGTCCAGAGAAAAGCCCAGGACGGAGCTGGACTTCTTGATGACTTTGTCCAGCTTCTTCCTCTCCCTCTCTGTGATGCTGCTGCTCCAGCAGACCACACCGTACAGGAGGGCTGATGCCACCACAGAGTCATAGAAGGTCTTCAGGAGTGGCCCTGTCACTCCAAAAGACCTGAGTCTCCTCAGGAGGTAGAGCCGACTCTGGCTCTTCCTGTACAGTGCGTCTGTGTTATGAGTCCAGTCCAGTTTGTGGTTCAGATGAACACCCAGGTACTTGTATGTGTCCACTCTCTCAATGTCCCTTCCCTGGATGTTCACTGGTGAGGGGGCAGCAGAGTGGCGTCTGCGGAAGTCCACTACCATCTCCTTGGTCTTTCCCGCATTGATGAGAAGGTGGTTCCGCTGACACCAGTCCACAAAGTCCTGCGCCAGTCCCCTGTACTCCGCATCATCGTCGTCCGTGATGAGTCCGATGATGGCAGAGTCGTCAGAGAACTTCTGCAGGACACAGCTGTCCGTGTCGTTTCTGAGGTCCGAGTGTCAGACTCACAAACTGGGCTCGGTCTTTTGCAAACAACATTGGATTCAGACAGACATTTTCCACTTGTGTATTTAGATGCCCCTGACATATTTATGATTAAATTATACCTCTATATTTTAAATCTCTTCAGCTCCTCAGCGCCCCTGTAAAGTTATAACGGCACAGAAACATTTATCTCCAAAACCTGTCATTTCTAAAAACATGAAAGCCGGGGTTGGTGGACAGCCCTCCTACTGAAGTTCACCCTTCAAGGTCCCAAGGGTTGCAAGGGCCCTTTGTCACTGCTTGTAGTTATAATTCATTTTTGATATCCATATATATTTTATGAATGAATTGATAATAAGATAAGATAAGATATTTCATTGATGCAACGCAGGTAGATACAGAGGAAAAGAACAGATCACTTATAGGAAGTTTGAAAAACACTCTCAGTAGAAGATCTCCTATAAACAAAAACTCCCATAGACAAAACCTCCCATTTCCCAACAAGGGATGGAGGGGAAAAATAATAAAGATAAAAATAAAGAAATACATAAATACCATTGCATGTGATCACGACAGTAATTTTACATGAATATGTGTCACGACAGCACATGGATTGCACATGAATTTCACAGTAAAATAATTAAATAATAGTAAAAGTAATTGATTAATAAAATGTACAATTTCCTCCTTAAGGTATTTATTTAAGTTACTTATACTGGAGATGGACCTTTCAAGGTTAAATTTGAAATTCAAAATGAAAAAAAATATAAATGTATTTTTTATTAATTAATATATTTTTTCACAATTTGTAACTGTGGTTTCAAAACACTATATTATTAATATTGGTATTTTTCATCCAGAATACAATACACATATAGTGTGAACAGTAAGTAAGTAATCAGTATTTAGTCATTTGATTAATCATCCTCCCAATGGATGCTTTGCATCTGGTGCAGACTGGTGCTTCCTGGTCTCTGTGGTGGCTCAATTTAACTCTGTACTGTCACAGACTGTTCAAACGTATTCTTGTGAACATGATTTATTCATTCATAGTTATGCTAGAGACAGCTGGTCTGCATAAAAATAATGTTGTGTGTCCTCCCACTGTTACAATTAATAACTCATGAGGATTTAATATTCAAATGGTGTTAAATATTAAATCATGTGCCGTCTCAGTCTAATCACAGATAGTGGATGGAGAATACTAATGTGTAGAGCTAATAATCCACAATAGTCCATATGGTTCACACATTTATATTACACTTACCTAAAGAGAGGATCCATAAAAAAATATAAGGATCTTTTTATTGATGTGAGTGTAGATAAAAATAATTGTAAACTAGAACTCTGTATTGAAAATCTATTAATTTATATTTATTCCTGCAAAATATATTCCTCAGACTTGTATATGGTTGTTGACAAGATGCAAAACGCCGCTATTTCATTTATTGTTATCAATAATGTGTTAAATACATTAATTTGGAGTGAATGTGCTAAAAAGAAAGATATAGATAAAAATATATATACAAACAATATAAATCAATATTTTTCATTAATATAAAAAATGTAAATAATAATAATACTTTATTTGCCTTTGTTCATACTTTATTGAGACTAATTCATCTGTAGTTATCACAAAGTGGTACCAGTGTGATACATATTGTACACATCACAGTCTTGTATGTTTGAAAAAATAATATTATATATATATAACTCTCACCTTGCGGGTGGTCCCCTTTCAAGTTTGGGTCCTCTACCAGAGGCCTGGGAGCTTGATGGTTCTGCGCAGTATCTTTGCTAATCCTAGCACTGCACTTTTCTGGGCCGAGATTTCCGCTGTCTTTCCTGGGATCTGCTCAAACCATTCTTCCAGTTTTGGGGGTCACTGCCCCAAGTGCTCCGATCACTACGGGCACCACCGATACCTTCACGCACCAGGCCTTCTCCAGCTCCTCTCTGAGGCCTTGGTATTTCTCTAGTTTCTCGAGTTCCTTATTGCAGATGTTACAATCCCATGGCACTGCGATGTCCACTACCATGGCTTTCCTCTGACCCTTGTCAACCACCACTATATCCGATTGGTTCGCCATTACCATTCGGTCTGTCTGAATCTGGAAGTCCCAGAGGACCTTGGCTCGGTCGTTCTCCACCACCTTTGGAGGTGTTTCCCAACTTGTCCTTGGGGTCTCCAGCTCGTACTCTGCGCAGATGTTTCTGTACACTATACCAGCCACCTGGTTATGGCGCTCCACGTATGCTGCCAGCATCTTGCTCCCTGCAGTTAAGTGCGGTATTGTCTCAGGGCCCCCTTTGCACAGCCTACATCTTGGGTCTTGTCTGGTGTGGTAGATCTGGGCCTCTATTGATCTGGTATTCAGGGCCTGCTCCTGTGCTGCCATGATCAGGGCCACTGTGCTGTCCTTCAGACCGGCTCTTTCTAACCATTGGTAGGATTTCGTGATATCAGCCACTTCAGGATGGAACCCTCCTGACCATGCATGGAGGGTTCCATCCCAAATCCAGCACCCTGAGACTGTACACTAGCCGGAGGGAAGGAGGCCGGGGACTAGTGAGTGTGAGAGCCTCTACCCATGAAATGTCCAAGAGCCATACATGAAGGACAAGGCTCCTACAGATGACGTGCTCAGTGAATGTCTCAGACAATGGGGAACAGAGGATGATGAGGTGCTAGAGGGACCATCATGGGAGGAAAAGCCCCTACATGGGATGTATCATCGGAACATAACTGAAGTGAAGATATATATATATATATATATATATATATATATATATATATATATATATATATATATATATATATATATATATATATATATATATATATGTGACTGAACGTGGCCAATCCAGTTACATGTCTACCCGGAGACATTTTGAGTTATTCACAGATTCTGAAAGTGTGAATTCAAAGCTTTCCAATGATGTCTCACTCATGTAGATCTGATAATATTTGAGTAAGTTGTGGTCATTTGAATGTAAACAACTCTCAAACCCATTCACTGAGAAAACGGCTTCCAAAGTTTCTCACTGGAGTGAGCCCAGAGTCACAGGGGGGCTCATTTGCATCTCATTGAGATAAGCCCTCCCCCCTGTCACACTGACACCACCTTCCCCCTACAGCTGTCACTGAAGACTCAAGAGGAGTGTTGTTATTGATGGTAACTGGACTTGAATCAGAATTAGAAGTTACTATATTAAAATGGAAATACTTGGATTACAAAAGGCCCTGAATAGAATCAAAGAATCAGAATGAGAATAGGGTTCATTGCATTTGTTGATAAACATAATTCACAGGTGATTCAGTGCACCAACAATGGTGCACTGAATGATTCAACACAAACAACAAAAGATGAGATAAGAGCCTTTAATGTTACAACGCAGTAGATACAGGGGGAAAGGACAGTAACTTATAGGAAGTTTAAAAAACACTCTTAATAGAAGAACTCTTATAAACAGATGCCAGGGCCAGGTATAGGAACTGCAACGGGTCCATGGCTTTGAATATATGAGATATGAGATATGAGATAATAGATATGATATGTACACCACCAGAGTCCAATTACATCAGAGATCACATCCTCATCCTCTTCTTCGTCTGTGCACTCTTCTGTGCTGTGACTCTCGGCTCTTGGCATCAAAGCTGTAAACAAATAACAGGACATTTAAGAAATGGCTAACTATTTCACATAAAACACTCATTAACTATTTATTTTTTTTAACACAATGTGAGAGTTTCAATATAAATACCTGAAGTGCTGATAACTCTTGATCTTTGGAAGCCGTCTGAAGAAGGGACAGTCGAAGTTCTTGACAAACACTTTGCCATCCGCCGTTCCAACAAGACTCAGGAGAGCTGTTTTCCACTACCTGATGACAAGGGCGACAATGTAAAAAAATGAGAACAGAAGAAACATATCTTAAGCAGAGAGCAGCACTGAAGTTTTGCCAGGCTAATGTTTACACATTACAGAAGTCAAATAATATAAACGCGGAGATATTGGGACATCTGCCCTCGGCTAGCGATGCTAGCTAGCTCACTTGAGATAACACTGCTCGTAAAAGCAAAACACTTGCAGAACAGCACACCAAAACATAAACATACACTTGAGTTTAAAACCGGCGCACATTAAAGGGATTAAAAGCGGGTGTTTTAGTCGCAAAGCTTACCTGGTTCAGCCATCCTGTTGTCTCTCCCAACACCGTGCACAGAGAGACACACAGGAAGCTGATAATGGCCAGGCAAGCGTGTGATTGGTTCGAGTGACGCAGTGGGTGCGTGACGTGCAACGTACGTAAGCCACGTGACCAGAAGTGGTATCGGGAGTTGTAGTTTTTTTCTCTTCCCTCGCCGAAAAATAACCCGATAACATAGCAAAGTTTAGCTTACAACTTAGCTCCGAATAGCTGCGTTTAGCTCCGGGCTATGGGGCCGGTTTAGCACCATAAAACAGACACAAAGCACGACCCACACAACCCACGGGCCAACCCACGCCGAAAAATAACCCGATAACATGGTGATAACAGCAAGTAGTCACATTAAGCCCGTATTGCAGAGTGCACTGAAACAACATGTTAGCTTAGCATTAGCTCCACCGGAGCAGACAAGTAAGATTCTAAAGTGATCACGAGACTGCCTTAAAACACAGCGTTAAAGCAATAATTTAGTAGTAAAGTAAAAGTGTACCTGAGTAAACAGTTCCGTTGCAATGTAGTCCAGGAAATGTAAGCTCTGAAGACTGTGCTCTGCAGACGGTCTGGAGTAATGAGAGGAAAACACAGAGAGCACGCAGCTGCCATGCGGATCACAGCTGATTGGTGGAAAATGTAAACAATACGTTGGCTAGAAAAAGGTGACCCCCCCAGGAGAGCAGGAAAAAGACCCGAAAACTCCACATTTTTAACAGCTTAATGTATACGTTTAAGACAACCAATAGTGTTATCTGAAGCACACAGGGGCTTATTCATAACTTCAACTAGCACATTCTGCAAAAAAATGAAAATCACAAATTTGGGGGAAAAAAAGTAAAATGCTGTTTTTCTCAGTTTCACCGAGGCCGACATGGTCCGACAATTGCCGTGGCGAGTCACATATATACACAGCCGTGTTCATATATAACACGGCAGTGACTGGCCTAAAAAATAAGATCATGGCGAGAATGAACAACAAGCAACCCAGAAACTCAGAAAGTCTTCAAGAGGATGTGAATGCAGCATTGACAGGTATCCCTACGACAACCGTCACTGAAACCAATGAGCTGATATACAACTCAGCAGCAGTGATCCTTGAGACACTCAGCAAACGTAAGAGTAACCATGAAATAAAATATCCACCATGGAAAAGGAGGTTGGAGTCTAAGATCAAGCCAGCTCAAAAAGAGGTGAGCAAACTGTCTGAGGTCCAGAAAAGTGCAATGCGAAAGCAAGTACCCAAGAGGTACAACCAGATGCCCAAACCTGAAGCACTCAAAATTTCCAAACAAAGGCTCCAAGCCTTGGCCAGCAGCCTAAAGAGGTACACGAGAGAGACTGAAGCCAGGCAAAAGTGTACACTCCATGGCAGGGTAATTACAACAGAGCACACCCACCAAGGCTGGAAACTGAACAGTACTGGGAAGGCATATGTGTCTGACCGTGGATAAAGCACGCACATGTCTACCCGGAGACATTTAGTTATTCACAGATTCTGAAAGTGTGAATTCAATGTAGTCTCTCACTCATGTAGATCTGATAATATTTGAGTAAGTTGTGGTCTTTTGAATGTATACAACTCTCAAAACCTTTCTCTGAGAAAATGGGACTCAAAGTTTTTCACCTGAGAGTGAGCCCAGAGTCACAGGGGGGCTCATTTGCATCTCATTGAGATAAGCCCTCCCCCCTGTCACACTGACACCACCTTCCCCCTACAGCTGTCACTGAAGACTCAAGAGGAGTGTTGTTATTGATGGTAACTGGACTTGAATCAGAATTAGAAGTTACTACATTAAAATGGAAATACTTGGATTACAAAAGCCCCTGAATTAGAATCAAAGAATCAGAATCAGAATAGGGTTCATTGCATTTGTCGATAAACATAATTCACAGGTGATTCGGTGCAACACAAACAACAAAAGATAAGATAAGATAAGATAGCCTTTAATGTTACAACGCAGTAGATACAGGGGGAAAGGACTCTTAATAGAAGAACTCTTATAAACAGATGCCAGGGCCAGGTATACGAACTGCAACGGGTCCATGGCTTTGAATATTGTACACCACCAGAGTCCAATTACATCAGAGATCACATCCTCACCCTCTTCTTCGTCTGTGCACTCTTCTGTGCTGTGACTCTCGGTTCTTGGCATCAAAGCTGTAAACAAATAACAGGACATTTAAGAAATGGCTAACTATTTCACATAAAACACTCATTAACTTTTTTTTTTTTTTTAACACAATGTGAGATTTTCAATATAAATACCTGAAGTGCTGATAACTCTTGATCTTTGGAAGCCGTCTGAAGAAGGGACTCAGATGCTTCTGCCAGTCGAAGTTCCTGACAAACACTTTGCCATCCGCCGTTCCAACAAGCTGTGGGATATTGAGGTGAGACTCAGGAGAGCTGTTTTCCACTACCTGATGACAAGGGCGACAAAAAAATGACAACAGAAGAAACATATCTTAAGCAGAGAGCAGCACTGAAGTTTTGCCAGGCTAATGTTTACACATTACAGTAGTCAAATAATGTAAATTAACCTCAGCGATGTCTACCAAAGTGTCAACCCTGGTCTTCATGTATGCTCGCTTGATAAGTCCAAAGCCGCAATCAGGGGAGAATTTGGTGTGGCCAGCAATGAGGAAGTGGATGTCCATTGTGTAGTGAAGCTTGGCCCCGGCTGAAGAGGGTTGGACGGAAAGTGTATCTGTAGTAGACAGAGAGAGAAAGGAGATTAGATTAATACATATGACATTAGATTAAATTATGTCTCTATGATTGCTATTCTGCATTTGCACTATTATTAGTACCTGCTGTGCAAAGTAATGCATCCTGATGTCTTTGCTTGCTGGCGGTGAGGGTCCGAAAGACAGCACATTAGATTCTGTTGTAGAGATCTGTGGCCTGCAGCTTCTGATGTGTGGGAGAAGCTGTTTCCACAGTGATCTGAAGCTTGATTTACAAACTGCAGGCTCACCTGAAAAACAGATGTTGCTTATGGTTAATTATACTCTAATAATTAAAACATGAAAATCACCAAAATAATGTTGTTTACACTTACCACGCTCCTTAGCAGACTTCACGTAGAGACCTTAGTCACATGGGTTGGGAGCAACTTCACATGCCAGTCCTTATGGCCAGGATGTCGACCAGGTAGCATTATGAAATGGACTTCTGTATAGTTTTATTTAGTATAGTGCGCGTTTCTTCCTCAACCGTGGTGTTGCTCCATTTTCGTCATAGTGTTAGATTATGTCAGTCAGGGTGCCAATTCTGAAAAGGGGAAAAAAAGGATTAGGGTTAACAGTAATATGGGAATAACACACTACACAGATAACAGTTCACATTGTGACGTTAACGGTGTATTTAAGATGCAAAACGCGGAGATATTGGGACATCTGCCCTCGGCTAGCGGGGCTAGCTAGCTCACTTGAGATAACACGGCTTGTAAAAGCAAAACACTTGCAGAACAGCAAACCAAAACATGAACATACACTGGTGTTTAAAACCGGCGCACATTAAAGTGATTAAAAGCGGGTGTTTTAGTCGAAAAGCTTACCTGGTTCAGCCATCCTGTCGTCTCTCCCAACACCGTGCACAGTGAGACACACAGGAAGCTGATAATGGCCAGGCAAGCGCGTGATTGGTTCGAGTGACGCAGTGCGTGCATGACGTGCGACGTACGTAAGCCACGTGACCAGAAGTGGTATCGGGAGTTGTAGTTTTTTTCTCTTCCCACGCCGAAAAATAACCCGATAACATAGCAAAGTTTAGCTTACAACTTAGCTCCGAATAGCTGCGTTTAGCTCCAGGCTGTGGGGCTAACAGCCGGTTTAGTCCACCATAAAACACACACAAAGCACGACCCACACAATCCACGGGCCAACTCACGCCGAAAAATAACCTGATAACATGGTGATAACAGCAAGTAGTCACATTAAGCCCGTATTGCAGAGTGCACTGAAGCAACATGTTAGCTTAGCATTAGCTCCACCGGAGCAGACAAGTAATCTTACTTGTCTGCTAAAGTGATCTAAAGTGATCACGAGACCGCCTTAAAACACAGCGTTAAAGCAATAATTTTGTAGTAAAGTAAAAGTGTACCTGAGTAAACAGTTCCGTTGCAATGTAGTCCAGGAAATGTAAGCTCTGAAGACTGTGCTCTGAAGACGGTCTGGAGTAATGAGAGGAAAACACGGAGAGCACGCAGCTGCCATGCGGATCACAGTTGATTGGTGGAAAATGTAAACAATATGTTTGCTAGAAAAAGGTGACGCCCCCCAGGAGAGCAGGAAAAAGACCCGAAAACTCCACATTTTTAACAGCTTAATGTATATGTTTAAGACAACCAATAGTGTTATCTGAAGCACACAGGGGCTTATTCATAACTTCAACTAGCACATTCTGCAAAAAAACGAAAATCACACATTTGAAAAAAAAAATCTTTTTTTGGGTTTATCTCAGTTTCACCGAGGCCGACATGTACCGGCATTAAGGCTGCGGCATCACATATGGGAGAGGGAAGCATCCCACAACCGAGATGCACAGTGGTTGATGGCTCTGAGAGAGGACCACAGCAACATCTCCGAGCAGAATCCAGTTAGCATCACTGTGGCAGACATACAGGAAACTCTCAGGTAATGTTCCCTCTAATTTTTCACGTGTCTGGGCAAACACACAAGCTCTCTGAGCACACTGAGGAAACCTGTGAGCAACATCAGATGTGCCCCCTGTGGCCACACACCAGTATCACACGGCACGCCTGTTCAAAACCATGGATCATAGCAAGTTACATTAAAATAATCAAATTACAGCAGCAATTTTCATTAGTTTACTTTTATTACAAGAAATTAGGCCCACTTAAAATGAAAAATACAAAAATCCTGTTGTTCATGAGATGTATAGTAGTTGTGAGAGTCCTGCTTTGGCCTGGCTGTTGTCCAGTGGCACAAGCCATTCCATCCTAAAAGAACTACATTTATTTTTTACTTTGGCTTGGTGAGTGGATGTGTCCCTGGCGCTGCCCGTTCATTTCGCCATGATAAGGGGTTGCGCCTTGTTTACTCTGCCGCATTATTGTTAGCTAGCGAACCTGCAAGGTGCGTATGGGCAGGGAAAATACGCACTATCAATTGTGCAATTGTGATTGGCTGTGTAGCGTCCCCCGCGGTCGTCCACGTGGACCGGCGCGCGGACCGGCGCTCCCGCGGTCTGCTGCGCTGCGGAACTAATTAGACTAATTTTTCAGTGAATATGAGTCTGATTGTAATAAAACACAGCGTTTTGAAACTAAAAATATGGAGAACACGAGTTACACAACTCGTGTTCTCTATAGTGTTCTCTAGTGCTTCTACTGTCCACTAGAGTCTTCTACAGTGTGTCAAACACTTGCGCTTCATTCTAGATTGCCCTCGGTGGCTATTTAGTAATTAAATTAGATTAGGTCTAATATTAGATATGAATATGGATTTCCTTCTGCGCGCACTATGTGCGAGCAGTGGGCAATTGCGCAGGCGCGCAGCTTAGAGGGAACAGTGCTCTCAGGCATGAAAAACTGGATAAGATAAGATAAGATGTTCCTTTATTGTCCCACATGGGGAAATTTCATTGGTGCAACGCAGGTAGATACAGAGGTAGATACAGAAGAACAGATCACTTATAGGAAGTCTGAAAAACACTTTCAGTAGAAGATCTCCTATAAACAAAAACTCCCATAGACAAATAAATAAATAAATACCATTGCATGTGATCCCAACAGTAATTGCACATGAATATGTGTCACGATAGCACATAGATTGCACATGAATTTCACAGTAATTGTACATGAATTGCACATGAATTCCAACAGCAATTGCACATATGACAGAATTGCACATCAGTATTAGGTTAGGTCAGTATTGCGACGGGATAACGTGACGATCTCCGGGTAAGACGACTGTTCTCCGCAGTTTCATGAGTTCCTCCTTTGTGTAAACGCGGTACGGCGCCGGCCGGGGGGCGGGGCCGGAGCCGGGGGGCGGGGCCGGAGCCAGGGGGCGGGGCCGGAGCCGGGGGACTCAGAGCCAAGACACATCGCAATGACACGACGAGAACACTCAATCCAGCCGAATAAAGTCAAAACAAGTTAATTTAAAGTGATTCCAGTGCGTGTCCCGATCGTTCGTGAAGTTCCTCTTTCATATAAACGTGTATAGCACTGGGCCTTGACATGATACATGCATACTGGCTTAAGAAACTCACCTCACTCCACGAGCGCCTAGCAGCCCAAATGAACACAGTGCTGAGGAACGGAACTCACCCTGACTGGCTAACCGAAGGGCGTATGATCCTGATCCAGAAGGATCCCTCAACGAGTGAGCACTGCTTAAGGCATTAGCAAAAATACCAGAGTTGTGAAACATCAGTTCCTGGTTGACAGAACAGTCGCACAGGACTGTAGAACCGACACACCAACCTGAACACTGCCTGGATTGTTTACAAGAAAGCATATGACTCAGTGCCACATACTTGGATCATTGAATGCTTGGAGTTGTACTGCATCAATGGGGCTCCAAGAGCCTTCATAGGTAACTCGTTGAGGTTGTGGAAAACCGCCCTTGAGGCCAATGGCAAGCCACTTGCACAAGTGTCCGTCAAATGTGGCATATACCAAGATGATGAACTGTCCTCACTGCTGTTCTCTGCATAGGTCTTAACCCGCTCATCCCACAGGCAAATGGCAACCTCGAAGAGGTATCAAGGAAAGCGGCTATGGCCAAATATCTAGTGAGGCAAGTCCTCAGAAGGCAGCTCAATGGTAAGAACAAGTCCCGGGCAATAAACAGCTACACCCTGTCAGTGATCCGATACCGTGCAGGAATAATCAGTTGGCCAAAGGAGGAGATACAGACAGGAGGAGATTAAGACATGAAAGCTCCTGATCATGCATGGAGGGTTCCATCCTAAATCTAGCACCCTGAGAATGGACACCAGCCGTAAGGAAGGAGGCCAGGGACTAGTGAGCGTAAGAGCCACTATCCAGGACGAAACTTCCAAGATCCATAAGTACATCAAGAACAATGCTCCTACAGATGACGTACTCAGTGAATGTCTCAGACAATGGGGAACAGAGGATGATGAAGTGCTGGAGGGACCATCATGGGAGGACAAGCCCCTACATGGGATGTACCACCGGAACATAACTGAAGTGGCTGATATCACAAAATCCTACCAATGGCAAGAAAGAGCCGGTCTGAAAGACAGCATAGAGGCCCTGATCATTGCAGCACAGGAGCAGGTCCTGAGCACCAGATCAATAGAGACCCAGATCTAGCACACCAGACAAGACCTGGCAGGGCATAGCTGTTTATTACCCATGATTTGTTCTTGCCATTTAGCTGGGTTCTTTATTATTATTTTGCTCTTTTAATTTACGCTTGATATTTCACCCGTGGGACATTGGAATTTAACAATTTTTACTCCATTTTATCCACCATTTAATAGAAAGGAACTCTCAAGCTGATTGATATGTTGTTCTTAAAGATAAAGCTGTAACCCACTTATTCTAATAAATACTTCTGGGAAGAAGTGGTCAGTTTGTTCACAAATAAAAAATACCTTAAAATAAAAATAGGAGATTCATTTATTTTTTATAAGTCCCTAAAACAAATTTTCAGTTAATTTACCTTCAGATTTTAAAAAATAATTGTCAAAACCCAACAAAAGCTAAAACTAGTGTCAATCCGGCCATCCCTCCGGACACCAGCTATACTCATTCATACATTATACTCATTTATAACAAAGAAAAAAACTAGGCAGAATTTAAAAATCAGATTTTCCAGTGCAGAGCTTGGTTCTACAGTAAACCAGACTGAAGAGAGAATACAAAACTACAGTGTCAGCTTCCCAAAGCTGATTGTTTGTACTCCAAAGGGTTCAGGAGCAGCTTCAGTTTTAATTGGGGCTCATTTTAGTCAGGTGTTTTGGGGGAAAAAAGGCCCAAGCGGAGCCCAAGGATGAGAGTGTATTTCCTCCTTCCTTTTACCCTCTGAGCTAGTGGGCTCTTAATGGCTATGCGATCCTTAAAAACAATCTTTCTATCCAGCCTTCTATTTGCAGGTCACTAAAAATCACAATATTCATATAAATTACTCTTAATATACAGCTTACATGTAGTAATGACTGTTGTGTATCAAATGTGTCTGTGCTCACTCAGCAGATTGGATCGCTGACACAGTTCTAGTTAATCTGGGTTTAAGCTGATATAAAGTCATTTCTGCATGCAACTCTATTGACAAGAGCTCGAGTGGTGTGGTAAGAAGCCCTCTTAAATCCATCTTTCCATTTTGTTTCCATCCATTCATCCACAACCTCTAATGCATGGCTCCAAGTTATAAGGATCTGTACACAATTCCTGGAAGCTGAGTACATTCCAGTTCTTGCATGGCGAGCATACTCACCAGACATGTCACCCATTGAGCATGTTTGGGATGCACTGGAACAGCGTATACAACAGTGGGTTCACTTCCTGCCAATATCCAGCAACGTCAGCACAGATATGGTAACATCAACATACTGACTGATTCCCACCTCAATGGGAAAAAAATAAAAAACTGCGGAAGAGGACCAGACATTCTAAACAGCCCAAAAAGAAAGGGAGGAGGTTCATTCGGGTCGATATTATGTGGTTTTAGTGGCCTCAATACTGTATTTTCTGTATATACAGTAACCCTCCAAAGGCAAAGAAAGACCATGGCCTTTTTGCCTTCTGAGAGAGAACAGAACAGCAGAGGTGGTAACATTTAGTTACATTTATTTTTTCAAGAAATTGTACATCTTGGTGTTCTGATTTAAAACAAACAATGACAAAACAAACATGAAAAAACCTTTGCTCCCTACCAGGGCTCGAACTCACAACCATTTTTTTATAAAGTGCTTTATGAACTGCTCCTTCTAATATGATGTAGTTTAATTTTTGTTGAAAGTAAAAGTCAGTTTTACCTTTAGCAGACACTTGCCTCAATGAGCTGTTTGTCCTGTAGTTTCTCTGCTTTAGCTTTGTAGATGAATAAAACCTGAGCCACTGTTGCTCTGACAACCACATAATCTCAGTTAAATGATGTAGAAAAGGCCTTTTTGTTAGCTCCATGGTCAGATTGCATGGCGTGCTGTCTGTTGTAAACACCGCGCACTTGCTACACTTCCGCCCACTTTCTACATGCAACCAATCATACACCAGTTCAACAAAAATAACCAATGATATGGGTAAAGAGAACAAGCATCCAATCAGAGAAGGGAACGGCGCAGAGGAGAGTGACCCTCCGCTTAGCACAAATGACACGTTTCACTTTTAAAACATTTAAAAAAGTACAACATGATTAAAGCAACCCACTGCAGAATTCAAACCCTGGTCCCCTGAATCCGCACCCAATGCTCTACCTGTTGAACTAACCATTCAGTGGTGGCAGAATGCGTTTTTAAGAATCAAAAAGATACTTTTTGTTGTTTTTGGAAAAACATCCGGGGCTCAAGCCCCAAAGCCAGGCCTTAGCTCCGCCAGTGTAGAGGACCATTGTGCTACAGTAAAAGATTGTAGCACTTCAGTTGATGACAGTGGTATTCCAGTAGCCAACCATAGTACGGTAGTAGAAGCACCTAGGACTGCATAGTAGTTAGTTTGTTCGTTTGTTTATTTATTGAAACTGGGACAAAACATGTCCATTCCTGAAATTCTTTTTCAGGAATGGACATGTTTTTAATGGTAGGTGAAACTGGAATACCCTATGCAGACATGGGGAGAACATGCAAACTCCACACAGCCCCGTGCCAGGAATCAATCCCAGGGCCTTCTTGCTGTGAAGCGAGCACGCTCACAGCTGCGCTACCGTGCCGCCACTCCATAGTGCTGTAGTAAAGGTTCATAGTACTGAAGTAGAAGTCCATACTGCTGTAGCAAACATATTTTGTATTTTGTTTGCGCTACCGTGCCGCCACTCCATAGTATTGAGGTAGAAGTCCATAGTACTGTAGTAGACATCCATACTACAGTAGTAAAGGTCCATAGTACAGTAGTAGAAATCCACAGCAAAGAAGTCCATATGACTGCATAGTACTGTGGTAGAAGTCCATAGTACTGATCTAAACGTCCATGGTACTATAGCAGGATTACTGTGGGAATAGTGTGTACTTTAGAGGAATTAAAAGCTGCACAGGGTCACACTAATCTTGTCCAGACAGTGGCTTACACACACCATGGCCTGACAAGATTGTCTCACTGTAAACGGTTTACACGTAACTGTGTGTAATGTATGAAATTAGAAATGACATGTGAGCAGATGAGAGGCTGCTGAGGTCAACGCCACACGTACATACAATAGGATTTGAACTGTTTGTGTGTTCAACAGGTGCCCAATAAAACATACAAGGCTGAGCTCAAAGTTAGAACAATTGATGAAGTCCACACAACACCGGATGAGTTGATAATACAGCGTGGGGTAATCCACAAGAAAACTAGACGCAAAGAAAATGTGGGTTAAGGGACCACAGCCGCTTGCTTTGGCCTCAACATCCAAATCCACCTTGAGTACATTTTAGAAACAGGTCAATGTAATCTCTCATTTGTGCAGGAGTGTTCCATCATAGAAAAATAATAAAGTGTAGTCATCTGGACACTGTTTTGAAAATTAAACCATGTCCACTTTCCTCGGAAAGTCATACTCAATCTGCGGATCTGGTCTGAGAATTCAGATTTTATGCTACTCTGCTGTGTAAGCCCTGCCCTAAGGGAGGAGCTTCCTGATAATAGCCCGTCTTGTTAATCTATTTGTTTACACTGCCTAAATTTGACCTGAAACCAGGCCCAGCCCGACTTCTAGTGGCACTTTGAGCTGACGCACCTCCCACCACCACTGAGAAATGCAGTCCCTGTATGCAAGAGACGCGGGGTCCCGCCGGGCCAGATGGAGATTCTCGTGACTACCTTGCATCAGAAGGGGGAGAGAATGAGACGAATCATCAGATATTGCTCATGATGTGTGAAATAAAACCCGAAATGCAGCGTGATATAGAGTCTCTCAGAGCGGAAATGATAGCGGTCATTACCCTGGACTTGTCTGCTGCGGTGTCTGCTGCAGTGTCTTCTGCGGTGTCTGCTGCTGTAGCCGCGGAGGTGTAGGCGGACTCACCGGAGCACCCATGGACAAAGTTTAACAGCGTTTTTCAGATAATACGGACGATCTGCAGACAATAAGGGCCGAGATGGAGGTGCTGCGGCCCAGGGTGACAACGCTGGAGGTGGAGAACAATAACATGAAAAATAAGCTACTGGATTTTGAGTCCAGATCACGTTACGTCACGTCTAACCTGAGGATTGTGGGCGTAGAAGAAGGAGAAGGAAAGGATGCAGAAAGCTTTTTGGAGATTATTCCTGAGCTCCTTGATGGCTCAGGAGTTGAAGTCCCTCCCATCATAATCAAACGAGCACATCGCCTGGGCAAACCAAGACCAGCAGCTGATAAACCACGAGGCCTGATAATGAGGCATCTTAACGATCGTGTGAAGGAATGTGTCTTTCAGAAAAATAACCACAGATTTTTTTCTTCAAGTCTATGGATGTTTTGATTTATTTCTGAATTATCCCATATTAAAGAACTTGTGGCTTAGTCACTTCAAAGCTGACATTCTGACAACATTTAAAATATAGGTAAAATAGATTTGTTTAGTTATTGGTAAGGATTTTTTGTTTAGGTCAACTGATTGGTCGTTAGATGTAAAAAAAAAACAGCATTTGGGCAGTTCAGTATAGAGTTGCCTTTAAATGGCATATTCTTAAAATGCTGACCAGACGTAGTCTTTCCTCAAATTGTGCCCGTTTACGGAAAAAAGTGAGCGTCTTTATCAAAGTCTTAACAGGTTTTCAAATGCAATAGCCTACAGAAAATAACTTTCAGGATAAGCTTGCTGCTGATGTTTTGTCCCAGGACAGACAGTGTGAGGAGAGGGTTATCAGCACTGAGCTAAAGCAGCTCCTGGAAGGGACAAGCAGGTAATATGTTCATATTTTTTCAATGTTTTAAAGTTTAAAACATATAACAGACAGAACGGGAACAGAAAGCAAAATTAAGAATAAAAAAGACATTTACCAACAAAAGAAACACATTTATAAAAAACATGAATTAAAATAAAATTAAAATTTGTCCATTTCCAAATTAAGTCCAAATGTTAGTTTGTCCATTTGTCTAATGTCTGTTGTAATGTCCGTCCAGTCCTTGATGGTTTGGTTGGTTATGTTTGTGTCAGTCATTTCTTAGTGATGGCCTTTTTTCCTGCTGCCAAAAGTATAAGTATATGTATATAAAGGTATCCGTTAAATGGCAGGAGTTTTGAGGCCCAAGTACAAAGTTCTAAAGTTCAGAGGGATGGCAATGTCAAAAACAGTCTGTAGTGCATTGTGAACTTCAGTCCCAAAACCTGTGATAGTGGTTTGCCTCATGGCTGGCACAGTTTCTCCAACAGTTAGCGTTTCCTTGTGAATAATGGGCATTTTGACATGATGTTATGAAAAAAGATATGTGATTTTGAAGGCCTCCACTGGGATTGACACAGAAATGCCTTGATATGATTTAGATATTATTCCAGTTGAAAGTTCTGATGATAAATATCATCTGATAATACATATTTCAGTCAGAGGGTTAGAATAGGCATTACTTTGATTAATTTCTTGATTATAATAACTTCTCATTTGTAAATACATATATAAGTCCTGTTTCTCCAAGCTAAAGGATTTTCTCAACAAATCAAAGCTTCTCATGTGATTATCTTTTACAATCTGGTGAAAAATCTTTTGTAATACAGACCTTGAATTCAAGGTCAGTTCTATTTGGTACAAGACCTTGGTCATAAGCCAACCAGTTTAAGGATTTAACATCTTTGTTTTGAATGTATGTTTTGATTAGCTTTTTCCATGTTGCCAGCACAGATTTTCCCCAGGGATTCTTAACTTCCTCCAAATGGCTCAATCGTTTGTCCTCTGCCAGTAAGGCCCGTAGAATGACCCCTGGCACAACCTTTATCTCAATATGTTTCCATTGAGCTTCATGACCTGGATCATACCAGTACAGCAACGCTCTGATTTGAGCGGAACTAAAGTCATTTTTCCACAAAAGGTAAACCCCAACCTCCTTTTTCTTTTTATAATTGTTTTGAATCAAGATTTCTTGCCTTGCCATACAAATCTTGAGTGTTTTTTTTAAATTCCACTCATTCCAATCATATAACAGGGTTAGGGTTAGGGGAGACTGGAATAGATAGAACAATCCGGGCAAAACATACATTTTTATAGTTTCCTTTGACTTAGACTTAAGTATGGAATAAAGTTTATACATTTTTATCAATAATCTTTCTTTATGGTGGTGAAAAAAATTGTGTAGTTTTTCTCTAAGATTGTTGATAGTTTTATAATTAGGAGATTCCATTTGCCATTTCAATGGGTAGGACAGATAAAAGAGAATTTCAATTATTTGTACATTACATTTTTATCCAGAAATTGGACCAGTATCATGTAGGAAATGCATCGCTTTAGGTACGGAAATTTCTGGTTTGGTTGAATTTAGTAAGACATCATCTGCATATTGAGAATTTTGAACTGCTTTCATAATGTCTTTGTTTGGTTTGTTTTTTGAAGAGCTTTATTTTTGTATTTTTCTTCCCTGTGTTTGTTGAAGAGCTTTATTTTATCTTATTTTTCCTGTGAAGTTAGGTAATTAATATCACCCCTTGTCTTTTTAATTTCCTGTAGCATTTGAGGATCCTTGTTTTCGGCATCTTTAGGCTCCAGCAGCTTTAGTTTGTTCTGCAAATTGTTTAATTTTTCTGCCATTGTTTCGTTTGGGCAGAGGCAACAGCAACTACCCTGCCCCTCAAAACTGCCTTTGAGAATGGGTAGAGAAACGTAAACATAGTCATTTTCCTCTACATACGTCTCAAGGTCCTTCATCACATTTCTTTTTTACAAATTGTGGGTAATTGAATAAATTAGCTTTAAATCTCCAAAGTGTGTTTTGTGTTTATGATCCAGATCTACAGTGATGTAAATAGGAGCATGGTCACTTAAATCTGTTGGCCCTGTAACTTTGGACCTAACTTTGTTGAAAATAAAAAGTAGTCTATTCTAGGATAGATCTTATGTGGGTTGGACATTTCTTTATGTTGGCGGACATTAGGATTAATTGCTCTCCAGATATCAATCAGCCCCACATTATGCATTAATTTACAAAATGTATTATTTCCAGATTTACCAGTACTTTGTGAGCTTGAGACATCCAATGTCAGCTGAACATGCAAGTTCCAGTTGCCGCCACAGACAAGGGTTCTCATAGATTAATTCGCAATCAGATCCACAACTTCATTATTGAGGTCACTTCTAGGATGAGAATATACACATGTCAAAGTAAACACACTTCCATCAATATTTCCTTTAACCAGTGCAAATCTGGCATCTTAATCTTTGTGTTCAAAACTCTGTTTAAAGGCTATTCTGCTTGAGATAATTTTTGCCAGACACCTCTTATAATTGGCCCTGTATGAGGAGTAGTAAAGTCATTGTAGAAAAAGCTTCAGTTGTAGTCATCTGGACTCAGTTAGAAAAAATACACGTTTCGGCTCTCATCCAAGAGTCATTGTCAAAAAGAGAATTTAGGTCGAGAACTCCGATATTTGTACTATTCTGTGGTAAGTCCAGCCCATTGGGCGGAGCCTTCCTGAAGTGGAAAGAGTTGTTTGTTTCAACCGAAACTTACCCTCTTTGTGTCTACCGAGCTAGCCTATTCAGACCTTTAATGGGCGATTAGTATCCTTTTTGTCTTTGTGAGACCCTGGCTCACTCACCCTGAGTACCTGATTAGCATCTAAATGTCCTGGTCCTCTACCCTCCAGGGGTTCAATATTCCATTATAGATTACAGGAAGGTTGAATCTTAGCCCTCCATTTCTGTTTAAAGAAGGTATTTCTTTTTTTTAAAACAAAAATAGCTTCCTTAACTCCTCTTTCAAACCATCTTTTCTCCCTGCTTAAAATCTTCACCTCACCAGTAGGGTTGATATAATTATATCACCTGGGCATTTACAAACTAAAATTGGAACACACCTTTATATCCTTCACTTGTGTGAAGGATATAAAAACCTGGATGACACTTAACTATCTGCTTCTTAACCCTGAAAAAACCCAAGTAATAGTGCTGGCCCTAAACATCCTTGAGACGCTTTATCTGAGCAGATAGTCACACTGGACAATGTCAGTTTAGCCTCCAGTTCTACTGTAAGAAACCTGAGTCTTATTTGACCGGGAGCTCTCATTTAAAGCACATATAAACCAAGCCTGTAAAACCGCCTATTTCCATTTGCGCAATATAGCCAAAATCAGAAGAATCCTGCCTAAAAACGATGCTGAACTTATCCATGCATTTGTAACATCTAGATTGGACTACTGTAACTCCTTGCTCGCAGCGTGTCCTAAAATCTCCATAAAAATCTTTCAACTGATTCAAAATGCAGCAGCAAGATTACTAACAGGAACTAAAAGAAGAGAATACATTGCGCCGGTGCTCAAGTCCCTTCACTGGCTCCCTGTCGAGTTTATAATCAAATTTAAAATCCTACTCCTGACCTACAAAACCATAAATTACATGGCCCCATCCTACCTCAAAGCTGCTATAGAACCATATCATCCAAACAGAGCTCTTCGCTCTCTAAATGCTGGCCTTCTGGTGGTCCCAAGAGTCTCTAAAAGCACAGTAGGATGTAGAGCGTTTAGCTACCAAGCTCCTATGTTATGGAATCAGCTGCCGGTCCATGTTAAAGATGCCGACACAGTCTCTTCATTTAAGACCAAGCTTATAACATTCCTCTTTGAAATCGCTTATGGTCAGGCCAGTTAGGAACAGACAAATAAACCTACAGTTTTAGCTACACTGCCCTAGGAGCAACTATGCTGGGGGAAGTATGGCAGCTTTAGCACTATCCTCTGCTTCTGACTACTTATTCCATCAACAATATTTAATATTTATCTCCACTTGCAAACTGTTCATTGCCTTTTCTTCTTTCTTCCCCGCCGGGAGTGGGACAGGCACATCGATGACCTGTGGACCCAGATGCTCCTCAACTCCCTGGAGGAATGGTTGCCTGGAGAAACAGTCTACATTCCATTGAACAGTTGTCTACCTCGAAGAACTGGTTCTCCTCCTGAGTGGGTCCAGCTCTATTGTCTAGCTCGCGTCCTCCTGTCCATCCGAGGGAGTCGGATCTCTCCTTCACTGTGGAACTCCTCGAGGTTTCTACTTTTTCCCAAAGAAATTTGGTAGTATTTCCTGGCTGAGAAGGAGGGTCAAAAGACAGGGGAGATTTGGACATTTGTCTAAGGACACGGGATGCTGGGACATTACCAAGTCCCTATGACCTTAACAATTTTAATAAGTCCCTTGCCGTGACGATTCTTGTCCTAATAACGGAAACTATTTTTTCCACCTTATTTTTTGGCTATTAAAACTCGAGCTAGAGTCACGTGAGTTTGTCACATTGTGACCGGTCACAAAATAAATGTTTATGAATTATTTCAGTTGTCTATGACAAATAGATTGTCTTTTTTGAATTGTTAAAAATCTAATTTGGAGAGAGCGCTAGAGAGTCATTTTCCTAGATAGCCACTACATTTGCATATCATTGCGTTCAGCTTGGAAGTCCTCACAAAAAAAATGTTAAAATTTCCCAATAAAACAATGTTTAAGAATTATTTTATTTTTTTAATTTTCCACTCCTGAAGGCTTATCAACTTCCAACTTATAACATTTCATAGCACATGGGTTTTGTGTCTTGTGACACCACATTGTAAGTGTTTTCAATGTAAACTGTAGGAGGAGATGCTCCATGTTTGAGAAGCATTATGGATGCTTATTTAGTCTGTCTCAGAATTTGTGGATTTATAGCAATAATGAGGTTTCTTGATGAGTGTGTGAAGGAACGTATCTTGACCTCCAGTATAAAGGCAAACACGTCTTCTTTGCCCCGGATATTCCATATGAGGTTTGTCAACAACGACTAAAGTTCCACCACATGTGACCGACCGGGGGAAAAGCAGAAACAAGTCACCTCGGAGACACTTTGAGTTATTCACAGATTTTGAAAGTGTGAAAGCTATCTAATGATGTCTCACTCATGCACATCTGATCATATTTGAGTAAGTTGTGGTCATTTGAATGTAAACAACTCTCAAACCCATTCATTGAGAAAACGGCCTCTAAAGATCCTCAACTTAGTGAGTCCAGAGTCACAGGGGGGCTCATTTGTATCTCATTGAGATAAGCCCACCCCCTGTCACACTGACAGCACCTTCCCCCTACAGCTGTCACTAAAGACTCAAGAGGAGTGTTGTTATTGAAATGGAAAATACTTGGATCAAAGAATCAGAATCAGAATAGTGCCATTTGTCGATAAACCGAATTCACAGGTGATTCAGTGCAACACAAACACACATGGGGAAAGGACAGATAACTTATAGTAAGTTTAAAAAACTCTTAATAGAGGAAATCTTATAAACAGATGCCAGGGCCAGGTATACGAACTGCAATGGGTCCATGGCTTTGAATACATGAAATATGAGATAATAGATCATCATAGGTACACCATCAGAGTCCAATTACGTCCGCAGCCACTATCCTGGGCGGCAGTAGCTCAGTGGTAGAGTGCTCGTCTTCTGATCCAAAGGTCGGCGGTTCGACTCCCCGCTCAGTCAGAGCGGTCAGATCCACTGGCCCGCAGGTTGGCGGTGCGATCGCAGCTGCCTCATGTGAATACTGCTGTTGTGTCCTTGGGCAAGACACTTAACCCAACTTGCCCCCCAGTGTCTGCGTACATCTGGGGTGTGAATGTGTGTGTGAATGGGTGACTGGTTCCTTGATGTAAAGCGCTTTGAGTACCTTGACGGTAGAAAAGCGCTATATAAATGTGACCATTTATTATTAGTACCTGCTGTGCAAAGTCGAAGCTGTTATGCATCCTGATGTCTTTGCTTGCTGGCGGTGAGGGTCCGAAAGACAGCACATTAGATTCTGTTGTCAGTCTGCAGGCAGCAATCAAAGTGTTGTAAAAAGTCCTCTCATTTTGCACAAGGGCAAGATGATGCACTTGCTTCTGGACAACTTCAGATTTTCTTTCATCTGGGACATTTGCACTTCGTATCAGCTGCTCGTTGTTGCTCTGACACTGCTAACAGTGATCTGTGCGTGGCCTGCAGCTTCTGATGTGTGGGAGAAGCTGTTTCCACAGTGATCTGAAGCTTGATTTACAAACTGCAGGCTCACCTAAAAAAACAGATGTTGCTTATGGTTAATTATACTCTAATCATTAAAACATGAAAATCACCAAAATAATGTTTTACACTTACCAAGCTCCTTAGCAGACTTCACGTAGAGACGCTAAACTGAGGCCTTAGTCACATGGGTTGGGAGCAACTTCACATGCCAGTCCTTATGGCCAGGATGTCGACCAGGTAGCATTATGGAATGGACTTCTGTATAGTTTTTGATAAACTCTACAACGGTGTGAATCACTTCATGGCTGAACCTGCGTGAATGTGGCTGTGGCTGTGCACGCTTCTTCCTCAACCGTGGTGTTGCTCCATTTTTGTCATTGTGTTTAATTATGACATATGTGAGGAGCTCAGGAGGAGAAAATAGACACATGGATTTTCTTTCCCAGTGATGTTTTCTTTCCGATGACTTGGCAAAGACACCCTGGTGTCTTTGCCAATTCTGAAAAAGGGGAAAAAAAGGATTAGGGTTGACAGTAATATGGGAATAAAACGCTTCACGTGGCTAGCTAGCTTGTGATATGGCTCACCAAAACAGGCACTCACAACACAAACACGACCACAACAGCACACCAAAACAGGCACTTTCAAGCGTGTTTGTGATGCCATTTATTCTGCATTATTCACATTCTGACGTTTACGTCGTATTTAAGACTCAAAAGGCGGAGGAGCGGGACACTCTGGGTTAGCGGCGCTACGTGGCTAGCTAGCTTGTGATATGGCTCACCAAAACAGGCACTCACAACACAAACACGACCACAACAGCACACCAAAACAGGCGTATTTAATATTAATCATTACTTACGCCATGAGGAACAGGAAAGTACTTCTGCAGACTTCCGTGATGCATCGAATGGCTGGTCCATAACTTCAACTTTCACATAATGCAAAAAAACGAAAATCACAAATTTGGGGGGGAAAAAAGTAAAATGCTGTTTTTCTCAGTTTCACCGAGGCCGGCATGGTCCGACATTTCCGGCGTTTTGGCACACATGTGAGGAGCTCAAGAGGAGAAAATAGACACATGGGTTTTCTTTCCCAGTGATGTTTTCTTTCCGATGACTTTCGAAGGTAAAAAGCATGTACTCAGAAAACCGAGAAAGGCAGAGGTCCTTCTCAGGAAGATGCAAAACACAGAGAACTGAACAGTGATGAGGGATGGAGCCACCAGCGTGGGTTACAATTCTGGTCACATGGTAATACATTTTTGTTGATTTGAAGAGAGATTGATGATAGTGATGTGATTTGTCTTTTTAAAATCAGACTTTATGCTCCACATTGACCGTCTGCTTCAGCATATAAACTGTGTTTAATTGCATCCATTCATCTGAGTGCCAAAAGTTTGAGTTTGGAAATTACACGCAGAGGGCAGCAGGGGGGCGTAGTGAGCTGGAGAGGTAGTGTATCCAGTTCTTTGGGAGGATTGGAGCCAGGAGTCTCCGGGGTGTTTTTCGGGGGGGCCCTTCATTATGAATGGACTATCTCTTTATGATCATTTATATGATCGAGTTTCTGGTTCGGTGCTTGTTTTCATAATTATTTTTTCAGCTGTTTTGTGTTCTTGTCGTTCTTGTGTTTGTATGTTGTGTTCAACCAGAGAGTTTAAAAACTATGAATTGGAAGTGTTACAGATACAGATAGCATCCTTCAATGTGAATGGCATACTGTGCCTAACCAAACGATAAATGATGTGAACAAAAATTTAAAAAGAGAGAATAGACACATTTGAACGTCATTGACCATTCAAAACTAACTACATTTTATTATTAAAATCATACACATGAGGGGAGTTGCAATATTGCACCGAATAGCTTGTGAACACATTTTTGAATGTAAAGACAAAGAGGGCAGATATGTACTTGTTAAAGGAACTATTCATGGAAAGGTTTTTATTCTATAAAGGTGCTATCACTTCTGGACCTGATTGTAAAACCACTCTGAGGGAACACTAGCCTGTGGCGGCGATTGTAATTTCCGCATCCAATCTACACTGGACGTGTCAACGTCGAGAGGCACTGGAGAAACAATAAATAAGAAATTCTGTAAATTCATGAAGAATATAGGACTGATTGACATCTGGAGGGAGAGATGAACCCTAGTTTACGCCAGTACACACATTTTTCTTATCCACATACAATATATTTCAGTAGAAATTGTCTTGATATTCAATAAAGTCAGATCAAAAAACAATGAGGCAGATATACAGTGAGGAGAGTAAGAATTTGAACACCTGACGACTTTGCAAATTCCCCCTCTTAAATATTTTCATCATAGGTGCATTTCCAATGTGAGAAATAGAATCTTAAAAATAAATCCGTACTTCACATTGTATGATTTGTAAATAATTTATTTGTATGTTATTGCTGCAAATAATTATTTGTTAAGTTAGTTCTTGACCAGGTTTGCACAGACTGCAGCAGGGATTTTGGCCCACTGCTCCACATAGATCTTCTTCAGATCTTTCAGGTTTCGGGGTTGTCGCAGAGCAACATGGAATTTCAGCTCCCTCCAAAGATTTTCTATTGGATTTAGGTCTGGAGACTGGCAAGACAACACCAGAACCTTGATATGCTTCTTAAGGAGCCACTCCTTGATAATCCACACAGGTGCTTTGGGTCATTGTCATGTTGGAAGACTCAGCCAAGACCCATCTTCATTGCTCTGACTGAGGAAAGGAGGTTGCAATACATGGTCCCATCAATTTTCACCTTAATACCCTTGTGCAGAAAAGCACCTCCAAAGCATCACATGCTTCACAGTAGGGCTGGTAATGTTGGAATGGTACTCATCCTTCTTCCTCCAAACACAGCGAGTGGAATTTAAACCAAAATGTTCTATTTTGGTCCCATCTGACCCCATGACTTTCTCCCTTGACTCTTCTGGATCATTCAGATGGTCATTGGTAAACTTGAGATGGACCTGGACATGTGCTGACTTAAGCAGGGGTGCTTTCTATGCATGATTTTAAACCGGGACGGCGTAGTGTATTGCACCTTTAATATTGATATAACTTCACACGCACACTGCAAATATTTATTTATATATATTGCTTCTTTGTGTGCCTTGTCTCTTACACTCCCTGTTGCACCTGTCATTTAGGATTAACTCTTAGAAGATATATGTACACTTGTGTTTATACCATGTATGTTTGGTTTATGTACCATGCAGTCTGTGTCTTGATGTCTCGGAATAATAACACTCTTTCCTCAGTCTAGACTGTTTCTCTTTAAACAAGACCATATATTAGGAAAACCGGGCTGATTGATAAAAAGATTTTGGTGGAAGCCGGGGGGGCAGGCCAGATATTCAACCATCATTAATATTCATTTTTTTTTTGTGTGTCTTGGGAGCGCGAGGAACAGAAACAGTAGACCTACTGTGACATTTTTCTTTAATTTTTTTTTCTTGAATTTTTCCCCCCTCTCTTTTCTCTTTTTCTTTCTTTGATTATTTTATTTTTTGCAATGTGGGATTTCCGATTTTTTGCAATGCTGTTGTGATATTATTGGCTGTTGACATTGGATAGCAGATGTTGAATAAGTTAAAGGTGACTTTATTGAAATACTGACTAAATTGATAAATCGAACGTGGAATTAACCTGGGTCCAAACCCAGGTTAATTTTGTGTATTCAATGGGAGAAATTTATAGTTGGCACAGTTGGCACATATTTGGATAACTGCTAAAAACAATGTATGTGAAAAATTTCCCAAAAAATATATATTTATTGGTATAATAATAGGTTACCCCCCACTAGTCCGAAGGTTCGCTAGTCCGAAGGTTCACAAGTCCGAAGGTTTTAAAGGTTCACTAGTCCGAAGGTTCGCTAGTCCGAAGGTTCACTGGTCCGAAATTTCGCTATTCCTTAGGTTAACTGGTCCAAAGGTTCGCTAGTCCGAAAGTTCCTCATAGGCTAAAGTGAAGGTGCAGACGGCATCGGGATGTAGTCAGTCTGTAAAATGCGCACGAAGCACGATTAGTGCACCAGCTGCTCACAGGAGGCACCGCAAGTTGTACTGTGTATATAAAAATAACAAGGGAACATCTCGAATCCTCCGCTTTATGCCTTCATTTGATCATAAGAAAAATGCGTGAACAGAATCCTCCGTTCTATGCCTTCATTTTATCATAAGAAATAGGCGTGATCAGAATCCTCCACTCTATGCCTTCATTTTATCATAGAAATATGTGTGATCAGAATCCTCCACTCTATGCTTTCATTTGATCAAAGTATAGAAATGATATATGTATATATAGAAACGTGTGATCCGATCACCGTAGGATTGGTAGTCAAAAAGGAAATTCAGCTGGCCAAGACGGGAGTGTCTACAGAGCCGCGGCGCGCGGCCAAAACTGCTGCTATTTGAGTTAATTCATTCATTAATAATACGATAAGGAGCTCAGGCTATGTATAGAAACAAGTTGGTTATGGAAAATACGTGAGTTTAATCATAAAAAGTGCATCAACACTAGAAAAGTCCAAAAAGCAGTGTGTGGGGCAAAGGGAGGCGAGGAGAGCCCGCTGCACGGAGACACAGCTTTGGTGAGGAGAGCCGCGAGTAGAGCCCGCTGCGCGGACTCACACCTTCGGACTCGTGAACCTTCGGACTAATAAACCTTCGGACTTGTGAACCTTAAAATTTCGGTGAAATTTCGGACTCGTGAACCTTCGGACTAATAAACCTTCGGACATGTGAACCTTAAAATTTCTGAATTTTCGGACTCGTGAACCTTCGGACCAGTAAACCTTCGGACTCGTGGGCAGCCACCTAATAATACATATGTGACTGACCGTGGCCAATCCAGTTACATGGCTACCCGGAGACATTTTGAGTTATTCACAGATTCTGAAAGTGTGAATTCAAAGCTTTCCAATGATGTCTCACTAATGTAGATGATAATATTTGAGTAAGTTGTGGTCATTTGAATGTATACAACTCTCAAACCCATTCACTGAGAAAACGGCTTCCAAAGTTTCGAGATAAGCCCTCCCCCCTGTCACACTGACACCACCTTCCCCCTACAGCTGTCACTGAAGACTCAAGAGGAGTGTTGTTATTGATGGTAACTGGACTTGAATCAGAATTAGAAGTTACTATATTAAAATGGAAATACTTGGATTACAAAAGGCCCTGAATAGAATCAAAGAATCAGAATGAGAATAGGGTTCATTGCATTTGTCGATAAACATAATTCACAGGTGATTCAGTGCACCAACAATGGTGCACTGAATGATTCAACACAAACAACAAAAGATAAGATAAGATAGCCTTTAATGTTACAACGCAGTAGATACAGGGGGAAAGGACAGTAACTTATAGGAAGTTTAAAAAACACTCTTAATAGAAGAACTCTTATAAACAGATGCCAGGGCCAGGTATACGAACTGCAACGGGTCCATGGCTTTGAATATATGAGATATGAGATAATAGATATGATATGTACACCACCAGAGTCTAATTACATCAGAGATCACATCCTCATCCTCTTCTTCGTCTGTGCACTCTTCAGTGCTGTGACTCTCGGCTCTTGGCATCAAAGCTATAAACAAATAACAGGACATTTAAGAAATGGCTAACTATTTCACATAAAACACTCATTAACTATTTTTTTTTTAACACAATGTGAGAGTTTCAATATAAATACCTGAAGTGCTGATAACTCTTGATCTTTGGAAGCCGTCTGAAGAAGGGACTCAGATGCTTCTGCCAGTCGAAGTTCTTGACAAACACTTTGCCATCCGCCGTTCCAACAAGCTGTGGGATATTGAGGTGAGACTCAGGAGAGCTGTTTTCCACTACCTGATGACAAGGGCGACACTGTAAAAAAATGAGAACAGAAGAAACATATCTTAAGCAGAGAGTAGCACTGAAGTTTTGCCAGGCTAATGTTTACACATTACAGTAGTCAAATAATATAAACTAACCTCAGCGATGTCTTCCAAAGTGTCAACCCTGGTCTTCATGTATGCTCGCTTGATAATCTGATGATCTGTGCGTGGCCTGCAGCTTCTGATGTGTGGGAGAAGCTGTTTCCACAGTGATCTGAAGCTTGATGTACAAACTGCAGGCTCACCTGAAAAACAGATGTTGCTTATGGTTAATTATACTCTAATCATTAAAACACGAAAATCACCAAAATAATGTTTTACACTTACCACGCTCCTTAGCAGACTTCACGTAGAGACAGGTCATGTCAGTCAGGGTGTCTTTGCCAATTCTGAAAAGGGGGATAAAAGGATTAGGGTTAACAGTAATATGGGAATAACACGCTTCACAGATAACAGTTCACATTGTGACGTTAACAGTGTATTTAAGATGCAAAACGCGGAGATATTGGGACATCTGCCATCGGCTAGCGATGCTAGCTAGCTCACTTGAGATAACACGGCTCGTAAAAGCAAAACACTTGCAGAACAGCACACCAAAACATAAACATACACTTGAGTTTAAAACCGGCGCACAATAAAGTGATTAAAAGCGGGTGTTTTAGTCGCAAAGCTTACCAGGTTCAGCCGTCCTGTTGTCTCTTCCAACACCGTGCACAGAGAGACACACAGGAAGCTGATAATGGCCAGGCAAGCGCGTGATTGGTTCGAGTGACGCAGTGCGTAAGCCACGTGACCAGAAGTGGTATCGGGAGTTGTAGTTTTTTTCTCTTCCCTCGCCGAAAAATAACCCGATAACATAGCTAAGTTTAGCTTACAACTTAGCTCCGAATAGCTGCGTTTAGCTCCGGGCCTAACAGCCGGTTTAGCACCATAAAACAGACACAAAGCACGACCCACGGGTCAAGAAATACTACATAAGTATATAATTTGTACAGACAAAACGCCGAAAAATAACCCGATAACATAGCAAAGTTTAGCTTACAACTTAGCTCCGAATAGCTGCGTTTAGCTCCGGGCTGTGGGGGTAACAGCCGGTTTAGCACCATAAAAGAGACACAAAGCACGACCCACACAACCCACGGGCCAACCCACGCCGAAAAATAACCCGATAACATGGTGATAACATGTTATCGGGTTACTGTGAATCTGTAGTCACATTAAGCCCGTATTGCAGAGTGCACTGAAGCAACATGTTAGCTTAGCATTAGCTCCACCGGAGCAGACAAGTAAGATTCTAAAGTGATCACGAGACTGCCTTAAAACACAGCGTTAAAGCAATAATTTAGTAGTAAAGTAAAAGTGTACCTGAGTAAACAGTTCCGTTGCAATGTAGTCCAGGAAATGTAAGCTCTGAAGACTGTGCTCTGCAGACGGTCTGGAGTAATGAGAGAAAAACACGGAGCACGCAGCTGCCATGCGGATCACAGTTGATTGGTGGAAAATGTAAACAACACGTTGGCTAGAAAAAGGTGACGCCCCCCAGGAGAGCAGGAAAAAGACCCGAAAACTCCACATTTTTAACAGCTTAATGTATATGTTTAAGACAACCAATAGTGTAGCACACAGGGGCTTATTCATAACTTCAACTAGCACATTCTGCAAAAAAATGAAAATCACAAATTTGGGGAAAAAAAAGTAAAATGCTGTTTTTCTCAGTTTCACCGAGGCCGACATGGTCCGACAATTGCCGTGGCGAGTCACATATATCTAACAAAATGCGCGTCCAAGATGCTAACAAAATCAGAAAACGTGATGTGTAAAATCTTGTCGCCTCACTAAAAACTGTCTCTTGACTGCCTTCGCGCATAAGCCTAGTGAAGTCTCCGTCTGGGGAAGTCCTAAAACCCACCCACCGTTCGAAAGCTTGGCTCAAAATCTTCTATGTTATCTTTACACGTTTCTAGGTGCAGATAAACAACATATTTTTTTTACTGGAGGCTGTAAAAAACAAACCCGTGGACAAACAAATGTGTGCATGGTCTCATCTTATAACTCAAACAGGTAATTTGTTATGGACAGAGAAATGCACCGGACGAGCGTTAGTTGTGAATATTTTCACAGAAGAAAACGCCGTTTACTGGACAATTTCGTCAAAGCGGATTACTTCAGGAAAAATACAAGTGGATATTGTTTTTCTGTGGATTCTTACGGACAGAACGAGTACAAATTCAGATGGTTTGAACTAGGGTTGTGTTCAAAATATTGATATGGCGATATATTGTCCCGGACTCCGTGAGTCACAGTATCGATATTTTTTATTTAAAAAAAATATATATATATATTAGGGCTGGGCAACGATTAACATTTTTAATCGCGATTAATCGCATTATTTCCCTGATTAATCGCATTTTTACATGCAAAATTCAAAATGAATTCAAAAGAAGTGTAAAGTGCATCAGCATTTTTATTCAATAGCAGTTAAATCAAATATTAAGTATTCACTTGCCACAAAATCCTGAGCCACAATCATTAAAACATTGTAATCTCATTAAACATTAGACACTCAAAACACATTTTAGGAGCAGCAAAACCAGTCCAGTACCAAATGTCCCTAAACCAGAAAACACTTCAGTACAGTTTGTACATTCATAGAACTTGACACTAAAGCGCCATAACATTAGTTGTGCAAACAAACACTTAACCAGTTAAATAAAAATAAATACATTGTGTACATTTTTTAACTTAAACAATGTTATCAAACACAAAACTAAAGCTTTTTGCCACTGCCAGGGCATTGAAAAGAACCAGAAAAGTTTGTAGATTCCTAAAACTGGGTGTTTTTTTACTCCTCTGCACTAAGCCAGTTGCTAAGGCACACACCAGATTATTCACGTTTTCAGCTGATAAAGACGTTCTCTTCTTCTGGACAATATGACCAGCAAGAGAAAACAATCTTTCGCAGGGGACAGAGGTCGCTGGTGTGGCCAAGTACTTCTGCGCTATGGGGGCCAGCCTGCTGTGTGAGCCTGCATGTTTAGACCACCACTCTAAGGGGCAGGAATCTGAGATGATGGCGGGCTCTGCTCTGTAGCAACGCACACAGTTCTCAATTAAGTCTTCTCCCTGCTCAAAGTCAGACTCAGATGAGACAGCCAATAGGGTTAGCTTTTTCTTAGGTGGCTTTGAGGTTTTTTCTTCCAGGGTCCAAGGCCGTAGCAATCTTCAGATATGCAATGTTGGTATTTCCCTTGCGTGTCTCTATGTAGTTTCTGAAGGTAGACTTGAACTTGGTCACGTAGGCAGGGTCATCATCTGAGCTCTCCATCACCCGGGACAGATGGCAAAAAGCAGGCAGAGACACAGAGCATGAGACATACTTTTCTCCTCCCAAAAGTTCAGTCAAATACCTGCAACAGAAAATCAACTCCAGTCAAAAATAAATTGCATTCACTTACAGTATACACAAAAAAAAATCCTCTACATATTAATGCTGCATTTACACATTTACTCTATTTCTCTCTTACATGCACTCAGATAGGATAGTGAGAAAGATGATGTAAAACATACCTGCAAGGCTCCAGTAGCATTTCCAACTTCTCCAGTTTGTCCATTTCAGCTGTAGTTGGCATGACAATCTTGGTGTTTGTGGTGAGGACGTCCCTCAGTGGCTGTTCGTTTCTGCTGTATCCTCTTTGAGGCTCCCTGGAGCTTTTTAAAAAAATTATGAACTAGATGGGGGGGATATATTTGTTGTTCTAATATGGTTTCTGTAGGAGGAAAAACATGACGCAATCATTCTTAACGTTTTCCAGTGCTGTAAAAATGTCTATAATGTTAATGCTAATATTAAATTCAAACATTTCTGTCAACGAAGATTTACGTCATAGCCTGTGACACACATGGGCGGCGCAGCTTTTTTTGAACAATCAGAACGAAACAAAAGAAAGCTGATGAGAGCAGAGGATTCAAGGAAGGATGGACCAAATCATTTGCTTCCATTGCCAATGCGGAAGGATTGTCTGCATGTTTGCTTTGTAATGAGAAACAATTTGTTAAATAACAAAAAGAGTAATTTGGAAAGACATTTCCAGGATAACATGAAGGATTTTCCACAAAGACAGTGAAGGAAAGGGACATTAAAATGGCTAGCAACATCACCAATCGGCAAATAAAGAAAGTCAATTCATCTCCAGCATACTCAAGTGCCTATGATGAGTCGTGTGATCGATATCGGACAGACAGCGCTGTTATGGCCCGTTCAGACCGGTGCGGCAAAAGCGTCCAGTTTACATTCAAAGTCTATGTAAACGCGCGTCGAGCACCTCCTGCGTTTTTGCGGCGCGGCTTCCGCTTATTTGCGGCGCGATTCGCCGAGGAGCGCGGCGAGGCGGGCGCGCTTTTGCGTTTTCCGCTCGAGACGCTTTGACGGGCGTATAAGCATCACTGCATCAAAACGGTTCGCCGCAAATAAGTTCAGAATTTTGAGCTTTTCTGCGGCGCGCCGGTGCAGCAGCCAATCAGAGATGACGCTCCGGTGGAGTACGTACACATTTCACTCCGAGAAGAACCGGCACCACAACAATGGCATACGATATATATATATATATATATATATATATATATATATATATATATATAGATAGATAGAGATAGATATATAGATAGATATATATAGAGATATATCTATAGAGATATATCTATCTATAGATATATCTATCTATATATATATATATATATATAGATAGATATATCTATATATATCGTTATTTACTGTTCTATTTTTCCACAAAATAAATTATTTTATATTATAAAATGTGTATCCTGTTTACATGCATATCTTTTTCATATATATAATACTGGGTAGTCTGTGGGAAATTCAGTGGCTATTTAAAGATGTACTTATTTAATTTACCACAATTCAAGATCATAAACAAAAACAAACAAGGACAAGATGAGATAATCCTTTATTAGTCCACACAGTGGGGAAATTTCAGTGTTACAACGCACAAGTAGGTACAGAAGTAAAGAGAACAGAGAACTTAAGAGCTGAGAAGCTTCTCACTGTTTTATTCATTTAACTTTATCTCATTCTGTGTAAACAACCAGACATTTGGGCTCAATCTTGAGTGAGCATGTGGTCTTTGCTATAAATATGAAAATCCCTTTATCAAAAACACTTCTGTGTTGTGGACGTCCAGTCCTCTGTGTTGTGGACGTCCAGTCCTCTGTGGTGGACGTCCAGTCCTCTGTGTTGTGGACGTCCAGTCCTCTGTGTTGTGGACGTCCAGTCCTCTGTGTTGTGGACGTCCAGTCCTCTGTTGTGGACGTCCAGTCCTCTGTTGTGGACGTCCAGTCCTCTGTTGTGGACGTTCAGTCCTCTGTTGTGGACCTGAAGCTGCTGGTGATTGTCCTGTAGAAATCCCCAGTGGCAAGATATCTGAATAATAAAACAAACAAATAACTATATAGCCTAAAATTAGTTTACTTGTACTTTCATTAAATATACCACAATCGAATTTTAAATGGTGCACTAGAACAAAATGAACGCTATGAAAACTATGTTTTTTTAACTATGTACTTTTCATTGGTTTTATACACAACCACAAGCAGATACACAGCAGATACACAACAGATACACAGCACATACACAGCACATACACAGTACATACACAGCAGATACACAGCACATACACAGTACATACACAGCACATACACAGTACATACACAGCAGATACACAGCACATACACAGCACATACACAGCACATACACAGCAGATACACAACATATACACAACAGATACACAGCACATACACAGCACATACACAGTACATACACAGCAGATACACAGCACATACACAGTACATACACAGCACATACACAGTACATACACAGCAGATACACAGCACATACACAGCACATACACAGCACATACACAGCAGATACACAACAGATACACAGCACATACACAGCAGATACACAGCACATACACAGCAGATACACAACAGATACAAAGCACATACACCACACATACACAGCACATACACAGCACATACACAGCACATACACAGCACATACACAACAGATACACAGCACATACACAGCACACACACAGCAGATACACAGCAGATACACAGCACACACACAGCAGATACACAACAGATACACAGCACATACACAGCAGATACACAGCACATACACAGCAGATACACAACAGATACAAAGCACATACACCACACATACACAGCACATACACAGCACATACACAGCACATACACAGCACATACACAACAGATACACAGCACATACACAGCACATACACAGCAGATACACAGCAGATACACAGCACACACACAGCACACACACAGCACATACACAGCACATACACAGCACATACACAGCACACACACAGCACACACAGCACATACACAGCATATACACAGCACACACACAGCAGATACACAGCACATACACAGCACACACACAGCACATACACAGCACACACACAGCAGATACACAGCACATACACAGCACATACACAGCAGATACACAGCACATACACAGCACACACACAGCACACACACAGCACATACACAGCACATACACTTTATTATTACGCTCAGACATGAATATTTCTGTACTGACCTGATGGACAGGCGTATGTAGTTGTTGTCCTGGTACATGTCCGCGCACCAATGCGGGAAAACAAGTCATCAAACAGGACCCGGGACAAACGAAACTACAGCTGAGAGCGATGTTTATCCAGTCTTGAAGCAAAAGGCACTTTCTCAACTTTGATCCGCCATTAGAGAAGCCAGACTGACAACACCTCCACTGCGCATGCGCACGCGGCAAACGCGCGTTTACTTACTATATTTCGTCTCTGCTCCGCTGCGTCGAGAACGCGGCGTATTTGCGTTTTTCTTCATGCGTACTTGCGTCCAACTTCGCCATAACGCGCAAATAGGCGTTTGCGGTTTGAACGGGCCATTATGCAGGTATGTGAACTCTGATGGGCCGCAAGAAGAAACGCATCCAAGATGGCGCCGTGGATGGCAGCCTCGGCGTTTCTGTGCACTTTGTTTTGTCTGTTTTTGCTAGTTATTTGTGCGTCTGCGTGCTCTTACACCCGGGAAGAGCTCCTATCCATTCGGACCACAACTCCTATGGACACTGTTCCAGCTTTTTTAACATCAGCTGCAGCAATAACCAGTATTGTGGCTAAAGCCGCGAGACGCCGCAGAAGAGGAAGACGGGCTGGCGTGCTCGTGCGGCTGAGGAAGCGAGGCACGCGTACGCCCTTACCTGGGATCTTCCTGTCCAATGTGAACTCGTTACCAAAAAAACTGGACGAATTGGTGTCAAGACGGAACAGAGACTTTTCCGCTTCCCCCGTGCTGTGCTTTACGGAGACGTGGCTGAGCGAATCCGTCTCAGACTGCACCGTGGAGTTACAGGGCTTTCAGCTGCACCGGGCGGACCGGCAAAGGCTCCTCTCTGGAGGAAAACGCCGCGGCCTTTGTTTTTACATCAACAACGCCTGGGCTTCAGATGTGACTGTGATCTCCAAATTCTGCTCTCCCGATCTGGAATACCTCTTCATCAACTCCAAACCATTTTACAGTCCACGTGAGTTTTCCTCGTTTATCCTCGGTGCTGTTTACATCCCGCCGAGCGCGTGCACGCAGGAGGCGGAGCGCGCGCACGCGGAGCAGGTACGGAGCGTGGAAAACTCCTTCTTGTGTGTGTCCTGGGCGATTTTAACAAGGGGAATCTCACCAATGAACTACCAAAGTACAGACAGTGTATTAAAGTCCCGACCAGAGAGCAGAACACGCTGGATCACTGCTACACAACCATCAATAACGCCTTCCGTGCTGTGACCCGAGCCGCCCTGGGCGCATCAGATCACGTCATGATTCACCTGATCCCCACGTACAGACAGAGGTTAAAACTCTGTAAACCTGTAGTGAGTACTTCCAAGAGGTGACCAATGAGGCAGTGGAGGAGCTACGTGCATGTTTGGATATTACAGACTGGGAGGTGTTCAGAGCTGTTTGGACGAGTACACGGACACTGTGACATCATACATTCAATTCTGTGAGGACAGCATCATACCAACACACACCAAAGTCACATTCAACAATGGCAAACCCTGGTTCACACCCAAACTGAGACAGTTGAGGCGGCAGAAAGAGGCAGCACACCGGGCCGGCGACAGAGAACGCTACAAAGAGGCAAAGTACGGGTTTAGCAGGGAGGTATCGAGAGCTAGAGCCCGTTACAGTACGCGTCTGAAGCAGCAGTTCTCTGACAACAACCTGTCTGTGTGGAGTGGGCTCCGGCTTCTCACCAACTACAAGCCCCGCGACCCCCCTGCTGTGGACAATATTAAACTGGCACAACAACTTAACACTTTCTATTGCAGATTTGACTCCCCCTCCCCCACTGTGGCCACCTCTGCCATCCCAACCCCGGTCCCCCCCACCTCCCCCACCCCTCTTACAGTTCAGGAACAGGACGTGTGCAGACTATTCCACAAATCCAACCCGCAAAAAGCTGCTGGACCAGACGGTGTCACCCCGGCCACCTTAAGACACTGCGCAGGCGAGCTGGCCCCTGTCTTCACTGGTATATTTAACACCTCCCTGGAGTCATGCCATGTCCCAGCCTGCTTCAAGTCGTCCATCATCGTCTCTGTCCCCAAGAAGCCTCGGATCACTGGACTTAATGACTACAGACCTGTGGCGCTGACGTCTGTGGTCATGAAGTCATTTGAGCGCCTGGTCCTCCCCCACCTCAAGTCCTTCACCTCCCCCCTGCTAGACCCCCTGCAATTTGCCTACAGAGCCAACAGGTCTGTGGACGACACCGTCAACCTTGCACTCCACTTCACCCTGCAGCATCTGGACTCCCCGGGAACCTACGCCAGGATCCTGTTTGTGGACTTCAGCTCGGCTTTCAACACCATCCTCCCTGCTCTGCTCCAGGACAAGCTCCTCCAGCTCAACGTACCCGACTCCACCTGTAGTGTGGATCACCAACTTCCTGACGGATCGGACACAGTGCGTGCGGCTGGGGAAGAATGTCTCGGACACGGACTATCAGCACTGGAACACCACGGGGCTACGTACTTTCTCCCCTGCTCTTCTTCCTATACACGAACTGCTGCACCTCCAGCCACGCCTCCGTCAAACTAATCAAGTTTGCGGACGACACCACCCTCATCGGGCTCATCTCGGACGGGGATGAGTCTGCCTACAGGAGGGAGGTGGACCGGTTGGTGTCCTGGTGCAGCGGTAACAACCTAGAGCTCAATGCCCAGAAAACAGTGGAGATGGTCTTGGACTTCAGGAAAGGTAAAGCCCCCCAGCTCCCCCTCACCATCTCGGGTTCCCCCATCTCCACTGTGGACTCCCTCCGCTTTCTTGGTATTACCATCACCCGGGACCTCAAGTGGGGGCTCACTATCAGCTCCCTCACCGGGAAGGCCCAGCAGAGGATGTACTTCCTGCGGCAGCTGAAGAAAGGAAAGCTGCCAGCGGAGATGATGGTGCAGTTCTACACGGCCATCATCGAGTCCATTCTCACCACGGTGATGGAGGCACCGAAGTGTGGTACGCTGGAGCCACAGCCAGAGACAAGCAGAGACTACAGCGCATTGTGCGCTCCGCTGAGAAGGTGATCGGCCGCAACCTTCCATCTCTGCAGGACCTAGGACGTGCAGGTCGAATCACAGCCGACCCTTCTCACCCGGCACACGGACTATTTGAGCCACTCCCCTCAGGCAGGAGGCTACGGTCCATCCGGACCAGAACCTCCCGTCATAAGAACAGTTTTTTTCCCTCTGCCGTTGTACTCATGAACACTTCTTAAGCAATTTGCACTCACTGCACTGTCCACTTTTATTGCACCACATATTTTATTTTGTGTACATATCATGTCTATTTTTAACTCTACCTAATTTTAATACCCGGTAGTTATTTGTTATTTATTGTCCATTGTTTTTGTATTTATTGTTCAGTGTTATGTTTGTGTTGCACCGAACCGCCAGGACAAGTTCCTATGTCCGTGAATCCTGTTCATTGATAAATGGCAATAAACTTATTCTGATTCTGATTCTGATATAATTGCAGGCTATGTTCAATTCCACTGTTGCCCAGATATGGAGGAAAAGAGAAGAGGATTGTATTGTTTTTGAGGTTGGAAGAGCGTTTTTTTTATTTATTTTTTTATCCTCAAAATAAAAATGACATCAGAAAATCTGATTTCTTATTTTCTATATTTTCATCAATGAATCAAAACATAATACATCAACATTGTAATGGAAGTTAAACTTAAAGCACCAAATATCGTAAAGCAGAGTTGTCACGTGGTTAAATAAACATTCAATCAGGAATGCTCATTATGTATTTGTAGCCTAGTCATTTTGATAGTAGGCTAAAATAGCTAATATACACTTACAGTCTGTGTTTCCTTCATATAAGTCTTCAGACACATTCGTTTTTTGGGGTTTTTTTCATCCGATACGGCTCTTTGAACATTTAGGGTTGCTGACCCCTGGCTTGGGGAAACAGGACTTTTATAGGTATGTACAAATGAGTTGTTATTATAATCAAGAAATTAAAAAAAGTATTGACCATTACTATTACCGGTACTTAGAACCCTCTGAGGGATTTTTTTTAATCAAGGCTTATAAATCAGAACTTTAAAGGGGAATAATATCTAAATTATATAATTGTTTTAATGACTCAGGCAGCCACTGGTAATTACAATAACATTTTATGGGAAAGAGATGGTAATTTTACTTGGGAAATTAGCCTTCCCGCTTGTCCTCCATTGAAAGCCCAACACACCTTTTTCCCCTTGACCACCATCCAGGAACCAAGTGCACCATCATTGATGTAGATTTTAAATTTGACAAGCAGATAAATGCTGTGGTTAAATCAGGCTTTTGTCCAGACTCAAATCGGTTTTATTTTTAGCGACCTGGAGCGGGTGATCCATGCTTTTATCTCTACAAGTCTTGACTATTGTAATGCACTGGACACTGGTATTAGCCAAGCTAACCTGTCACGCTTAGAGTTAGTTAAAAATTCTGCAGCACGTCTTTAAACTGGCACAAGTTGTAGAAAACATATTACCTATTTTGTGCTCACTGCACTGGCTCCTCGTTCATACACTCCTGCGCGCTTGCTGAGGTCTGAGGGACAGTTCCAATTTCTTGTCCCAAAAACTGGGGCGATATATTTACACATTTCATCTGTGCTTGATAGATAAAATATGCTTTGTGCAGGACTTTGTGTTGGTAAAGTGTGCAATACAAATAAAGTTGGATTAGATGGATTTTCCAGTTTAATAGTGTAAATTATCCAAAGGAGTTGTGTTATGAATTTGTTTTATGCACATTTGCACATGTCATATCAAGGTTTGTAAGCAAACAGATGAAAAAGTGAACATATTTGTGACAATAGCTCTATGTGTCTGTATTTGTTATTTGCGCAGCGTTAAATCATCTGTCACTGTCAGGCCATGTCAAAATAAAACTGCTTCTAAATCTGAGGCCTTTATTTTGTAAGTGTCAAATAGCAGAGACATTTCAGTCTAGAGAACCATAGCTTTGAACTGGTGTCGGATTCTAATATAACTGAGAAAAACAAGACAGGATCGTGGTCGTATAGATCAAAATAATTTATTCCCTAACAATTACAAAACTAACAGATTAAAGAACGCATGTCCTGTCCCTCAAGTTCCACCAGCCAGTCTGCCCCCGGTCTCGGTGTTCTCTCTCACAAAGAAAGGATATGAATATTCATAAGAAGGTGGACCGTATCGGCACCAGCCTGTACCATGGACATCCTAATATGGTCATGAGATAAGACCCTGGACCCAGACAGAGACCCTGGAAGACAGAGCAAGAATGTATTTGCAGTGTGTGTGTGCGTGTGTCCTGTATAGGATGCATAACAATGAAAGGTGTATTGATGCATTACAATATTAAATGTTTATTAATTACAACACCGGCAACCCGTACATAATACAGATATGTTGTAATGTCAACTTTCACTCACTTTGCACAAAATATTTTTTTACTGTCTATATCTGACAAGTCTGACAGGATTTGTATAGGAAATATATCTGTTTATAGTGGCCAAATGGTACAAAATAAGACATAAACATGTACCTTTTTATGTATACAATCATCTCCCCAAATGTTGTGGAGATTGGAAATTTTTGGAACATTTAAGTGAACTGTGGGGGCGCTATAGTTGTGAGTGTCCGTGTGCTCATTAATTTATTCTTACGTTGTTCATGCCACACCAGTGGTTGCAATTTCAGCTTTCTAGCCTGATGCACGAGGCTTTCCTGCAGGTGGCCATAGAGCACCAATCATAATGGCTAACTCACTATTGTAATCAATGTAAGGCCGCAGTTATTTAATTACTTGGTTTATGGATTTTTAAATGAAATATATTGAACAGGTGGACGAAATATAAATACAATTTCGGTTTCAAAAGATTTTTTTGTCCGGGTTTACCCAAAACGCACCACGGGAGGAGAGGGGGGGGGGATTTTAGCGAAAAATTGCTTCACGCGCTCTTATCTTTTGACGTAATACCGTTTTTATGTATCATTTAATGCTATTTTGCGTTGTCGGCGGTACTTTATGGCTTATGACCAAGGTTTTTACTAAAATAATATGTCTGTTTGCCGTAACCCGACCGACCCGACTGAAGAAGAAAAAAAAGAGCATTTTGTTAAAATAACGTCAAATTCTTTTATTTTTCAAATATTTCGCCGACACACCGACCAGTCTTTTCTAAAGCGCTGTGTAGAATAATTTTATAGCACTGGTAAACCTATCTTTCATCCCAAGGGACAAATAACGCATTGCGCAACTCACATGCGTCTTCATTTTCGGTTCTCCATATGCTTCTGTATTAAACAGACCATGCTGGAGGGAACCTATATTGTCTGTTTACTTGTTGATTGAGTTCTGTCAGCGCCACTGGCCTGGCCACCGCTCATGGTTTGGCTTAGTTTAAATTTGACTTGCGCAATGCATTCTGGGTGTGAAACACGCCCAGCAGCGTCATCACAACAAACATGGCAGCGACGTGTCCCCCGCATGTTCCCCCCGCTCGCCTTTGCTACCAAAATAAAGGATAACGCCGTACAAAAGGTCGATTGAAATATCTAAAAAATCGGGAGATTTAGTCTCCCGATCGGGTTGATTGAGACGTTTTGTTTTCCGTCATTGACTGTTGAAGCCTGACCCCTGGCGGTCACTCGGAGTCAAAAAATGACAAAATTTGGCCTTTTTTTTTGCCTTTAAAGTAAAAAAATAAGAATTTAACTACCGACCGACCCACTTGAAAAATGTTGGGTCGGGTTACAGCAAACAGACAATTTCCATCCATCCATTTTCTACCGCTTGGTCCCTTTCGGGGTCGCGGGTGACTGGAGCCTATCCCAGTGACTTCGGGCCTTAGGCGGGGATTTATCTAATGTATTTTATTTATATTGTAGAAATCAATAATCTGTAGAATTGATTGTAGAAATCAATAAAGTGCGGCGGATCCGTAAACCAAGTAATAAAATAACCGCAGCCTAAGGAGAAGTACAAATTATTAAAGTTTCAACCCAATCAGATGAATGTGTTTTTGAGCAATAATTGCACCCCTGCTGGCCAGTAGTGAAAAATACACAACTTATGTATTGTAACTATTTTTTTTTTGGCGTCCTGAGAAGAATATAACCCCTGAATTTAAGACAAATCTGACAATGTAAACAACAAAATAATAATAATAATAATAAGAAACCGGCAAATAACATTGGCTCTTGCCATTTTATAGTGCGAGCCAAATATATGTGCACCTCAATGGAGAGCCACAAGGTCAAATGTTTGGGAGGAATTCTGTTGGAAAAAATGTGTCATGTCAAAGTGCTCATTATTCACAATGAAAAGCTAATTGTTGGAGAAACTGTGTCAGTAGGTAAAGCATTAGGTGTTTTGGGACTATATATATATATATATATATCGGTATTCAACACAGTACTTCCTGAAATGTTCAAACCATTAGTCACTTTTTGGGGGCAGTAGAACAAAACGTCTCCGACCCATTTGATAATGCCTCCAATAAGACCAAGGTCCACAACCCTGTTCAGTAAAATATGTACACGCATAGAATTGAAAGATGATGTCCACAAAGAAGATTCTAGCGTAATGGTCAGTGGCCTGAAGGGGCTTTGCTGAGGTGTTATATAAAGTGATTTTATGTACTTCTCTGATTTGTATATGCAAACTGTAAGTGTTCCAAACAAGATGTATTTACTCACAATTCTCTTCATACACTTAAATAAAATGGAGGTAAGTGATATTGGGTGAAAATTATTCACATGTTTTTTTAGATACATGCACAATATTTGAAAACTTCCAAGACTTGGAGCATGTGTGTGTTCAGAGAAGAAGTTGAAAGAGCAGTATGAAGACCCCTTTTAATTGTATAAAATGTTTTAATAGCTTTCCCGAGAGGGCATTCAGGCTTGGGGCCTTCCTAGGTTTGATGCAAGACAGAGTAGCTGTGACCTCATGTTCATTAAGAACAACATGGAAACATTCTGGGATCAAACTACATTTTTATCACATTCTGCAGTGAAATTGAATTGTGTCAAATCTGTATTTATAGTATGCATTCAGATCATTTGCCATTGTGGGTGAGGTACAAGAGAGACGGATTTGTTTTTGTTTGGACTCCCTGCCCATTATTTTTCCCATGCACCCATGTTGCCAGAACAAAAGTTTCTCTCCATTTCCTGCTTGTACTCTATATTTTACTCTATTTTACTCTCTATTGTACTCTGTGTTACTGTTTTGCCCATATTATACAAAATCCGTAGTAGTAACTTACTACTACGGATTTTGTATAACATGGGCAAAACAGCAATAAATGCAACTAAAACGCATTGAAAAATCCAGTAAATTACTACTGTTTTATTAAAAAATTAAACAGTTTATCATTTCCAGACCCTGGTCCTTTTTAAATAGACATATGGAATCAATGACACTCAGAGGAAGAGCTCATCACTGCCCAGCCACTACAAACTGTATACTGTGCCCAGACAGAAGACGTGTACCAACTTCAAAGTCCTGGTCTAGAGACATAATTACAGCCTGGACCAGAGAAATCAGCAAGACCAGAACAAGGAATGTCAGCCAGATCATGTTTCTATAAATGATGAAACATGGGTAGTCTAATAGTAAAACATTTATACTCAAAAAAAGAGCAACAGTACTTCAAGTTTTAAGTGACAAATGGAGTCATCAAAGTTAGTATGAAAATACTAAATGTGTGCTGCTCGATGATCGAGTGATCGAAGCAGAAGCACACTTGCCAGGCTCCACAATTTAGTGCATGTCCTCCTCCCTCTCTCATCCCCATTTCATGATCAGTTGCACTGTCTTAAAAAAAATGGGTGAAATTGGATAACTTTCTGTTTGTTTTAATAAAGGGGCTGTACCCTATTTTGTATGTAATGAAGTGAAATGTGTCTTGCCCCAGCACAGCTATATTGTAATAGCAGCTCTTAGGGTCAAAATGAGACCACTCTGTGCGGTCTGCATCTAATTATAGAGCGCTTTATTCTCCACAAAGCAGGTAGTGCACTGTTAGCATGCTAATGTTTGTTTCCTTTGTTAAGTTGTGAGACAGTCTTGTAAACTCAACAAATTTACAGCAATTAGAGATGAACTAAATCAATTTACTTGCAATATTACTGAGCAAGCCTAATCTGTGAAACTAGTATCATATAAATCCATCAATATTGCTAGAAAGATTCACGTCATACATCCGGGACTTCCCAATAGCGGCCATTTTGAAAGGGGCACGCGATAAGATAAGGGGAAATTTCACACAAGTAGGTACAGAAGTGAAGAGAACAGATAACTTATAGCAGATTTTTTTTTTTTAAACACTGTTAATAGAGGAGCTCTTACAAAAGAGAAAAGAGAAATCTCGTTAAAAAAAAACCTTATATATAATAAAAGTAAAAATAAAATAAGAAAATAGTAAGTAACACTCTTATTTACAGCAGTTGTATGGACAGGGAATATTGCACCAATATGATTGACATTCTGTCAGAGTATTGCACATGAATATGACAGCATTTCGTATGGATATGACAGTATTGCACATGATTGAGTCGGTATTGCATATGATCTTTTTCTTTCTCTCACTCCTGAGGACCTGTGGACCCAGATGCCCCTCTCCTGGTGAAGTGGTCCCTGCCCTGTGTGGACGGTCCCTCATCTGCCTGAAGAGTGGCTCCAGTTCGCCTCCGACGGTCCCTCATCTGCCTGAAGAGTGGGTCCAGCTCGCCTCCGACGGTCCCTCATCTGCCTGAAGAGTGGGTCCAGCTCCAGTCTCCCTCGTGTCCGTCTGCCCGTCTGTGAGAGTCGGATCTCTCCTTCACTGGAACTCCTCCAGGTTTCTACGCTTTTTTCCCAAAGAGGTTTTTTTTGTAGTTTTTCCTGGCCGAGAAGGAGAGTCTAAGGACAGAGGACCCTGGGACATCGTCCCTCGCCACCACAGACATTGTCCGACTCCCTCGCCACCACAGACATTGTCTGACTTCATCGCCACCACAGACATTGTTGATTCATTTCTCCCTGTGGCCCTCAGAGGCAACTGTTGTGATTTTGGGCCTTACAAAAATAAATTGATTTGATTTGATGATAATGACAGTATACAGTATACACGTGTCCAGGGCTAACAGTGTTTGTTGTAGAGTCTGACAGCAGCAGGAAAGACCTGCAAATCCTCTCCTTCACACAGATATTCTAGCAACCACCACAACTACATATTTTTCTACGGCATAACCCTACGAATACTTTGATTCCTTAGACGATAATGGCAAACTAAGGTACACGACAAAGCTATAATTCCTTGGTCTGACAACAGAGTAATGTCCTTACAGAGAGCAGTTTTTTGGGCATTTTGGCCTCATATATCCTGGATATTGTATGTAGTAGACGTGCTGTTGTGCCCCTTTCAAAATGGCGGACTCGGTTGCTACTGTACAAGTTCCAGGATGAGCGAACGCATGTATACATCCCTGCAGTTACTGTTTTATAAGATAAGATATGCCTTTATTGTCCACACATGGGGAAATTTTGTTATTGCAATGCAGGTAGATACAGAGGAAAAGAACAGATAACTTATAGGAAGTTTTAAAAAAACCCTCTTAATAGAAGAACTCTTATAAACAAAAGCTCTTATAAACAAAACTCCTATAGACAGAACCTCATTTCTTAATAAGGAATCGAGGGGAAAAATACAGATAAAATAAAATAAAACAGCTAGCGTAAGACAAAATAATACTAATAATAATGATAAAATAAACACTCACACACATTTACATCAGTTATATGGACATGGATATGACATTATTGCATGTGAGTACGACAGTAATTGCACATGAATATGACGGTATGACGGTATTGCACATGATTAGGTCAGTATTGCACATGGTTAAGTCAGTATTGCACGTGTTCAGGGCTAGCAGTGTTTGTTGTAAAGTCTGACAGCAAGAAAGACCTGTGAAACCTCTTCTTCACACAGCGAGGGTGGATTAGTCTGTCACTGAAGCTGCTCTCCAGAGCTGAGTGTCCTGCAGGGGGTGAGACTCATGGTCCAGCATAGATGTGAATCTAGCCAGGACCCTTCTGTCTCCCACCTCCTGCACCGAGTTCAGAGCACAGCCCAGGACGGAGCTGGACTTCTTAATGACTTTGTCCAGCTTCTTCCTCTCCCTCTCTGTGATGCTGCTGCTCCAGCAGACCACACCGTACAGGAGGGCTGATGCCACCACAGAGTCGTAAAAGGTCTTCAGGAGTGGCCCTGTCACTCCAAAAGACCTGAGTCTCCTCAGGAGGTAGAGCCGATTCTGGCTCTTCCTGTACAGTGCGTCTGTGTTGTGAGTCCAGTCCAGTTTGTGGTTCAGATGAACACACAGGTACTTGTATGAGTTCACGCTCTCAATGTCCCTTCCCTGGATGTTCACTGGTGAGGGAGGAGTGGAGTGGCGTCTGCGGAAGTCCACCACCATCTCCTTGGTCTTACCCGCGTTGATGAGGAGGTGGTTTCGCTGACACCAGTCCACAAAGTCATGCGCCAGTCCTCTGTACTCCTCATCATCGTCGTCCGTGATGAGTCCGATGATGGCAGAGTCATCAGAGAACTTCTGCAGGACACAGCTGTCCGTGTCGTGTCTGAGGTCTGCAGTGTAGAGGGTGAAGAGATGCAGATCTGCAGAGATCTTCTCCGGTGAGTCAATTCAGGTGTTTTGAGTTGAGCTAATCTTGCTAGGTAACTGAATGCTAATTCACTGAAAGAAAGGGAAAAAAACAATTGGAGATTACTGTATTTTGGGACAATGTACCAGAACATTGTTTTGTGTAATAACTGTGGTTTGCTGTTAAATTTAGCATTTGGCCAATGCTTTTTATTTTGTTGTAAACTAAGACGGTTAATAAGAGATTAATACAAGCTTGTAAATAGCCCTGCATATGAATTGTGACAGTAATGTATGATTCATAATATGCAGGTTGTTTTTTTTATGAGAGATAATTGCAACTGAGGACCACATCACCCTGCCCACTGCTTTTCCTCGACACTGAGACCGGGGACAACCATAAGATCCAGAACACTTGGGCTCCTCATCGCAACGAGGCCCTTTTGGATTGCAGATAAGAACACTAAGGAACTGTGTGGTCACCAACTAAACCACATAGTAAAACTTGACTGAGAAAAAGGAAGACACTACCTGTTTTACACAAACAAAAAGAAAAAAGGTGGACAGTTTATGTTATAAACAGAGATACATGTGGAATGTTTAAATTGTATTATTTTGGATTAAACAAGTCCTGTTTTGGTCAAATCTTAAATTGTTTGTGCATACAATCCTCCATTTATAATCTAGAAATGTTAATACAGTTGTAATTACTGCCATTGGTTACAACCAAGTGTTACATAAGCATGAATTCAGGTTGCTAATCCTAGTTGCCATAGAATCGATGATATGGTGATCTTCAGTAACACCTGGGATGAGCATCTTCATTACTTGTCCGTAGTCCTGGGCAAGATCCAGAAAGCAGGACTGACCTTGAATCCCTCAAAATGTGTATGGGCCAAGGAGGAACCCCAGTACTTGGGCTACTGCCTCGGTCGAGCTGAAGTGCGTCCCCAAGTAGACAAAGTGGAGGCCCTTTGCAACTGCCCAAGACCGTGGACCAAAAAAGAAGTGCAGTCTCTCTTGGGTTTTTGACCCGCCGTTTGCGTCCATTGCTGTGCCACTCACTGCATTGACAATGAAGGACCTATCTTTGTTGCGCTGAACACACACTAACCGCGTAAATGTTTAAACCGGTGGGGATGAGCGTATATCACAAATGGGCACATTTACCTTTCACTCTCCCCATGTCAATACAGACAGTTATTTTTCTCCATTTCGGTGTGACCCAGAGTGCACACTTGGTCTCGCCGAGAGCCTACTCCTCGCTCCTGTCCACTTCCGCATCACGCTCTCATAGCTCCCGCTGATTGGCCAAACAGAGGCAACGGTACGGGGCACATCATATCATACAGTTGCGCGCGGTAATGTATGATCATGTGATCATAGGTATTTATTCTTTGGCTTTTTGTTTCTCTTAGTAGAGTTGCCCATTCAATGAAGGAATGGTTGAGTAATGTTTTGATTTATCTGGGGTATATTTTTATGTATGTATTTGGGGAAAATGGTGTTCTTCTGTAACTGTATTTTGGTTGGGTAATGTATGCCCGTGGGAGGGGCATAAGAGTATAAAAGCAGGGCCATTCTAGCTGCCAGGATAGATGGTGTGTGGATGTAGAGTGGGCCAAACCTGGACAGCAAAAATAAAAACCTAAAACCTGGAAGTCTTGACGGTTGTAATGATATGTTTTTGTCCTTTTTTGTCACTTTGTAAATACCATGAGGTTTTTTTTTTCTTTTTCACTTTATGCACAAAATAAATCACCAAAAACTGGATTTTTGACTCGGCCATTGTATTTTTTCTAAAGAAGCCCACAACAATGTGACACAAGTTGGTTGCCCAGGTGTGACTTATGAGATAACGGATCCTAAGAAAGCACGTTCACAGACATGGATTGTACACCACAATAGACTCAAAGTGTTCAAAGGAGCTTTGCAGCCTGTTGAGAATATGGACAGGACATTTTCACCCGGACTGACTATTACACCTTCAGCAGCTCCTCACCTTACGGCTTTGTCTGGGGTTCTGCCCTTTCGGCCTCCTACTCCACCACATGTGCCTACTCGGAGTAGGCAGCCTGAAGTTGCACCTGCAGGAGAGGTTATTCCAAGTGCGCTGCCTTTTCCTTGTTCTTCTGTTCCCTCTGTTTCTCTTCCACTCTTCCCCGTTTCCCACCCCAAAAATCTGTAATACCTGTTCTTCCAGGGAGAGCGCGACAGATCCAGCAATCTCCTCAGCCGACCACCCATTAATTTGTGAAACAAGCTGGACCTGTGGCAGGTACGTGTCGGCCAGTTCTCCCTGTTGTAGCGGTGAAGCGTGATCACGGATTGGGGACGATGTTGAAGCAGCTCATCGGGTCTGCGGTCCATTCCTCTGGGTCTTACCAACAAAATGGTGTCTTCCCGGTGCTCTGCCTGCCGTGTGCTTTGGTTGTGTTGTCTGTGTGCCCTGGACTCCCCGGCGTAGGGGCCCTCGTCTTCTCGTCAAGGTAAGCCGGTCTGGGCGTACTAGCCAGCTGCTCCTCCCGCCACTGATGTTGAACTCACCTGGTACTCTTCTTCCTCCTTTACAGCCTATAAACAGGAAATTAAGAAGTGTATTTCTTGAAAAGTTGTCATCGTAAATCCCCGTTCTGACACCAATGTGACGAGTGGTGCCTGAAGAAGTCGCGAGAAACAGGTTCGCTCGTGTTAGGCTTTAATTTTTTAAACGACAACAACCTCAAGAACAGGCAGTACAGGATTTTCTCTCAACAACTTAATTCCTTGTGATGCAACTGTGACGACCCCCCAAAAACTTCCCGATAACCATTGCGGCCAATTTAGAATGCTGCAATATGTTTTAATATTTTCTTCACAGCACAACACAAAGCTCCGCACTGCTTTGCGGCAGCTCCGCTGCTGATCAGTTAGGTCAGAGGGCCCGAGTTCATCTGAAACACTGCTCCCTCAAAGCACAAACATATGATGCTGCAGTAAATAACAGATTCATTGATGATTTGGTTTTAATGTAATATGCATAGGACCATGTGATCTGACTTTTTGGAAGTCTGTTAACGAGGACCATTATGTGCTGTATTTCTAAGGTGTAGATTCGCTGTTACCAGCTTTCAGGAACTTTTCTCAATGCCCATTTCATTACGTTGCATATATTTCAATGCTCAGTATGGGCTATTTTTAACAGACTTGAAGGGGGTTGAAAAAAATAGACGCTGCGGGGCGGCTGCTGTGAGTCAGACAACTCCAAAAACATGCATGATACTGTGCATGTGGTGTAGTCCTGCTTTAGAGCTGCTTTAGTCCTGCTTTATAGCTCATCCATGTTTTTTCTGGTAGATATATTTTGTTTAGTCTCAGTTTGAACCTGGTCTTAGGTCATTTGTGCTGATGTCCTGTTATTAGTAATATAATATTTTTATGATTAATTGATTAGCATAGTGTAGGTTTACAATAATAAGATATTTGCATATCTCTACCAATATACAGGTGCAAAAACAAGTTCATATGAAATACACATATATGTGTCTGACCGTGGCTAAACCAGTTACATGTCTACCCGGAGACATTTTGAGTTATTCACAGATTATGAAAGTGTGAATTCAAAGCTTTCCAATGATGTCTCACTCATGTAGATATTTGAGTAAGTTGTGGTCATTTGAATGTATACAACTCTCAAACCCATTCACTGAGAAAACGGGGCTCAAAGTTTCAGATTGTCAACCGGAGGCAGAACAGCTGAAATTCCACTGGTTCTGTTTCACAGTGACTTTTCGCAAGCACCACACCTGGTCTCTTGGCATCAAAGCTGTAAACAAATAACAGGACATTTAAGAAATGGCTAACTATTTCACATAACACTCATTAACTATTTTTTTTTTTAACACAATTTGAGAGTTTCAATATAAATACCTGAAGTGCTGATAACTCTTGATCTTTGGAAGCCATCTGAAGAAGGGACTCAGATGCTTCTGCCAGTCGAAGTTCTTGACAAACACTTTGCCATCCGCCGTTCCAACAAGCTGTGGGATATTGAAGTGAGACTCAGGAGAGCTGTTTTCCACTACCTGATGACAAGGGCGACAATGTAAAAAAAAAAACAGAAGAAACATATCTTAAGCAGAACAGAGAGCAGCACTGAAGTTTTGCCAGGCTAATGTTTACACATTACAGTAGTCAAATAATATAAACTAACCTCAGCGATGTCTTCCAAAGTGTCAACCCTGGTCTTCATGTATGCTCGCTTGATAAGTCCAAAGCCGCAATCAGGGGAGAATTTGGTGTGGCCAGCAATGAGGAAGTGGATGTCCATTGTGTAGTGAAGCTTGGCCCCGGCTGCAGAGGGTTGGACGGAAAGTGTATCTGTAGTAGACAGAGAGAGAAAGGAGATTAGATTAATACATATGACATTTGATTAAGACGTATATGTCTCTATAATTGCTATTCTGCATTTGCACTATTATTAGTACCTGCTGTGCAAAGTCAAAGCTGTAATGCATCCTGATGTCTTTGCTTGCTGGCGGTGAGGGTCCAAAGACAGCACATTAGATTCTGTTGTAGAGATCTGTGCGTGGCCTGCAGCTTCTGATGTGTGGGAGAAGCTGTTTCCACAGTGATCTGAAGCTTGATTTACAAACTGCAGACTCACTTGAAAAACAGATGTTGCTTATGGTTAATTATACTCTAATAATTAAAACATGAAAATCACCAAAATAATGTTTTACACTTACCAAGCTCCTTAGCAGACTTCACGTAGAGACCTTAGTCACATGGGTTGGGAGCAACTTCACATGCCAGTCCTTATGGCCAGGATGTCGACCAGGTAGCATTATGGAATAGACTTCTGCATAGTTTTTGATAAACTCCACAACGGTGTGAATCAGGTCATGGCTGATGAACCTGCGTGAATGTGGCTGTGCGCGCTTCTTCCTCAACCGTGGTGTTGCTCCATTTTCGTCATAGTGTTTGATTATGTCAGTCAGGGTGTCTTTGACAATTCTGAAAAGGGGAAAAAAAGGATTAGGGTTAACAGTAATATGGGAATAACACGCTTCACAGATAACAGTTCACATTGTGACGTTAACGGTGTATTTAAGATGCAAAACGCGGAGATATTGGGACATCTGCCCTCGGCTAGCGGGGCTAGCTAGCTCACTTGAGATAACACGGCTCGTAAAAGCAAAACACTTGCAGAACAGCAAACCAAAACATGAACATACACTCGAGTTTAAAACCGGCGCACATTAAAGTGATTAAAAGCGGGTGTTTTAGTCGCAAAGCTTACCTGGTTCAGCCATCCTGTCGTCCCAACACCGTGCACAGTGAGACACACAGGAAGCTGATAATGGCCAGGCAAGCGCGTGATTGGTTCGAGTGACGCAGTGCGTGCGTGACGTGTGACGTACGTAAGTCACGTGACCAGAAGTGGTATCGGGAGTTGTAGTTTTTTTCTATTTCTAGTTTATTTATTTTCTAAAACATAACGCAAAACACCATAAAACACACACAAAGCACAAACCACACAACCCACGGGTCAAGAAATACTACATAAGTATATCATTTGTACAGACAAAACGCCGAAAAATAATCCGATAACATAGCAAAGTTTAGCTTACAACTTAGCTCCGAATAGCTGCGTTTAGCTCCAGGCTGTGGGGCTAACAGCCGGTTTAGCAGCATAAAACACACACAAAGCACAACCCACACAACCCACGGGCCAACCCACGCCGAAAAATAACCCGATAACATGGTGATAACAGCAAGTAGTCACATTAAGCCCGTATTGCAGAGTGCACTGAAGCAACATTTTAGCTTAGCATTAGCTCTACCGGAGCAGACAAGTAAGATTCTAAAGTGATCACGAGACCGCCTTAAAACACAGCGTTAAAGCAATAATTTAGTAGTAAAGTAAAAGTGTACCTGAGTAAACAGTTCTGTCGCAATGTAGTCCAGGAAATGTAAGCTCTGAAGACTGTGCTCTGAAGACGGTCTGGAGTAATGAGAGGAAAACACAGAGAGCACGCAGAGCACGCAGCTGGCCATGCGGATCACAGCTGATTGGTGGAAAATGTAAACAATACGTTGGCTAGAAAAAGGTGACGCCCCCCAGGAGAGCAGGAAAAAGACCCGAAAACTCCACATTTTTAACAGCTTAATGTATACGTTTAAGACAACCAATAGTGTTATCTGAAGCACACAGGGGCTTATTCATAACTTCAACTAGCACATTCTGCAAAAAAACGAAAATCACACATTTTTAAAAAAAAATCTTTTTTTGGGTTTATCTCAGTTTCATGTACCGGCATTAAGGCTGCGGCGCCTCATATACATTTGAATGACCACCATGTGTACAGTATTTAAGTCATTGAGAAGAGATGAGATGTTATACTATAATAATAGACAATAGCTTGAAATTGAGTGGAAAATAACAAAAACATATAAACTCCTACCCCATTGTTAATCACTTTGCTTTGTGTGGTTGCAATAATTTAACAAAGTTACATTTGACATGATCTTGATGTTATATAAACTGCCAGGCTCTCATAATTGTACAGTAACATAACAGTACTGGGAAAATAGGCCATGTCACGTCAAACCTATCTATGCTGTTTTTCTGAGTGCAGATGATAAATGTGAATATAAGAATATGGGTTACTGATAGGGGTGCACGGTGGCAAAGGCGGTTAGCGCTCTTGCCTCCCAAGAAGGAGATCATGGGTTTGATTCCCGGACCAGACCAACATCTCTCTGGGTGGAGTCTGCATGTTCTCCCTGTGTTACCGTGGGTTCTCTCCAGGTTCTCCGGCTTCCTCCCACCGTCCAAAGACATGCATGTCCATCCATCCATTTTCTACCGCTTGTTCCCTTTCGGGGTCGCGGGTGACTGGAGCCTATCCCAGTGACTTCGGGCCTTAGGCGGGGTACAGCCTGGACAGTGGCCAACTTGTCGCAGGGCCAACACAGAGACACAGACATTATAGACAGTTCACGCTCACATTCATTCACTAGGGCCAATTTAGAGTCACCAATTTTTACCTAACACATGCATGTCTTTGGACGGTGGGAGAAAGCCGGAGAACCCGGAGAGAACCCACGGTAACACGGGGAGAACATGCAGACTTCACCCAGAGAGATCATGTGATGTTGGTCTGGTCCGGGAATCGAACCCACGATCTCCTTCTTGGGAGGCAAGAGCGCTAACCGCCTTTGCCACCATGCATGTGTTAGGTAAAATTGGTGACTCTAAAATTGGCCCTAGTGAATGAATGTGAGAGTGAATGGTGTCTGTAAAGTCTATGTCTCCGTGTTGGCCCTGCGACAAGTTGGCCACTGTCCAGGGTGTAGCCCGCCTAAGGCCCGAAGTCACTGGGATAAGCTCCAGTCCGAAAGGGAACAAGCGGTAGAAAATGGATGAAAATGGATGGAAATGGATGGATGGATGGATGGGTTACTGATAAATGTAGTCCGGCACATACTCTGTATCGTGGAGTCTTGCGTCAGGACATGGATTAAGGGTCAGGTCACCTCTTCGCGTCCGTGATGGTTGTTTTTATCTGGTTTCTACAGGTAGAGGAAGTGCCTCTACTTCTGTGTCGTTTTCTTGTCGGCATCTGAAGTGCGGTTGCCGGTGTGAAAATAACGAAAAATATCAGAAATCAGTCCATCCGGAGTATAAGTCACACCCCGGCCAAAACTATGTAAAAAAGTGTGACTTATAGTCCGGAAAATACGGTAATTTCAGTTCAACACAACCCTTAAAACCCCATTTCACTAAAACAACTATGAGGCTAGCAGCAGAGAATCAATGTTCTCTGCTAAATATCAAGTGGTTTTAAATGAATGTATAATATGCCTTATAATTTACTACTTGATATCATAAAAAGCATGTCATCTTTAAAAGCACCCTCTAGAAATGTACTGCATGTCTATGTGATGTCCACACAAGGCACATGTACGGATAACTCTCTAGTTGAAGTCTGAGGGCCTGTCTAATCCTTAAATCGCTGTAAACAGATCCAGTGATCCCAGCCGCTTTGCACGCGGCACACATACACTGCAACGTTTTCCCTTGTACACGTTTATATACCTTTGGTGGGAAGACTATGCTCCGCCACCCTCGCTTTTCTGCTCTACTTAACGCAATGGAAGCAGACGCCACGACCTTGTGTGCCCTCCGACACGGCTGCCTGACCTCAGCATGCAGGGGCAGCAGATTATGCGGCACATGGCTCGTTGGCTACAGATTTTAGGCTATTAGGGAATAACAAATTAGGAGCCGGGGCCAAAAGCAGCAGAAAATCTGCAGTTTGTAGAATAAAACAGAACAAAAGAACCAGAGAACCCTTCTCAGCACATGTACGCAGGAAGTCTAGCAAACGAGAAGTATTATCCAAGGATTCTTAACTTCCTTCAAATGACTCAACTGTTAGTCATCTGCCAGTAAGGCCTGTGCAGGAACACGTTATTCACAATATTTTTCCATTGAGGTTAATATTCTGTCTAACGAGTATAGCAACGCTCTGACCTAAGCTGAAACTAAGTAATTTATTCAACAAGACAAACCTCGGTCACCTTTTCCTTTTGATAATTTTAAAGTTTTTAACCAGATACATGTTTTTTTGCCTTCCCATTCAAATCTTGAGATTGCTTTAATCCACTCATCAAACAGCCGGTTGGGGATGGAAATTGGAAGATTCTGACTTCCAGGCTACGGCAGCGCTTTGAGCTGATGCACCCACATTTCTGCTGCAAAATTTGGCTTTAAAATCTTCTTCTTTGGTGTTTAACGGCGATTGGTGTCCAAGTGTTACATTATCGCCACCTACTGTAATTGTACGTCTTCAACGCACCTGCTCCACACCAGACCGTCCAAACAATTTTGAAATAAATAAAGAGAAAGAGAGATCATCATTTGACCCACTTAATACCAAAGAAGACCAAGGGATGCGTAAACAAGGAAAGCACAATACGTAACCAAAAAAAACAAAACAAAGGGTTCAGATAATGCGGACGATCTGCAGACAGTAAGCGCTGAGATGTGTGAAGGACAATAATATGAAAAAAAAGCGCTTGGATTTGGAGTCCAGATCACGTTGTCCAAGCCTTCGGCTTTTGGGGGTCTTGGAGGGAGAAGGACAGGATACAGAAAGCTTTTCAGGAGCAGCAGCTAAACCACGATATATATATATATATATATATATATATATATATATATATATATATATATATATATATATATATATATATATATATATATATATAATATTGAGATTGGTGTTGCGCCGGTGGCTCCTGTGCAGGCCTTACTGGCAGATAACAGGCAGTTGAGTCATTTGGGGTAGGTGGCTGATAAAAACCAAACAAAGAGGTTAAAATCGTAAATTGGTTGAATTATCATCAAAATGTCCCACCCAACAGCACAGACAGACAGATTTAAGGTCTGGACAACAAAAGGTGTACCTTCTTTTTTTTTTTTTTACCAGATTGTAAAAGAAGATCATCTGACAAGCTTTGATGAGTTCAAAGAATCCTTTTTAGATATTTAGAAATAAGGAGCTATTATAACTAGAAAATTTGCAATGGCTGAAGCCATTGCTAGAGTGTCTGCGTCTCTCCTCATCTCCCTCTCTCTCCCCCTCCCTCTCCCCAACCTCCCCCTCCCGTGTGTGTAGGTGTGTATGTCTCCCTCCCTCCCTCTCTCTCTCTCTCCCTCCCTCTCTCTCTCTCACTCCCTCCCTCTCTCTCTCTCGCTCGACTGGCTCCGTCACAAAAGCCTAAAGAATAAAGTCTAAAGAATTCCGCAGACACTCATTTAAATGGGGAAAAAGTACTAATACTTTTGACAATTCTGCACAAAGTACAAGTTGTTCAAATGTCAAAAGTAATAGCACACGTACTACTGTGAAAGCCATCATAATGAAATCGGTTGAAGCGTTAAGGAGTTGAAACTGGCTAAATGGAAAATCATGGAAAATATAATAATAAAAAATTCGTGACATCACTCAAAATACAAGAACATATAGTGCCTGCGTGACATCACGCAGACGCTCAATTAATAAATCAAAAAGAATGATGACCATCAGAGCCCTTTGACTGAAACATTCATTAAAGATTCTAAAATTTTACTTTTGAGGAGACTAATATCTAAATTATACAAATGTATTTGTATTAATAGTCTGGGCAGTCCCTACTGATTACATTAAGGGTAAATGGGAGAGAGGCCCATTTTGTTCTGAATGATGAAGAGTGGGAAAGTATATTTACATCTCACTGGAGAACCACAGGATCACATGTTTGGAGGGAATTCAGTTGGAAAAGTTCTGCTTCTTTTTTGTACCTCACGGCTCCATTTAAGGTACACTTTTACTCTCCATTTATATTAATAATCTGTCCGTCAAGTGTGAAGTATAATTTTTATGTGGACGACACAGTACTTTACTGTTTGCATTGTCTGAGTCTTTATAGCTTGCTTTCTCAGTGATGCAGTATAGAAATTCCTTAAGTTTTAAGCGGAATTCAGAAAAAACTAAAGCTATGGTACATGGACACGCGTTAACAGAGAGTAACCCCCTTAAGACCTTTCAGGAAAACTATATTGAATTAGTCTCAAATTATATATACTGGTACCTTGGTTTTATTCTAGATCATACAAAAATTTACTCAAATTGAAGGTAAAGCTCGGGTTCCTTTATTGTGATAAAGCCTGTTTTACCCTTGAAGCTCGTAAATGTCTGGTATTGGCCACTTTTATGCCTTCATAGGATTATGGCGATGCTCTTTATACAAATGCTACTGCAAAATATCTGGAATCCTATGATAGTGGGCTTTGAAATTCACAACAGGTTGTTGCCGGCTCATCCACCACTGTGGCCATACAAGACATAAGCCTTACAGCCGCCTTACAGCCTTCTTTGGATGCCATTCACACATTGAATGTTTTAGTGTATGAAGTAATATGTAAATGTGAGCCCTATCTACTTGTGTGCCCTCGTGCAGAGAGTTATGATCCGCACTCGGATATGTAGTTTGTTGGTACCCCGTCTAAGTACTGACTGCTCCTGCATCTTGGAACTCCCTTCAAGTGGACTGGTCTCGCTAAGCGGTTTCTAAACGATAAAAGAAAAGAGAATCCTATTAAAATCCTATTATTATCCTTTATTTTTTTGCATATTTGAAAGTGCGTTATGGTTTACTTAATTTTGCCTCCAGTCGCCTCTGGAACATCTAGAACATCCTTATGACACAGCATATTGTCCACCTCTAACACACAAACCTGCACAAACAAAGATGACGCCTCTCCTCTTTTGTTTCGTTTGGTGGTGCCCTGGTGTGGAGGTTAGAATTAGCTTTTCAACACATGGTAGACCTGGCCTGTCTGCTCTGTTTGCAGTCAGACACACGCCATCCATCGATCCACGCACTTGTCCGAATGCTCCCCTGCCTGACGAAGAGGAACCCTCACTTGGGCCCACAGGGACCAAATCATTAAAAAAAACTAAATAAAAGGTTGGAATATTATAAATATAATAATAAAAAGTTCTTACAGATGAAAATCAGAAGTTGTTTATTTAATTTTACATGATGATTTAAAAATAGTGTTGTCTTTGTTAATAGGAGCATGGTGAGTTGGTTTAGAATTACTTTGCTGAACCATTATCTGCCGAATCAAAACACATCTGATTTTGCAATAATGCTATGAAATACAAAGGTTTGGTGTAAGATATGGATCAGAAATAATGATATGGTCCAGAAATATTGTTTTACTTACAATACAATGATCTGACTTACAATGATCAACACATTGTTGCAATGCATTTAAAACCATCGTTAACGTCTTTCTATGAAATGAAAGAATCTTGCTTCATTTGTTTTAGACACAAAACCCCCATTTGTTTAAACTCAATCCAGATGGAATTATAGTCAACTCAATGAATAAAGTATAGTATAAAGATAATGGAATGCAGCATGTGTCACTTCAAAATATATATTCCTTTGTAACAAATAAGCTCTATTAGAGCTCTCATACTGAGGTCCACTCTCAACATCCTGATAAAAAAAAATTAAGAATAAATCGTAACAACCTCTTTCCGTTCAGGTTCCCCTTGCACCCAAATAAATAGCTACGTTTTTTCATGAAAAAATACTCAAGTCCAAGTTCAGGGCCTGTACTGCCTGTACTGAGCCTGAGAGCCCAGAGGAGTAGATCCGCTGAACCTCAGAGGAGTTATGGCCCCTCCATAAGCAGTCCTGTAGATCTGAGAGGACAGCCCCAGCCCAAAGCCCGTTTCTAGGGGCCGGGTGAGCCCCTGTCCCAGCGGCCCAGTGAAAGAGGAGCCTGTGTACCCCAGGCCCACAGTGTAGGGCCGCTGCATGTGGTGTCCTGGGGCAGACAGCAGCACAGGCTGGGCGTTCTTTCCAGGGGTGTTGAAGGAGAACTCTGGAGGGGGGCTAGTTTGTTTGGCCGGGGTGGAGGTCAGAGGGTCCAGCTCCAGAGGGTCCACGGAGGGCAGGGGACTGTAACCCTCACTTGGGCCCACAGGAGGCAAAGAGGGAGAGGCCAGAGCCCCTGTGAGCGGTGGTCTGCTCCAATCATCTTTAAAGATCTGCACTGTCAGAGTGGACACCAGAGGCATCAGACGGTTGGTCACATGCGCTAGGACAAGCTGCTCGTTGGCATCACGACGAATGCGAACATGGGCAGAGCCAGCCTAGAGGAGAGGGAGGGGCGAAAAAGACAGACAAAAATATTAGACTTCATGAATTCAAGTTGCTTTTGCTGCTGTGATACAGGAAAGCATTGATTTGCATTTCAATGAAAGCTCTAGGTTCAGTAAGTGACCATAAAGACCAAAGCGCAAAGGTAAATTTTGATAAGCAAAAAAAGCCACCTCCATTATATTCCATGAGCATGCACACAAGGTGCTTGTACCTTGATTGGAAATTGTAGAATTTGGACGTGACACAGTGGCTGAAAATCTCTTTGCACTTCTGCAGTAAGTAAAGATGGGCTCTGCACTGTGACTGACAAAATCAGTGTTGTAAAGTTTCAAAATAAGAGGGACGAGAGCTGCAGGAGGCAAATTATGGGCCACCACATGCTCCAGTGTGAATTGGTCTTTAACATTACATTTAGTAACATAATTTAATTAGGTTAATTTAAACTCATTGTTTGAATACTTTGGAAAGACTAAAGCTGAGGACACAGTACATGACTTTAAGCCAGATTTTCAGTCACGCTTAGTCATCACTAGTTGAAGACTCCAGTCGCAGTCATTGAAACATGTTGAATTAAAAGCCTGGTTTTTGCGGTGCTCCAGTACAGCGGGATGTTTGCTGACTCTCCTGTGCACTTACAGAGCCCAGCAGCCAATAAAAATAATTGGAAGAGACGCGTTCCGGAATGATGGCTTCCGAGCTCAGTTGTGTCTGTCGCGCTGCGGTCAAATCCAATAGATTTATCCATCTTTATTTTGAGTTCACTTTACGCAAGTTATAGTGTGTTATAATAATTTTACAGTCTATGTCTGTTTTTTATCTGGTGTGCTTAGAGAACAAGTTTACTCAATGTCAATAATGAATGAATTTAGTGCTCCACATGCAAGCACAAAACAAGATAAGAAATAAAACTGTAATTTGACCAGGTGTAGGCCAAGGCTTATTGTACCCTTCTCTCAAACACGTTGGTGGACAGTTGTCATATTGTAGTACACCAGTGAACATTTATCAACAAAACTACATAATACTGCACAGGATGTCCTCAAGCATTCCAAGTTTTACTATGATAAAATGTGTTTTTATTCTGAAAAATATTTATTTAAAGTCTAATTTCACTACAGCAGGTTCTAAACTGCAGACCGCCGTATATTGCCTGTCCGCATTACGCGTGTGTCTTCGTGTTTAGCCGCGTCTAGATTCACTTCCTCATTTGACTCTGAAGCTAGAAATACACAGACCACTGTCCAACAACGTCATCTTCTACAGTGTGTCAAATACTTCCTGCTAGATTGCCCCCCGGTGGCCGTTAGCCAGTAAAAATCTATAAATGAACATCACTGTTGTAATGATCACAGACCTGTCAAGTCTCACGCATTTGGTGTGAGACTCACACATTTATGACCTGCCTCATGGCCTTTTCTCACGCAAAAAAAATAAAACCTTCAAATTATTGTACATAAAAAAAAAAAAAATGCCCTTCCCGAACGCGTCAAGCACTGTCACTATCGTCAGGAAATTTTAACGCTTCCTACAGGCCACCGTAGATCTAACTGCTGACATAAAACTAGGTCACAACAATCAAATCAATGTTTCAGCGCCCGAGTTACCGCTTCAGGAGAGGAAAGAGTCTTATGTTTAGTAAGAAAAAACAAGACAGATTTTAGGGGGCGCTTATCATTGGAGGGTACCCTCACTTCTTTGCTGATAGTGAAGATGTCAAATCCTGAATCCCTCAACCCATGCTATAAATGGGAACCCCCACAGGAAGTTTTAAAGACGGCAAAAACAGCTACCAAAGAATATAATCAGAGACACAAGAATCATTAAAATAGACCTATTGTTGTTATGACTTTCTGTAATGTTGAGATTACACTGTATACATGTACATGATTATAAAAGATGCACAAAAAGTGAATAAATATGAAGAATTCTTGTTTTACCCTTTATTTTCATTGAATCTTTCTTAAAAGTAGAATCTCACTCATAATCTGTCTTAATTTAGTAAAATCTCACTCATAGCCTCCTTGATAAGTTGACAGCTCCGTGATCACAGGGTTCAAAGAGTGGGGGAAAAAAGCGGCTTAAAGTCTGAAAAGTTTCGTATATATAATATACTTTTTCTCTGGGTGAACTTTGTCTTCAATAATTTAAGAATTGATATATATGTAAGTATGGTTTGATGAGAGAATTAAGTAAATATAAAGCATATTGGTTATATATTATATATATATATAATATACAGCAATTTTTATAGGATTGCATATTAATTTTGACACTTTCTTCTGTACATTTTGTGCTTTCCATGTACTTTTGCAATCAATGATCACTCTAAGAAATGTAATATAATTGACTCTTACCAACTGTGGTATTGTTTGCAAACAGGATGCAATTCAGAACATAAGATTCCTAATGGCACAGCCTTGTGGTACGCCACAACTCATTCTCTACGAACTAGACCCTAGTTCGTATGAAAATACTGGAGACCATCTGATAAATATTTTTTAAGCCATATTTTAAATTTTAATTCTTTTTTAATTGTGTGGTCAATGCTTTCTGTAAATATTTTTAAAAATCCAATTGTATAGAGTTTTTGATCTAATGACTGGGAAATATTTTCAACCAGATTAATAACTACCATTGTTGTGGAAATGTGTGCTCCATCCATCCATCCATTTTCTACCGCTTTATCCGGGGCCGGGTCGCGGGGGCAGCAGTCTAACCAGGGACTTCCAGACTTCCTCCTCCCCAGACACTTCCTCCAACTCCTCCGGGGGGATCCCGAGGCGTTCCCAGGCCAGCCGAAAGACATAGACTCTCCAGCGTGCCCTGGGTCTTCCCCGGGGCCTCTTCCCGGTGGGACATGCCCGGAACACCTCCCCAGGAGGGATCCGGAACAGATGCCCAAGCCACCTCAGCTGGCTCCTCTCGACGTGGAGGAGCAGCGGCTCTACTCCGAGCCCCCCCCTTGTGGCCGAGCTCCTCACCTTATCTCTAAGGGAGCGCCCAGCCACCCGGCGGTGGCTCGACCGCTTGTATCTGCGATCTTGTTCTTTCGGTCATTACCTCATGACCATAGGTGAGGGTAGGAACGTAGACCGACCGGTAAATTGAGAGCTTTGCCTTTCGACTCAGCTCCTTCTTTACCACAACTCTGCACCGATCCGCCTGTCAATCTCGCGCTCCATCCTTCCCTCACTCGTGAACAAGACCTCGAGACACTTGAACTCCTCCACTTGGGGCAAGGACACCTTTTCCGGTCGAAAACCATGGCCTCGGATTTGGAGGTGCTGATTCTCATCCCAGCCGCTTCACACTCGGCTGCAAACCGTCCCAGTGCATGTTGCAGGTCGGGGTTTGATGGAGCCATCAGGACAACATCGTCTGCAAACAGCAGAGATGAGATCCTGTGGTCCCCAAACCGGACACTCTCCGACCCCTGACTGCGCCTAGAAATTCTGTCCATAAAAATTCTGAACAGAACCGATGACAAAGGGCAGCCCTGGCGGAGTCCAACATGCACTGGGAACAGGCCTGACTTACTGCCGGCAATGCGAACACAGCTCCTGCTCCGGTCATACAGGGACCGGACAGCCCTGAGCAAAGGGCCCCGGACCCCGTACTCCCGGAGCACGCCCCAAAGGACACCCCGGGCAAACTCCCATGAACCCTCGAGCACCCGATGGAGAGTATAGAGCTGGTCCAGTGTTCCACGACCGGGACGAAAACCGCTCTGCTCCTCCTGAATCCGAGATTCGACTATCGGTCGGATTCTCCTCTCCAGTACCTTGGAATAGACCTTACCGGGGAGGCTGAGGAAATGTGTGCTCTAAAACCAAAAGGATGCTCATTTTTATATAATATAAAAGGGTTATAAACATTAAATATGTGACTGACCGTGGATTAACCAGTCACAAGTCCACCCAGAGACATTTTGAGTTATTAACATATTCTGAAAGTGTGAATTCAAAGCTATCCAATGATGTCTCATTCATGCACATCTGATCATATTTGAGTAAGTTGTGGTCATTTGAATGTATACAACTCTCAAAACCTTTCACTGAGAAAACGGGGCTCAAAGTTTTTCACCTGAGTGAGCCCAGAGTCACAGGGGGGCTCATTTGCACCTCATTGAAATAAGCCCTCCCCCTGTCACACTGACAGCACTTTCCCCCTACAGCTGTGTTGTTATTGATGTAGTGTTATTTTCATTAGGACTTGAATCAGAATTAGAAGTTACATTATTAAAATGGAAATACTTGGATTACAAAAGGCCCTGAATACCATCAAAGAATCAGAATCGGGTTTATTGCCATTTGTCGATAAACAGAATTCACAGGTGATTCAGTACATAATAAAAATGTATTAATCCAAGAATGTGAAAGTAATTTTCACGTTAACAAATCACATCTCTACCATCCAGAAGTCGGAGTTGAATTAAATATTTACTTTTGATTCAGCATTGGGGGATTAGCCAACTTTTGATTTCATGAAAACTAAACAACAACACTAAACCGCAAAGCACCATAAAACACACATAAAGCAGGCACACACAACCCACGGGTCAAGAAATACCATATATTTATAAGATTACAGAAAAACGCCGAAAAATAACCCGATAACAATATATATAGCAAAGTTTAGCTTTCAACTTAGCCCACGGCCCCCGGAGCTAAAAGCCGGTTTAGCCACGAAAACTAACGCAAAACACCATAAAACACACATAAAGCACGACCCACACGACCCACGGGTCAAGAAATGCTACATAAGTATATAATTTGTACAGAACAACGCCGAAAAATAACCCGATAACATGGTGATAGCAAAGTTTAGCTTCCAATTTAGCCGGGGCTAAAAGCCGGTTTAGCCACGAAAACCAACACAAAGCACCATAAAACACACACAACCCACATCTATAATAAAAACAGAACTGAACAGAACTTTGCTCTGAGGTGTTCACAATGTTCTCTAACTTTCTCCTTCGGTTTGTGATGAAGCAGGTTATGAGGAGTAATGAAGCGTTTGTTTTGGTGACCAGGAACGACGTGGTCTGAGACGCTTGATTTGGAAGCTCAGAGGCATTGTTTATATATATAATATATATATATATATATAATATATATAATATATAATATATATATATATATATAATATATATATATATATATATATATATATATTATACACACACACACACACACATACATCAATATAATGATCTAATCTTTTAACAAAAAACTTTGTGGAGGATAACTTTTGCAATTTTCATTTGTTTGGGACCATTTCCGTTTTAAAAGATTGATTATAGAGAGGGTAAATGGATGGACAATATATTCCATAATATTTTATACATATGGAATTATAAGTCAATTGTAAATTCAACTTGAAATAAAGGACCAATAAACTGCCTGCCATTAATGCAAATTTCTCTGTTATAAATCTCAACCATAGCCAGCCATGGACAGAAATTACAGTCTTAAGGACTTTTCTATCACGTGAAAGGGGGCACCCTGACACACATGTTCACCCAGTACATTAACCATTCACGTGCAAAACAAGCTGTAGATGCGGTAACTTGGTGTGCCCTAGGGCCAAAGGCTGGGGAAACTGCCTGTATGATGTTATGTTGTCTAATCTGCATACTACGCACACATGCTTACAACAGATTGTATTGCTTTCTTCCTGAATGGATCTCTGGCAAAACAAAAATGCTACTGTTTAGCAAGCTTTGAAGCAGATATTTGATATTTCAAACAAGGAAAAGCATGATACAGGATCAAAGTTTGGTGAAGAGGATCGGGACATCAAGACAGGAACAAGACAGTGACAGACAGTTGCATGAGAGTGCAACTGTGGCATGTGGCCCAAAGAAGTAGTAGTAAGTAAAACTATTTAATTTACCCATGCATCTAGCTGCACATATAATCTGTGCATCATAAAAGGGAAAATTCGCATGGCCCCTCATGGTCTGTAATTCTGCTTTTGTTTGTTAGAAGATGTAAAAAAAAAAAAGGTACAGCTAAAATTATCACTGTAAAGGCTTAATTTAATTGCAATTGCACATAAAACTGAACAAAAGCTTGTTTAATAAAAGTTTGCTCTTCTCCACTTTTTGCCCCAAATTGTTTGATTCTGACGAAAATTACATGTTTTCAGAGACTTTCACGACTGACTAGTTGTACTGCTACAGTCTGCTGCCAATATTTGCCTTTAAAATCTCCTTTTTATCCACAAATCGAGGTGCAAAACACTGTATGAGATGACAAAACCTGGAAAAGGCAAGGGGGCTAAACAATCAAAAACCGAAGAAAACCACAAGCTAATCATTTTAATGCTAGCGATGCTCCTGTGGGGCTGCCCGCCACCACACAGCCGAGCTCTGTCTCTGGCGGGGAGCTCCCAAGCATGTATCAACGTGTGGTCCAATAAAGTTTTCTGTGGGGCTATGAGTATTGTTTAAATTTAGCTAAAACTCTGGCAGGCTAAATGTCTTGTTCGAACAGGGCTGGCAGGGAAATAATGATATATACTTAAGAGATTTTTTGGTTTTTAATGGCTAGTACATTTCCCTGAGTTAAAAACCACACACTGTAATATTTATTCTAAAAGCCTCCTCTCCTCTAAGCTAACCCTTCCTCCCTCTCAGACTCTGGGTCTTGGTCAAACTTGGTTGAGAGCAGCCTGCTCTCTCTGCAGAGGAGTGTGGGCTGGCTGCTCCCCAGGGCAATGGTGCACTCATAAGGTCAGATCAGTTTGGACAGCGCTCCAACAGCAGTGGGCCAACAACTAACACTGTGCCACTACAACAACTTGGGCCACAACAACAGGAGCTCCACTGATAGAACCAAAACATCCTATGTCTGCAAAAGCATGGGTCAGGTACAGGCACAACGCCACCTAGAGGCAGATGCTAAGAGTGCATAATTACAATTGTATATGAAAGAACGTAAGTCAAGTAGAACTCTTTATGTAATCTTTCTAGCACTGTGTAGTTCACTGGTTAAAGTCGGGATAGCAGAGCGCCGTGCATCTTTATCGGAAAGCCAAAAAACATTCATTTGAAGTCAGTGAGGTGAAGATTCTAAGCAGGGAGAGGAGTTGCTTTGAAATAGGAGTTATGGAGGCAATTTTTGCTATAAAAGAGAATCCCTCTGTAATCAGAAATTGTTGTTTAAGGTTCAATTTACTGGTTGCATCAAACAGTACAGAACAGTCATATGATAAGCGGGTATTCATCAGTGATGAGGGAGCTACAGTCAGCAAACAACATGATTGTTATGACCTATTGACAGGGTAACAAAGAAGATTAGTTTAAGGTGAAACTAAGGCAGCGTAAACAAATAGATTAACTAAATAGGCTATTATTAGGAAACTCCTCCCTGAGGACAATTTACACGTAACTCTGCTCAATTTAAGATGTTGAAATATCCTGATTTTGTACACCTGAGAAAAGCAATGCTAATATTTGGTTCAGAATACTTTGTTTACAATTACAGAGGTCAAACATTTCCTGTAATTCTTAACCAGGTGTGTAGAGTTTCAGCTCCCTCCAAAGATTTTTTTATTGGATTTAGGTCTGGAGATTAACTACACCATTCCAGAACAGTGATCTTACAGAGACACTCCTTGGTTATCCTGGCTGTGTGCTTCAGGTCATTGACCCAGAAGCACAGCGACGACTCATCCAAGAAGTCACAAAAGACTCCACAACAACATCCAAAGAACTGCAGGCCTCATTTGCCTCAGTTAAGGTTTATGACTCCACCATAAGACACTGGGCCAAAATTGCCTGCATGGCAAAGTCAAGCGTGTCTCATTTTTGCCAGAAAATATCTTGATTATCCTCAAGACTCTGAACTGATGAGACTAAAGATGAGCTTTTTTGAAAGGTGTGTGTCCTATTACATCTAGCGTAAAAGTAACACAGCATTTCAGAAAAAGATAATCATATACCAACAGTAAAATATGATAGTGGCGGTAGTATGATGATCTAAGGTTGTTTTGCTGCTTCAGGACCTGGAATACTTGCTTTGATAAATGGAAACATGAATTCTGCTGTCCAGCCATCTGTTCGTGACCTCAAGCCGAAGCCAACTTGGGTTCTGCAGTAGGACAATGATGCAAAACACCAGCCAGTCCACCTCTGACTGACTAAAGAAAAAGAAGACTTTATAGTGGCCTAGTCAAAGTCCTGACTTGAATCCTATTGAGATGCTGTGTCATGACCTTAAAAAGGTGGTTCATGCACGAAAACCCTAAATATGCATAAAAATGATTGATTTGTGTAAAATATCCGTTCATGTAAAAAAACGTTCATGTGCACCAACAAGTCCACAATGCACAGATACCCTGGGCTGGCCAAAAACTGCTTTTTAGTCTGTGTAGTAGAACTTATTTTCTCTTGAGGTCGGCAGCCCTATGTTGACTAGTACAACTAGAAGGAGGATTAGTTGGAATGGCGGCGCCCAGACGGGCTTCTGGAAGAAAGTAGCATAATAGCATGTCTCTGTAGTTTAAGAAAAACAGGACCTCCAACAGGTTAGGGATCATCTCAAAATAGGTTGAAGCTTAAAAGAAAATTTTTTTTCGTCTCTCTCTGGACCCCCTCCCCCCCTCAAAAGACAAAAAAAAATAAATGTGTGGCATCACAAAAATTTACGCGTTGATAAAACGATAGTAGCTTGATAGACCTTGCTCACATCTAGTGAACATCCCTGAACATCCTTTGGTATGTTTATCAGTAGAAGTTATGAACTGTTTGTTTACTCAATCCACATGGTCCACGGGCCCTACGACCATCCCATTCAACCGAAATTGTGAGATTACCACATTGAGATAGTCTCAAGAGGATGCTCTAGTGAGAAACTAATGTTTCTTGTCAAAACCTGTAATTGTTAATTGCCTGTGTTTAGACCTTAGACATGCTGTCAGAATGACAGAAGCGGTACACGTGCTTTCGTCTCAGTGAGAATCTCACGTCTTCTGTGATTTGTCGAAACCTCATGCGGGGTTTGTGTTGGTCCTTCTTCCGGGTAGTGCGTAGGCACGTTACTATAGCAAAATCTCTTGATCATTTGCTGCGCCGCGTCTTGCCGCAAAAAAGCTTTTCCAACTTTTCTGCACCAGCCGCGTTGACGACGGCGACGCCCACCCCGCTTCGGGCGCGCCGTGCTCCCCCGCACGGGCCACGGCTTCCCGTGCTCCCCCGCACGCACCCGCCGCGCTCCCCCAGTACGCACCCGCCACGCTCCCCGCACGCACCCGCCACGCTCCCCGCACGCACCCGCCACGCACGCACCCGCCACGCACCTGCGCATGAAGTAAAAGGCACTTTTCTTACTGTTTGATTCAACCTGACTGATGACTGCGAGGATATGTAGTTTGTTAACAGCCTGAAATTTGAGGCAAATAATGAATCATTCATTCATGAATAATGAATGAATGTAATACATTTTTTGGCGCCAAATCTGAATCTCATTTCCTCGTGGCGTGGACTGCCGATTAGTCCTGCCACGTATTAATCATAGGATGCACCTACTGCTCACCTGCAGCCTCGTTCTGGCTCGTCCCCAGGAGAGCAGCACGTTTCCCTGTGTCTAAGCGCATTGATCTATCATCATATAGTTCCCTCAGTGTACAGGACAAAATTAAGACTTAGAAAGACAGTTCGAGCTGGCTCCGAAGAGACGGAAATCTACGGAGACGAGAGATGCGATCCATCGCGCTAATAAACAAACGCACGTGTTCGCAGCGAGGCTTTTGTGTGCCTCCGCACGGGGGCGAGTGCGCATGCGCACTTCCGCTTGAGTTCTAAACAAGGCAAAAAATCGTCCATTATGCCTTTAACGTAACAAAATGTGTGAAGATTTTCACTTTCAATTATATACAGATAAAAACGAAAAATTGGGAAATAGATTAAGAAATACATTTTGTTATTTCCACCCATTTTTATTCCAGATCCCTTTTGTCACTTTGAAAAGTTGATAGAAGATTAGGAGATGTTTGCATGAATGATTTGTTCTTTGTGTCCATCTGAATGAGCAGATAGAAAACAGGAGACGCTCTTTGACTCAGCCCAGTGGAGAGAAAGGGTTCGGGGCCAAATAATATCTCTGCATGAACGTTAGACTGTAGTAGGTATTCATCACAATGCAGGGACTGAAATCTGTATATTTGCTTTGTGGGGGAGGTAAATCCTTCAGTATTAAATCAATGACATTGCTTAAAGTTAAAGAGACTGTACCAGATTTTTTTCATCTAATTAATAGCTTGCCTTAGAACAAATATATTGTAAAAGTAGCTCTTAGCACCGCTGTGTGCTGTCTGTATCTAATTGGCGACGCGTTCAGATATGTTGAGGTCTCCTGCAGCTGAAGCGTAGCAGCCGCCGCAGCAGCCATTCAGAGCTGACGCTCTAGTGACGTACGTATTGCCCCTCGCATTTCCGGTATTCCCCGTGGAATTCCCCAAGAAGCGCCACTTTTTCCTTGCTCGTCATCAATGGCAGACGAACGATTGATTGTGGCCGTGTGTGGGAGAAAGGAACTGTACGATGTATTCACGGTGGAATACAGAGACCGGCGCCTCCGTGTGAGGGTGAAAACAACACTCTCGATATCCGCCATTTTACACAATGAAAGGCCACACCGTCAACAACTCCACTGCTCATGCGACAACACCTCTACTGCGCATGTGCGCAGACAGCTCAAGCGCGCCATACGCGCGCCTGTGTACAGTGGCCAGGGCGTCAATAGCGCGTGTCCGGTGCGTAACCTTTCAAATTCTGCGTCGGGCGCGATTAGGCCGCGGCGGTCTGTACGTAGCTTAAGACTAACACAGAGCTTTTCTCCGGGACGCCCCTGGGATGGACACAGCCCCCACCCTTCCATCACAATATATATATATATATATACACATATACATATATATATATATATATATATATATATACATATATATATATACATATACATATACATATATATATATATATATACATATATATATATACATATACATATATATATATATATATACATATATATATATATATATATACACACACATATATATATATATCTTTTTTTTTACACTGATTTCTGAACATAAAACAGACTACAAATGTTAAATTTCAACCCATTTAGTTACAGTATAGCAGGGGTGCTCATGGGCCACATGCAGCCCCTGGGACGTTTTAATCCGGCCCGCAAAACATTTCTAATTTGTATTTATTAATTTCTGATGGATATATAGCCTTTTTTATCGCTAGAACAACGAGTCTCACTGTCCTTTGAAGCAGCCACCCCTTCCCCGTGCTGCTTAGCGCTGCAGGAGCAAGTGACGAGGGCTGAGAAGGGTGGGGGAGAGCTGGGGGAGAGCTGAGAAGCTGAGAAGTGCCGACGCGCATCACGCACTAAAGGGGTTACGGAGTTAGAAGCGTGGATCCGCCGTTTAGAGGAGCTAAAGTCCATCTATAGCCAGGCTCTAGCATCAGGTTTACCGGACCGCGCTATAGGGCGTAGCATTAGCATTAGCATTAGCAGTAAGGCTGAGCTCAGCCCCTCAGCGTCTCCCGTGCAGCCGGGACTAGACCAGGAATAGAATAGAGACCAATTTGTGACAGTTCGGAGGGGGCAAAGCACTAAACGCCGAACCGTAGTGCACCGTAAGCTTCCCGTCTACAATAGGTTTTCTCCCCTCAGCGATCACACGCCCGCTGAACAGACTAGAGAAACTCTTGTAATCGGGAGTTCTATAGTCAGAGACGTGAAGCTGCCAGCTGCTAGCGTTAGGTGTTACCCGGGGGCCAGAATGGGTGACATCGAAGGAAATCTTAGGCTCCTAAAGCAGAGTAGACAGAAGTTCCGTCGAGTCGTGATTCACGCAGGCGGTAACGACGCCCGGCGGTGACAATCAGAGGTACTCAAAGTTCAAGTAGTTGCGGTGTGTGAATTGGCGAAGTCAATGTCAGACACTGTAATATTTTCTGGTCCTCTGCCCAATCGGATTAATGCTGAATTTTACAGCCGTCTTTCAGTATTCAACAGCTGGTTATCTAGATGGTGCCCTCAAAACAACGTAGTCTTTGTTGATAACTGGAGTGCATTTTGGGGAAAGCCGGGGCTCATACGCAGGGATGGCATCCATCCGACTTCGGAGGGTACATCCCTATTAGTTCGGAATTTGACCGATAGTCTTTGTCGTGTTAAGTGACCACCTAGGGATGAGCCCCGGGCGCAGAGCAGCAGTGTAAGACGCTTCTCTGTCGCTGAACTCTCGCCCGCTCTGTCACATGTGAAGTGTTCAGATTCAAGACAGATAGAGACTAAGTGTCCATCGTACAAATAATGCAAAAAAGTCACATCTAAGAAAAACTATTTCAGGCGTCAGACCAAATAACTTAAGAAAAATAACAATCACAAATATACAAATGTATAAGCACGTAAAATGTGGACTGCTAAACATTAGAGAAATTTCCTCCAAATCGCTTTTAGTTAATGAATTAATTGGTGACTATCTTCTTGCTCTTCTAACGTGGCTTCAACAAGACGATCATGTCAGACTAAATGAGTTCACCCCTACCACCCATGTTAACTTTCACACCGCCAGGAGCACAGGCCGGGGTGGTGGTGTGGCAGTGATCTCACACTCAAATCTATTCATGAGCCCTAAAATTAACAATGCATTTCACTCATTTGAAAGCCTCATGCTGTCAATCACATGTCCAAATATGAAAAACCAAAAAGGAGTTTTGTTCATAGTTATATACCGACCTCCTGGTCCCTATTCAGAGTTTTTTAACACAGTTTTCTGACTTTATATCAAACTTAGTGCTAGCCTGGGATAAAATAGTTATAGCTGGAGACTTTAATATCCATGTGAACGTGAGTGACTCTCTCAGTAATGCCTTCAGCGCCTTGTTAGACAGCATTGGTTTCACTCAAAATGTAAATAAACCGACTCACACTCATAAGCACACTCTGGATCTTGTCCTAACGTATGGAATAGAGATTAGTGACCTCATTGTCTTCCCTCAAAACCCTATATTGTCAGATCATTTCCTAATTACCTTTCAGTTTATTCTTAAAGATCATCCAGCCCCACAGAATAAAGTTATAATGAAACGGACGATATCTGAAAAATCAATCTCAAAATTCAAAAAAATAATAGAGCCAATATTCAGTGACATGTCATGTGATCCTGCTGAGAACAGATTTAGTCCCAGTATAAGTGATCAATTTGTCGACTTGACCATGAATTCTCTGAAGTCTGCTCTTGATGTTGCAGCACCTAAAACAGAAGGTCATTAGGCAAAAGCGCGCCTCCCCATGGTACAACCAAGAACTGCGTTCACATAAACAGAGTTAGAAAACTAGAAGGATTATTTCATCACACCCACACAGAAGAATCCCTAAAAGCATGGAAAAGTTGCCTGCTGTCCTGTAAGGCCCAAACCAGATACTATTCAAATCTAATAGAAGTCAACACAAGTAACACTACATTTCTTTTCAGCACTGTGGCCAGGCTAACAAACTGTCACAGAGCCCTCAATCCCAGCTTCTCTCAGCTCTGATGATTTCCTCCTATTTTTTAACAATAAAATAAAAACAATCAGAGATAAATTAGATGAAATTACCCCCGCTATTAGCCCTGAACAAGCCCAAGCTGTAAATCTAACGTCCCATATAAATCCACCTGTAAATTTAGAAAGGTTCACAGCTGTTGATCAAGTAGAGATAACTTCAGCCATTATGTCCTCTAAAAGCTCAACTTGTGTCCTAGACCCCATTCCAAGCAGACTCCTCAAAGACATTCTCCCCCTAATTATAGACCGTATTCTTAATATAATAAATACTTCCCTCGAAAGTGGCTATGTTCCACAGTCCTTCAAACATGCAGTCATTAAACCTCTTCTGAAAAAGCCTAACCTAGATCCCGACCTATTGGTAAACTACAGACCTATTTCAAATCTTCCCTTTGTCTCAAAAATCCTTGAAAAAAGTTGTAGTAAAACAACGTTGTCGCCACCTGCAGGACAATAACTTATTTGAAGTCTTCCAGTCAGGGTTCAGAGCCCACCACAGCACTGAAACTGCACTAGTTAAAGTCACAAACGATTTGTTATTAGCCGCTGATGATGGACTGGTCTCAATCCTGGTCCTGTTGGTCCTCAGCGCAGCGTTTGACACCATCGACCACAACATTCTACTGCAGAGGTTAGAATGTGATGTAGGTGTCGGAGGAACAGCCCTTAGCTGGTTTAAATCGTATTTATCTGATAGGTACTAATTTGTTAATGTAAACCAGAGCTCCTCACCATGCTCTAAAGTAATTTACGGTGTGCCACAGGGTTCGGTACTCGGTCCAATTCTGTCTACTCTTTATATGCTGCCGTTTGGCAACATTATCAGAAAGCATGGCATTAACTTCCACTGCTATGCAGATGACACTCAGCTGTATTTATCAATGAAACCTGATCAGAGCGATCAAGTAGACAGACTTAGTACTTGTGTGAAGGAGATAAAAACCTGGATGACACTAAACTACCTGCTTCTTAACCCTGAAAAAACTGAGGTCATTGTGCTTGGCCCTAAGCATCTACGAGACGCTCTATCTGAGCAGATAGTCACACTGGACAATGTCAGTTCTACTGTAAGAAACCTTGGAGTCTTATTTGACCAGGAGCTCTCATTTAAAACTCATATAAATCAAGCCTGTAAAACCGCCTATTTCCATTTGCGCAACGACGAGATTAGACTACTGTAACTCCCTGCTCGCAGCGTGTCCTAAAAGCTCCATGAAAAGCTTTCAACTGGTTCAAAATGCAGCAGCAAGATTACTAACAGGAACTAAAAGAAGAGAACACATTACGCCGGTGCTGGAGTCTCTTCACTGGCTCCCCGTCGAGTTTAGAATCAAATTTAAAATTCTACTCCTGACCTACAAAGCCATAAATGACATGGCCCCATCCTACCTCAAAGATGCTATAGAACCATATCATCCAAACAGAGCTCTTCGCTCTCAAAATGCTGGCCTTCTGGTGGTCCCAAGAGTCTCTAAAAGTACAGTAGGAGGTAGAGCGTTTAGCCAACAAGCGCCTGTGTTATGGAATCAGCTCCCGGTCCATATTAAATATGCTGACACAGTCTCTTCATTTAAGACCATGCTTAAAACGTTCCTATTTGAAATTGCTTATGGTCAGGCCAGTTAGGAACAGAAATATAAACCCACAGCTTAAGCTATGCTGCCCTAGGAGCAACTATGCTGGGGGAAGTATGGCAGCTTGAGCACTATCCTCTTCTTCTGACTACTTATTCTATCAAACAATATTTAATTTTTAATTCCACTTGCAAACTGTTCACTGCCTTTTCTTTTTTTCACTCCGAGGACCTGTGGACCCAGATGCTCCTCTCCTGGTGAAGCGGTCCCTACCCCGTATGGACGGTCCCTCATCTGCCTGAATAGTGGGTCCAGCTTCAGTCTCCCTCGCGTCTGAGAGTCAGATCTCTCCTTCACTCTGGAACTCCTCCAGGTTTCTACTTTTTCCCAAGGAGGTTTTTTGTAGTTGTTCCTGGCCGAGAAGGAGGGTCTAAGGACAGAGGACTCTGGGACATCGTCCCTCGCCACCACAGACATTGTTGATTCATTTTTCACTGTCGCCCTCAGAGGCAACTGTTGTTGTGATTTTGGGCGTTACAAAAATAAATTGAATTGTATTGAATAAAGTAGACTAGAGCCGAGGTCTGGGCGGGGAAAGATGTGGAAAAAGAAAGACTAATTTGTGGATATCAGCACCAGCTAATGTGGAGCTAACAACAAGAAAACAAACATCTGTGATGACAGCACTTTGAGGAAAACATCCAAACCAGTGCAAACCTGGACAGATCAGGAAAGAGTGTAAAAGTATGAACATGACAGAGTGAAGCTGCTGTGAGCTCTGACTGTGTCTAAACTAATGTGACTGTGAATACAAACACAATGCACTAATTTTAGGGCAGCAACGATTAATCAAGTAAATCTCGATGATTTGTGTAATTTACATATTTAATTAAAAACATGCGAATCTGTGGGCCGCTGACCTGCAGCAACTAAAGCACAACAGAGGAGAGAACAGCATATTTTAAACTCACAAGTGTGACTGGGAAGTTTTGTTGTGTGAAAGAGCACAGTGTTTTGAGCTTAATACTGCAATCATTTTGCAGTATTAACTACATGTGTTGTTCACTTTAGCCTCAGTGTCGTTGCCCCATCATTGCAGACTTTCTGTTACATACTCGTATTAAAGTCATTCATGCACAACAAAACTCTGCTTCCCAGTCACATTCGAACGTTTAATATATGCCGCTCTCTCCTCTGTTGTGTTTTGAAACAGCCAATACATCCATGAAAACAGCACGGAGGACCACGAGTGTGAAAGAGAAAGTCCACGCTAACAGGGCGATGATGCGGCGGCTCAAGTGAAGAGCTCACAGAGCTAATGCAGCAAAATGACTGCAGAGTTACAGCTCAAAACACAAGGGATCACTGGTCTCACACAACATAAAGTTTTAAAAACAAGTTTCTTATTTGAAGTTATGTGACAGAAATGCAAATTTATAGCTACTGTAATTGTTTACAAAAGTCTGTGACAAGTGAATTAATCCTTTATATATAATCGTTATATATAAAAACAGAGCAGTTTGGACTGGTGAAGTGAAATGTTGCCGTTTTATGTGAAAACATAATTTGTTTATTACTATGAACTATAACATGTCGGTGTAATCCCTCATTCGTCCAGGCATGTTCCATTGTAGAAAAAGCTTCAGTTATAGTCATCTGGACTCAGTTAGAAAAAATATAAAATATTTTTTCTAACTGAGTCCAGATGACTACAACTGAAGCTTTTTCTACTATGAACTATAACGTTTATTTAAATGATTTATTATGCTTTTAAATGTTTTTTAGAAGGAATGTTAAAAAAAAATTACCGATTACTCGATCAATCGAAGAAAATAATTGATAGAGTACTCGATTACTAAAATAATCGACAATATAGTGAGCCCATATTGAGTTGTGCAGCGACAACCAACATGTCTGTGATATTTCATATCAGAAATCATATCACAAGTTCATATTCCCTAGTTTCTGCTGCTGATGCATGAATATGGACTCAGTCTTTAACCTGCTGCATATTTGTGCAACAGTGTCCACATATACCTATTACTAGGCTATATAAAAGGTATTTTATTTTTTATGGTTTCATCGGCCTGCGACCCAGACTAAGTATTGAAATTTGGCCTGCGGCCCAAAATTAGTTTGACACCCCTACAGTATAGTTCGGAAATGTAGTTTAAACTTATATTCAACTTTTACTTAGTCTATGTATTATTCTATGTATTATTCACACTAAAAAGAGCAAGCTTTCTTAAAGTGCTTCATTAAGAAAAACATATTTGTACATTCCATTAAGCACTTTGCTTATGAACTTCGAGAGCAATTCTACTTTGTTTTCAGCCTTTCCCTTGCTGAAAGAAGGATAACACTAGAGTCTTTTTGCAGCACGTGTGAACAGCAGCAGCTGCAGCCACACACAGCCACCGGAAACAGCCATTAGGAGCAACAAAATGACTGCAGAGCTGAAAATACGGGGCAAAGCCGCCTCCTTCAAACATTACACCTGACAAGGGAGCAGGGAGCAAGGGACTACAAAAGCAGACAAGGGAGCAAGGGACTGCACTGTGAAGCCAAAGTCAACAGCCTCTTCGAGGACACTACCAAATCCAACGTTTGAAAAGAGACCCTACCAGGGGCTAAAAGAAGTAGGTGATGAGACTATTTACAGAAGCTTGAGAAGGATGATGTTATAGACAGGCTATTATAGACTGTTACCCTGGGGAAGCTATTCCATGCATTTATGGCTTTCCTAAAATTCACAAAGAGAATGTTCCACTTCAACCCATTATGTCCATCACATACAATGTGGCCAAGCATTTAACAACAATTTTGGCACCATTGGTGGGGAACACAGAACATCATGTGGAAAACACACAACGGGAAGTCCCAAATAGAAATATATAGGAAACCTACACACACAGATCAGTAACTGCACTTTGACTCTAACCATCCACTACAAGAAAAGCTGGGGGGTGATCAAGACTTTACAACACAGAGGTTGGCTATCCTGCTGGGGCTCTTAACAAAGTTAAGAGGGTGAATAAAAAAAAGGAATGGCGTCTCTATCCTTAAACTACAAAGCATCTTAAGACAGCACGAAATCCCTGTTTATTTTAGACCAGGCAACACTTTAAGCCAAAAAACTGGTCAGAATGTGTTCAGAAAGTGAGCAATGTGTTTGGACTAGCAAAACCTTTGGACTAGCAAAACCTTTTGCTAGTCCAAGCAATATATTTTACCCTTTAAAATATAGGGTAAAATTGGGGTTAAAGTCAAAAGGATTAATTATGGTTAAGGGATGTCAGAATTGTTAGGTTAATCGATAATCATGATTATTCAGGTCACAATAAATAAAAGTAAGAACCAAAATATAATTAAAAATAATCGTGACAATTTTAGAAGAAAATTTTATTTTTTTGTTTTGTTCAATATATAGTCCAAAAATAGACATAAAAGTCTTTTTCTGTCACATTTAACTTTATTTTGTTTTTCAGATAGTTCAATTTTGTAAAGCTGGTCACAAACATGGGGAACAGTAATGTGTTCGACGCTAACCCTAACCCATGAGAATGAAGGAAAATTAAAGATTTGGTCACAGTCTTAATCATCGTGAAAGATTGATAAATTGTGATGTTTTTTTTCACAATAATTGTTACACTAAAATTTGATATCATGACATCCCTAGATGGGATCAGTCATCAGGAAATGAAAAGAAGCCAATGTGTGGAAACTTAAGATGTGTGCATGAAGTTACCAGAGAACCGAACCCAACAGTCCAGAAGTGCTCATTCCGGACCTCCAACACCCCATCTAGAGTCGACACCTGATTGGACACAGAAAGAAATGCAACTCAAGACTATTGCTGTATCTAATGTTGAATCTGATTTTATTGTTGACAAATGCTATGCAGCAATATTTATTCAACTTTAACAGTGATTTAGCTTGCTCCCATATCAGTTAAACATTGCAGGCCACATATATTGTTTGTGGATAGTAAGAACGTTAAACTTTTCAGGAGTAGGTCACCTACTAGTCCCAAGTCCCACGGTAAGTTCAGTGCCATACAGTGAAACATTCCAGGCAAAGCAATAACATAATCCTGGAGATAAGCAGGTAGTGGACATTCCATCAGATTGTTACGTACATATGAAATTGATCAGGGATACCTTTCACGTTTAAGACATAATTAACCAGCGCTTAAAGATAGTATAAGAGCTGAAATCAAGTGTAAACAAGCATGAATGAAACACAACACAACTTCAACTGTGTTTTTGAAGAAGATGGTCAAACGCTCAACAATAAGACTCTCTGTTAAAAGTAGATTGTATTTTTCTGGAACTAAAAATTAAAATCATTTAGATCTCATCTTACATTTTGTTCAATGTAAAGGTGGGCTAATAGACGTTGGTCTGTTGACCTGTTCTAAACTGAAACTACTACCAAAACTTCATAATGGCATTTCACCATGACATGTAGCAGTTTTAATTTTTGAATATTAGATACCGTATTTTCCGGACTATAAGTCGCTCCGGAGTATTAGTCGCACCAGCCAAAAAATGCATAATAGAAAAGGAAAAAAAAACATTCATAAGTCGCACTGGAGTATGAGATGCGGTTGCAAGTGTGAAAATAACAAATAATATCACATATAAGTCGCTCCGGAGTATAAGTATAAATATAAGTATAAGCACCCCGGCCAAAACTATGAAAAAAGGTGCGACTTATAGTCCGGAATCGAAAGTAAGGGAGGGATAGGTGAAAACACTAAAACCCCAAATGTAAAAAACAAACAGAACTACTCAAACATAAAAGAATCAATCTGGATACAACTTTAAGTAAGAATTTGATGAAACAACACAATTTAATATTGTTATAAGTTCATAAATGTTCATGTTGTATGACATGTCTCTTTTAAATGTTGGTGCAGTTTATAAGAAAATGCTATTAAGGAGTAGTACGTATTTAAGCAACTTGGGTGCTAATAGCCCATTAGTACAATAGATTACTGTAATAAAAAAGAAAAAAAGAAAGAAATCTTCATATAATTACATAAAGTGAAAACAATATGATTTTCTCTTGCCTCTCTGAGCAGTTTGTCCAGCTGTCCGATGATGTGTGAAGGAGTGGTCTAAAGGACAAACATACATATATTCAGTACATCGTGTTCGGAGTAGAGTGCTAATGTAAAGATCCAAATAGGTTAGTTCAGGACCCACCTGGAGCAGCACCTTTCCGCTGTACACACTCATAGGATACATGGTCCCAAAAGTCATGAGTGCAATGGCCATGGCTGATGCTGTGTCCACTGCATTGTAGTTACTGAGCAAATACATACAAAAGTCAACTTGATAATGTACAAGTATATGCCTAATATCTTAATCAAAATGGGGAAGGTGAACTTTGGCTTAAATATTCTCATTTAACCATCTTGTTTATAGCTCAGGCATCCATCTTGTTTATATTATGTGGTATATTTGCATATGGGACACAATAACCATATTGTTTTTATTTGAGGCCTACAGGTAAAACATCGTAGAAAAGGTTTCAGTTGTTGTCATCAGGAAATTGTTTTAGAAAAACAAGACATTTCGACTATGATCCAAGAGTTAGGGAAAACAGGCAAATCAGCACAGCTTTTTGTGCCGTCTTCATTCCGAGTCAGTCTTCCTGCATTTTATCTGTGGTTTAAATAGCTGTTATTTGCATCACATGTGAGATCAGCCTCAAAATTATTTGTACCAGTTTATAGATAATGAGAAAGTACACAGTAATCGGTTATTGTGTCCCATATAAAACATTTTAGATTTGATAAAAGGTTTTGGTTGCAATTGGCTTAAAGTGTGTCTGTTGTATGGAAGTATTAATATTTGTGTTGGGAGTTGCCAATTAATACTCTGAGTGTCTGGAATGAGCAGGTATAGAAATCTGACATATCCTTGTGTGTATTATGCATTCTTATTGGCTGTTAAACATGCTTTTGGTCACCTTGCTAAGTATAACGTTATTTATTTATCTAATTATCTATTTAGCACTTGTTTAAAAAGATCAAAACACAATTAATAGAAGTGTGTCATAATCAAAAAATAAAATTAAACCGTATAATCAGCAGTAGTATACAATGTGCATGGGAGTGGTAGATGTCCAAAAGGCTTTTAGAGACACCACTGCCAGAAAGTTAACATTTTGTAACTTAAAATAATGTACACATTTTGTAATGAAATGTATATTACAAACTGCACCCTCATGTCCAATGAGGTATTTAGGAGTTGGTATGCCCTCTGCTGTCAGCAGTGTGAATGAACAAAGAAAACATAAATAAATGATGAACATATTTTGACAGTGATGGTTTATGGGCTTAAAAGCTGCACAGAAGTCTGGATTTTTATACCTGCGACATAAGAATCCAGGGAGGGAATATCAAAACTAGACACAATCTCATAAAAAGGATTAATGAACCAAGAGTGACTGAAGCTAAATACAACCCCAGGTATGTTGTTGATGAGGGAACAATGATAAAACATGGTTACAAATGTGTGTCTTCCAAATCTTTTCACAGTCTATCTCCTCTTCACATACTGTCCAAGCCTACAAAATAAAACAGTTTGTACTTGATCTCTATGAGCATGTAGGTGACGCAGAGGGACAGGGCTCCTGCCATGTTGATCAGGACAAAAGGATTCATGCGAGGCAGCAGCACACTGCTTAGACCGGGGATGATGCCGCACAAACTAGAGAGAAACAACACATACAACATGCATCAGCAATATAGTTCCCAGACCTACAATTCCAAAGTGTAAAACCATTAATAGGGTAACAGTCATTATTTTACATTTTTTTCATTATAAAACACAATATTGATCAAAAACAGCTCAGTAATAGAAACAGGTCCATTGATTTTCCTTGATTTTTTTGTTACTTTATGACTACATGAAATTTTGGGACCATTTTTGGGATATTTGAACTACGTACAGGGATGTGAGTGGGGAAACGGGGTAGGTGAAAACAGAATTTTCTGAGCACTTGAGCCTCAGTTGCAGGACAATACAAGAATACTCAAGAATGTAGGAATTTAAAAAAAAATCTAATTTGTGTAAACTAATAATGAGGAAACACTGTTATAATGAGGTTAAAAGCTCATTAAACCTGGTTTTGCATATCCTTTAATGTTGACTAACTGGTTGTAAAACTGTTTAACGCCACAGAACTAGCTTATTCGACCAAGACTGATCTGGTTAACAGGTCAATTCTTGGTGGCGGATCATTTCAACTGCGTGTCAGATTGAATTTCTAACCTGTAGAAAGCCATGGGAGCTTTACTAAAGCTTTACTAAAGAGACAGAGAGACAGACAGAGACAGAGACAGACGGACCGAGACAGACAGATGGACAGAGACAGACAAGAGAGACAGAGAGACAGAGACAGAGAGACAGAGACAGACAGACTTGAGCGAAGGGAGAGGGGCAGAGCCTGGAGGTGTTGTCATAGGATAAGTTTCAGAAGGTTAACACAAGCAAACATGTCACACAAATCAGGTCAAACACACCTTTCATATTACAGCAAATTACATCTACAGCTAATAAGTCAAATTTGATGTAATGAATTCATTAAATTAAAAAAGAACTACACCCATCCCCATACAGTTTTCCTTAACATACATTTACGATGGCGTTCTTTTGTAGTTTTACTTAAGAGTTTTAGCTGCTTTTACCATAGTCATTTTTTTAGACTAAACATGCAAACTATACTTCAGTTGTGAACGTCAGTATTTTTTCCACCTCTACATGCATATAATATTAAAATAATATTTGTTTCAGCTAAATACTCCTATGTTTTTTGACCTTTGCTAACTTTGCAAAGCAAGTAGGAATAAAAGGTTTTTATTGAGAAAACTCAACAGATCAGCTGGAAATGTCCAAAAAAACAACAACAATGTTGCAATGAGCTCTAATTCTTTATTGCTGGAATATTGTGGTGAAAAGATGTCTCTAGCAAAAGAAAATGTAAATCTTCGACTCACGCTCTCTGAGCTCATCGAACACAGTCTTAGAGCCACTTTACGGCACAGCTACTTTACTTGCTTTTTGGGGCCAAAGTCTGGTCCATATTTGTCTGTCCTCCACTGGACACTGGAGTTAGTTTAAAAACTGTTTAAAAACCAACAACGTTGTTCTTCTATTATGTGCACATTGTGGGCTTATCAATATTAATACTGTTTCAATAAAAGCTGGTAGGGGTCCTCAGGCCAGATCAAAATGTTAATCGGGCTAACCCTCCATTTTTTTTTTTTAAACCAAAATAAAGAACAGTCTAGTTAGCTCCTTTCCTCAGACAGATATTGTGCATATTTTACGATGGAAGTATCTGGCAAACTCTGGGATTACACAGACATCACACATAATAGTTATAGTAGCACATAAAATTACACTTTTTGTGCATCACTAGCTCCCTTTTTTGAAATTTCAGTCACATCTCTATCATAGCATGTGTACTGTAAGCAATGTTAAAATTACGTGTATAGAATATTTAATCTCATGATATTATTGCACTCTGTGCACCCGTTAATAGCTTCTTCTCTACAGCACTACACCAGGCTTTGTGATACTGTGTAGGTTTTCTAGAAGTGAATATGTGAGACAAAGCAGACTGCGCTGTGTCTGTGCTGATGAATATTACATCCTGTGTAATCCCACATCTACAGTCACCACTATATTGCACACGCGCACACACACAGGCTCGGGAGTCAGCAGTCAGGCGGGGCCAGTTACTCGGGGCGACAGCACAGAGACTTCAACCGCATTACCACGCTCCGATTGGCCGAGAGGAGCAGAGATGAACAGGACGTCCCAGCCTAGTTTCTCTAGATGTGTGTCACTGTGTGTGTGTGTGTGTGTGTGTGTGTGTGTGTGTGTGTGTGTGCGTGCGTGCGTACGGAATGCGTATGAGAGAGGGGGAGAGCCATTAAAGTCAGATAGTGCATGTTTTAATTGGGAGTGTGTATGTGTCAGTACGTGTCCCCACTTGACCTCCTCTGGTCTGGGGGCAGAGAGGTTATATAAAGCCTATGCAGCCACAAGCGTCCGCACAGCTCCAGCACACACCATGTAGACAGCTTTTTTTGTCTACTAGCACTTGTTTTGTGCTCAGGTCAAATGTGTTTGCAAAGTCTATCAAATATCCACCACAAATGCTTAGTTATCTTGGGATTTCACCTGATTTTGTGGACATCTTGTAGGGCTGCAAAAATGTATTGACTTATTATGTCTAGTCGACTATAAAGAATACATTGTAGTCCTATTTTGATCAATGTAATTTTTATGTGGACTATGTAAACACATCATTAAATCGAATGTCAATAAACTATTAATGATATTCATTTAATTGTAAATATTCATCATCTAAAATCCTTGACCATATTTTAACCTTTGTTTGGTTGTTAATGTATTTAAAAAGTCTCAATGTGCAATAGAATTAATCATTTGACGAGTCGACTAATAAAAAAAAAATTGCTGACTAAATTAATTATTTTGCAACTTCAATTATAGAAGATAATTTGGCGAAAAGGTCATTCCACTTGTTTGAGCGGACCATGTTTTCTCACTTCCGGTGTCTGTAAAAGTGACACTGATAATAAAAAACATAAAGAAATGGTAGTTTATAAAGTGGTAAAATTATATTTGTTGAGAGGAGATTAGAAAATATTTATTTGTCTCTACATTTACATGAAGATTAAATGTAAGTCAAACCTGCATGACAACTGCAATTACAATTCTGACTGAGCAAAGTTTTTTTCAGGAGACCCCTAGAGCTGCTCTATTCATTCTCCCATCTTTGTCTTTGGCCGCTGGAGTGGGATGGTCCAAGAACATAATATTGTGATAGTGTTTGAACCAATCACTGATTATTGTGGCATTCAAAAACACCACCTGTGTGGAAGATGTTTGCCGTAATGGCCTCATATACAGGTGATGAAAGAAGTGAGTTTTTCAATTTGTTCTCAAAATTTAGAATTTTCTTTTTCTCGCCCCCACCCCTTTGTGACCGCGGGGTACGAGCCACTGAGAAGAGCACACCTTTAATCCCCCCGCCTTCTACCCCCGGCCTACATCTACCTACAGGAGGGGATGATCCCGAAGCGCAGACCCCCAGACTACTGCACACCCCAGAACCCACATTAGTCCCAGTGCCAGGCCTCTAAGTCCTCGGTGATGGTGGTCACCCAGTGTGGAGAGTTTACAGGCAGAGATGTGTGAGCGGACTTCTTGTGCGTAATCAGGTGGTACTTGCCCTGTCGTAAACTCAGTCCCAGTTTCCCCGGTGTTTGGAGCGTATGTCCTCGAGATGGGCTTGTGCCAATTTAACCGGACTGCATGAGTCGCGTGCAGCACAAGACCACACCGTTACGCACAATCAGACACAGAGGGTGCGAGAACGGAGCACACACGGTGGTCAGCTCAGTCTGATCGTATGTGTGGATCTCGCATTGTGCGGTCAGTCTGTGCCAGTTTTACGCAAACTGGGAAAAAGATTTTGGGTGAATGTGATGTGACAGTGGGGATTTATCCGGTTTTCCAAATAGACATTCTTCTCTAAGCTGTGCATGAGTCTGGCCCAGACCACGCAGTAACAGGTGCCCAGTAACAGAAGCAAGACGTTTTTTCGTTTACTTACAGGGCAGCCAGAACAAGAACAAAGTTTGTTTTGTCATTCATACATCAACTGAAGCATCGCAGCGGAGCTCCTCTAGACCCCGCCCCCGTGATCCCTAACAACTGTTTCCACACTGTGGAGATTATTAAGAGACACGGTCAGCACGGTGTGTGGGCCGTGTATCAGGCAAGACAGAGGGAAGTTTCCCCTCATCTGCATCGCTCTCTCCTCAAAGGACCTATACATCTCCACCCTTGACAAGTAATATTTGAGCCACTCCCCTCATGACACTGTCACTTTAACCATAATTTAATCACTCACTGCACTGTTCACTTCTACACACTACATGTATATCTGTACAAGTGTAAATGTGTGTACATATTAGGCCTATTTTAAGTAGATAGTAGTAGATTTAAATTGTTCCTCTTTTGAATTATTAATTGTTTATTGTTTTATGTTGCACCGAATCACCAAGACAAGTTCCTATGTTTGTGAATGTTGTTCATTGACAATGGCAATAAATCCTTTCTGATTCTGAAAATATAAAACCCACACAGGTTAATATTAGTAATTTATGCTTGAGGACACCATGGCCTCAAGCTGCTTCACTACACCTCATATTTTGGCATGATCCCACCTCTCCAAAGTTAATACAAAGACCGGGGGCAAAATTTGGCCTGTGGTCATTAACACACGGTCAAACACGTCACAAATATGATCCAGTGTTTCTGCATTTGCCGGTGCCATCACCTCATGAAAGCGCTCATCCTATCTCACCTTGCGCGCCACTACTCTCTTTTCCCTCTCTTCTGATTCTTCTTTTGTTCTCGCCAGGGCCTCAAGTTCAGTTAGCCTTTATTTCTTACCACAGTAGTCCGTACCACGGTATCGAGCATAAAAATGAAAGGAAAAAGTGTTGATGCAAGGCAACACACGGAGCATAACAAAGTATGTTTTTATAAAGTAAGGAGTAGAAAGTAGAAACATAGGTAAAAAGTAACGAGCAGACGAAAAAATGTGCCTGCAATTTTAGGCTGCTGTGATTGGCTAAAGCGCTGAGTCCTTCCTCCAGATTGATAAAATAGAGCTAATCTGTTTTTTTCAGTTTATAGATACAAAACAGTAACAGTGAGGACAACAGCAACAGCAGTGAGGGGTGTTTTGAAGTTTATCGTTATTTCAGTAATTATTGTGTAAAATCCCCCTTGCAGAAAGAGAGGGGGATAATGGGATGTGGCAGCCCACTATAGTGGATAGTGACTGTGTGACTTCATCCCAAAAGTGTTTGACTGGAGTGCAGTGCCAGGTTGTGAGAGTGCAATGTGTGCAAATCTCTGATGTGAAACCCATTTTAGCTAATCCGTTAGCTGTGTACTGTGTTATGTAAAGTGTTTTGTATTGTATTAATTGTAAGTTGGCATTTTTGGACATTTTCGGTCCAGAAGTTGGCATCAGGAGTAATTCCAAGGTAATTTTCTCTTTTTATTTTTGGTAGGCTTATGGTCTGAGATGGATTTGAAATTATTTTGTATATTCTAGAGCAGGGGTGGGCAAACTACGGCCCACATGTGGCCCGTTTGTCTTTATAATCCGGCCCGCCAAGTCAAACATGCCAAGTAATACTTAAAACACAATTGTATTATTTTTTTTCCTTTTTTGCCCTCAGGCATCTGTCTGCACTTGTGTCTTTAATAAATATGATGTGAAATGAATTAAATAATAGATTCAATAGCCTATATTTGACAGAAAAGTTATATTTTATTTGATATTTCATTTGTTTGATTTTTTTTTTTTTACACCAATGATCGCGGGCCGGCCCTCCGCTACTTGCCTGTTCAAGAGAAGTTTCTTTGGAGAAGAGATATTAATCAAGTCCAAGTGGGGAAGTTGAGTGTTTTTTTATTGAGCAGAGCTAATCTTATTTGCACTGCAATATGAATCTTTAGCTAAAAATATCAAGCAATCAAGTGTTTAACTTGTAATTTAAGCGTAAATATATAATCAAGTAAGTGACTTTTTTCTTTGGGCATTACATTTCTACTCCCAATAGGGATGGGTATCAAGAACCCAACTCCACATGAGAACCAGCTCTATCGTTAGCAATCCATCGGAATCATATGTCTCCTCCGTTAACGATTCCTAAATGCCAGGTCAGCCTTGTACCTTTGCCGCAGTCTTTACTTCTTCACTCACTACAAATAAAAGTTTGGCACGTCGTGCCAAATCCTTGCACAGATTTTGGTTTTAGATTAGGAAAGATAGTTTGCAAGATAATCAATTTATTTCAACATGACTTGTTTTGGAGCAAAGTTTCTGCTTACAACCACACATATCCAATCCCCCGAAAGCACTTCATCATCTCAAAATGGGCACAATTTTATGTGAAGCCAGATTTTTTTTTAAAAAGTCTTTTGAGGAGGGGAGGGGGTCCAGAGAGAGATGAAAAATATTAAGTCTTTTCAGCTTCAACCCATTTTGAGATGATCCCTGAGCACTGCTTGCACTAAAAGTTACAGTTACAGTATCCTATCTTCAGGGCAGTCACATTCACATATTTTCTACAGGCCACAGTCTACTGAGGGACACCGACCTGTGACTTTTGAACCCCAGATTTCTAGTCCACATTGAGAAAACCCATCTCAAATCTGGTTCCAAGAAAGAAATTGGGCTAAACCAGTGTGCAGAATTGACCAGTTGTGACCTTTTACCTAAGAGGTAGGGTAGGTTTGGTGCTGTGTGTGCGCTGACAGAGGAGGAGTAGATAGTTTGTCTGTGCAGTGTCATTGGCTCTGTGGGTGTTGACTCAGGGTAAGCGGATCCTTCCTGCTTTCTGTAGCTCACTGCAGATATGCTGATGACCACACACCAGGAGGAGGAAGAAGAGGAAGAGGAGGAGGAGGACCAGGAGCACTTACCTTCTGCTCAGATCAGCCACATGCTCCTGGAGCCAACTGCTGCTGGCAGCTGCACAAAAAAAAGTGAAGTAACTGAATACGCGCAAAAAAATCAGAAGAATATATTGTGGTATTTGACATACAGAGTGATAGAAAGACATTGCGGAACCTTAAAAGGAAATACCTTGCGGTAACTTGCAATATTTCTTTTGCCAAATGAACATTGCATCTGTAAATTGTGTGTGACACCCACTACCAAACTTCACAGCCCTTTGAATCCATTATTTTATTTTGGGTTTGGTTGGTCTTATAACATATTGTGGTGCTCCCATTTCCACGGCACATTTCACATCCCACTCTTGACTCTTTCCTCAGCCGAGATGAGTGTATCTGACAATGTTGTATAATATTTAATTACCAGAGCTGTAATTAAACCATGGCACGCAGACTATTTTTGGGTTTATAAAAAGCTGTGTGTGCTGTTGAGTCTAATGTGCGTGGACGTCGGGATGGGTGTCGGGTCAAGAGCTCGTCACATCCCCGGCGCTCCTTCTGACCTGTGCGTGTCTGTTTTGTTTGTGCACACATGCATGCATGTGTGACTCTTTGTTTTTGCTAGCAGGCTTAGTCAATCCAAACAAACATTTTAATGGACTGGTTTATTTATGACTTGTGTGTGTGCGTGCGTAGAAGGGCATGTCTGCGTGCCCGCCTGCCCCTGTTGGCACACTACATTACTGCTGTCTGGAACATGGTTGCGTAATGCACTTTTGGACTGAGAGAGAGAGAGAGAGAGACTGAGAGACTGAGAGAGACTGAGAGAGAGAGACAGAGAGAGAGAGAGAGAGAGAGAGAGAGCGAGAGAGAGGGGGGGAGAGAGAGAGAGAGAGAGAGAGAGAGAGAGAGAGAGAGGGGGAGAGAGAGAGGGGGGGAGAGAGAGAGAGAGAGAGGAGGCAGGGAGTGTAATGAATGAGCGGGATGTGTGTTGTACCAAAAGTTAAGTGCTCGTGTGTATCTCGTCTGCCCCCTCCTCCTCTCCCGTCCCAAAATGTCAGATGTTAAGCGTTGTTGAGACTGCGCTGAACGCTACAGCAGACAGACACACACACACACACACACACAGACATGTGCGCAGATGCGACACAGATCTCAAGCTCTGTGAGGACTAAAATCACAGAGAATCATTTGACAAAAAATATGAACAACCGGCAGTGTTAAGTGTGCAATACTCATGTCAATTAACAGAAGGGAATGTGCCATAAATGTGAGGAATGATTTAGAGACACGAGTGGCAGTTTTGACTGCTTTTATCAGGATACTGATGCACAAAAAGACTCAGAGGGGTCTGAACCGAAGAACACTTCATCTCCCCCAAACATACATTGTCTGAGGCCCTTTTTGAAGCTATAATTATTCTCAAACATCAAATGTGTTTCTGTGCTGTTTGAGATATATATTAAAACAAAAAACTCTTTCTCACCCTCCGCGGGCGGTCTCTATTTCTCCCCCTTCAAGCTCGGGTCCTCTACCACAAGGGTCCCAAACCTTGTGCCAGTTTATGTCGCGGTCAGGTTAATTTGCGCGGAAGTGGGCGGGGCTTAGGTTTCCATTCGATTCAGCTCGGAAAAGACGCGTTTGTACATATTAAGTATACCACACCAAAAGATCCGAATTTGAGTAACATAACGTACAATTACACGTGTCCTCAATGTTCTTCTGACTCGTGGAAGCTCATCAGATAAATATGGCAAAAATAAGTGCATAAAAATTACAACTCACCACACGCTGAATCAGTGGGAACCCTGCGCGTGTTTCTGTGCAATGAGACGGTCCCAGTGTGTTTAAGTCCAGTCTGCTCCGTAATTCTGTCTTGTTGCCGTCACGGCACGAGAAGTACCGCTCAAACTCTTGTAAAAGTAAAAACAGGTGATCGCGTAGTAGTTGCAGAATGCTGGCTCAGGTGACTTGTCCTCCAAAATCCCCGCTTACTCCTCGTCTGCTCCTCACTTGGCCTTTTCCCCTTTGCCAGAATGCTCTCCAAAGACTGTTTTTTACTCATTTTCGCTGGCTTGTGGTTCTACTTTTGGGCAGCGTGTTTGATGCGACGCATCCGCGATGAAGTATTGCGTATAATGCACGTATCAGTTATGTTGTCACGCAGGACAAGAGCAGAGATATAATATACTTTCCATTATATTTAATGGATTTCATAGGCAATTTCCTATTAGGCTTTTCATTATATATCCACAGACAAGCTCATTAGCGTCATGAGGAACAGACCAAAGTTACGTCGGAGAAGATGCTGTCACTGATACATTATTTCCCGGTAGCAAACGCGTTGCGGACCGGTACCGGTCCCCGGCCCGGTGGTTGGGGACCCCTGCTCTACCAGATGCCTGGAGCTTGAGGGTTCGGCGCAGTATCTTTGCTGTTCCTAGCACTGCACTTTTCTGGACCAAGATGTCTGATGTTTTTCCTGGGATCTGCTCAAGCCATTCCTCCTGTTTGGGGGTCACTGCCCCAAGTGCTCTGATCACTACGGGCATCGCCGATACCTTCACGCTCCAGGCCTACTCCAGCTCCTCTCTGAGGCCTTGATATTTCTCTAGTTTCTCATGTTCCTTTTTCCGGATGTTACCATCCCATGGTGCTGCAATGTCCACCACCACGGCTTTCCTCTGCACCTTGTCGACCACCACTATGTCCGGTTGGTTCGCCATTACCATTCAATCTGTCTGTATCTGGAAGTCCCAGAGGACCTTGGCTCGGTCATTCTCCACCACCTTTGGAGGTGTTCCCCACCTTGTCCTTGGGGTCTCCAGCCCGTACTCTGCACAGATGTTTCTGTACACTATGCCAGCCACCTGGTGATGGCACTCCACGTATGCCGTCCCTGCCAGCATCTTGCACCCTGCATGTGCGGGATGTGTGGGATTGTCTCAGGGCCCCCTTTGCACAGCCTACACCATGGGTCTTGTCTGGTGTGGTAGATCTGGACCTCTATTGATCTGGTGTTCAGGGCCTGCTCCTGTGCTGCCATGATGAGGGCCTCTGTGCTGTCCTTCAGATCGGCTCTTTCTAGCCATTGGTAGGATTTCCTAATATCAGCCACTTCAGTTATGTTCCGGTCATACATTCACTGAGCATGTCATTTGTAGGAGCCTTGTCCTTGATGTACTTATGGATCTTGGACGTTTCGTCCTGGATAAAGGCTCTGACGCTCACTAGTCCTCGGCTTCCTTCCTTATGGCTAGTGTGGAGTCTCAGGGTGCTGGATTTGGGATGGAACCCTCCATGCATGGTCAGGCACTTTCGTGTCGTAACATCTGTGGTCTGTATCTCCTCTTTTGGCGAACTGATTATTCCTGCGGGGTATCGGATCATTGGCAGGGCGTAGCTGTTTATTGCCCGGGACTTGTTCTTGCCATTGAGCTGGCTTCTGAGGACTTGCCTCACTCGTTGTAGGTATTTGGCCGTAGCCACTTTCCTTGTTACCTCTTCGGGGTTGCCATTTGCCTGTGGGATTCCCAGGTACTTATAACTGTCCTCCATTTCTGCTATCTACCCTTCTGGGAGTGAGACCCCTCTGTGTGGACTATCTTCCCTCTCTTAGTCACCATCCGCCCACACTTCTCTAGTCCGAATGACATTCCAATATCTGAGCTGTAGATCCTGGTGGTGTGGATGTGTGCGTTAAAACATGTCTTTAAATTCAGAAACATCTGTAAATATGCATATTTTGAATATTGGGTACTGGATTTTCCGGCCTAGAATTTGCTCCAGAGTTTAAGACGCACCAGAAAAAAAATGTACAATAGAGAAGAAAAAACATATATAAGTTAAATTTTTTGGGAAATGTATTTGATGAAATCCAAGACCAAAAACAGACATTTCATCTTGAAATACATTTTAAAATAATAACAGATTAGAGAATAACAGAAGAGGTGCACCTATGCTAATAAAACACCTTCAGCTAGATGATGCATAGACAACGAAATGTCAAGTGTCTGGTATGTTAACCTAAAATATAAACAGCAATTCAGTAAACATTAACAGCAATTCAGATAACTATAGCATATAACATGCTAACAAATTTACCAGAGCATCAGTATAACCCCAAATCACTAAATCCATTGCATTTCTCCCTGGTGTCACTTCTAAACAAACCTGCCAACTCCGGAGGTAGACGAAGCGCCACTCCCTCTTCTACGTCGCTTTCGTCAGACTCTTTGTCGCAATTGCAGTTCCAATTATTCCGGTCTTTCTAAATCCTGACAGGATGGTTTTGTTTATCACTGAAGCCTATGCCTTTTCGATCCATCCAATGAGTTCCAAGAACGTTGCGTGACACATTCTCCCGGTTGCCGTGAAGCTGTGCTCTCCATCCACCTCTCTCACAGGTTACGCTAGGCTGCCTTAAAGCTCTGGTTCACAGAGATGTCAAGTGGCTGTAGTATTTTTGGTTAAGCCTCTAGGGATGACGGCAGGTATGGAGTTGACAACTTTTAATTTATCTTTGAACTGTGGTGTGAAGTGCGCTCGCATGCTGTCCATCAAAAGCAGGGCTTTGCGTCTTCGAAAGAAGCCATCCGGATGCTTGGTGTAGCACTTCTTAAGCTATCGTCTTGATCCATCCACGCACTACGAGACAACCGCTGTTGTGATTTCTCATTCACGGTCACTGCAACTGAGAGGGATCATATTTTTGGAATGTTTTTTTGTTTGAAAATGACCATTGGTGGCAATTTTGAGCCATCTCCACAACATGCCAATACCACTGTGAAGTGTGATTTCCATGACCAGTTATTAATATATTCACTCTCTTTTCCCCTTTCTCCATAACACTTTGGCCCATGGAAATGTCAAATGTGAGGGGGGACCTCATCCATGTTGATAATATAATCCGGTTTCACTTTGTGCTCAGTTACATGCTTTTCAACGAACTCACAGAAACAGTCAACCTTGGCTTGGAAGTCTGCAGGTAGTTTTTGGGACATTGTTGTCCTTGTGCTGATAGAGCGCAACACCGGTAACACCAAGAAGGTCCTCCCGTAAAGTGATTTGTATTAATCTATTTGGGAACTACCGGAGTGTGGAGACGCACTGTTGACAAGCCTCTCCCGGCAGCACGTTGTTCAATCACCCATGTGCGAACTCTTTCCTCTAGCTAAAAGCTAGCTGCCACCTAGCTTTTAGTCTGTGATTAGCTTTTTTTGTTTTCTCCATTGCAGCAAGAGTAGCCTTTTCGCCAGTCCCTCGCAAGTTTCTCCTTCACACTTTCTTTCTGCTGCTACTCAATTACCGTTTTCTGTTGCATATTTCACTAATTGCAGCTTGTAATCTGCGGAATATGATTTTCTTTTTGGTGGCATTTTTGTTCAGCCCATCTCAATTGTCTTTATAAGTTACCAGTAATACTGAAATCTCAAATTTTCAGTGGTATAGGAGTAGCAAGTACCATACAGGTGCACAAGCCTAGGGCGCTCTGCTTGCGGTTGTCCTTGTGAAAAAAATAAATCAACATGTGAAATGCGGTTGCCAGTGTGAAAATAATAAACAAAATTATATAATAATGTGTTAATAATATCACAAATAAGTCGCTCCGGAGTATAAGTCACATCCCCGGCCAAACTATGAAAAAGGTAAATAGCTCATTAGAAGTGAGAATGTTGTAAACTTCCAAATAACGGTAAAAACTCTGTCTGCTTTTGACTATGGTACATGCCTGTTTGACTGTGTAAATTACCTTCTGAAACGTAGACAAACGGCTTGTTCCTGACCGATAGCAGCGTCAGCAGGTTAAAGAAAATCGCCACAAACGTCCCCACCAACAGACGGCCACTGCAGACACAGAGAAACTACAGTCAAAAATACATAAAAAAAAAAACATGTATGAAAAATATTAACGGTATTGATTTTGGGGCATCCCAAAGTAAATGTTTTTTGAGCTATGTTTCAACCCATGTTTTCCTCTTTTCCTCTTCAGTTGTATCATAAACGGCTGGACAAAGCTTCACAGTGGGAAATCCATTTACAAGCCTACACACATTGTTAAAGGTCCCATAACATGCTAAATCGACTTTTCAGAGCTTTTAACCTTCTTACATTGCTATTTGTGCTTCATAAATGTACCCAGAGTGTTTTTTTGATTGATTCACGCAGTTTTTAGCTATATTACAAACTATCTCCTTTCCTCGGATCTGCAAACTGACAAGGGGTGGTTGCAAGACCGCGTCATAACCCCAGGCACGCGTCACCATGAAATATATTGAACAGGCGGGCGAAATATAAATATATACATAATTTCAAAACATTTTTTCTTCCGGGTTTTCCCAAAAGGCACCACGGGAGGGGGGAGGTGGGGGGGGGGGGGGGGGGGAGACGCGACGCGCAGGAGCGTGTAACAGTAGATTTAGCGTGTTTTGCATCGGTAGAACTGACGCTTCTAAGTGTGCAGTCTTAGTCGCGGCAAAACGCGCTGGAGAAAATGTGTTAAATGGGTTTCAAATGTGTATTTGCGATATAAAGGAGTTAGCGCTGCGCGTCGCAAACAAGGAAACGGGCGCGCGCGTCTTCTCATGCTCTCCCGGGGCCGTGTGCAGGGACGAACCTGCTCCGTCACAGACTCACGCAGGATTTTGACGAAAAATTGCTTCATGCGCTCTTACCGCTTTTTATATTTCATTTAATGCTATTTTGCCTTGTCGGCTGTACTTTATGAAACTTTTTTTTTTAATAATTTATTTTATTTATATTGTAGAAATCAATAATCTAAGTGCGGCGGATCCGTAAACCAAGTAAAATAACTATGGCCTTAGGGCATAAAGATTGTCAAAAAAATGCATTTATCATTTTAGTGATGGGACGTAGTGTCGCTTTGTGCGCAAAGAAGGGACTGCAGATGGATGCCCTGGTGTTTCGGTGCACTTTGTTTTGTCTGTTCTTGTGTGCAAATCGTGAGTCAGCATGCTCTTAGGCCAGTCTTACAACTATCGGAACAACAACTCCTACGGATCTAGTTCTGCTGCAAAATTAGTCCTTTTTTTGGCCAAAAGAGTGAGAAAGGGAGCAGGGGCGCACATATGCCCTTACCTGGGATTTTCCTTTTTAATGTGAACTCACTTTCCAATAAAACGGATTAACTAGCACTGCTGATGAGACAAAAAAAAATCCTGTTTTGTAATTCAAGGAGACGTGTCTCAGCAAGTCAGTCCTGGACTGCGCCATACACCTAGAGGGCTTCCAGCTGCTTCACATGGACAAACAAGGATCTCTCTGGGGGGAAAACATGAGGCGGAGGTGACTGCTTTTACATTAACAACGCCTGGTCTTCCGATATAACTGTGATCTCCAAATACTGCTCTCCAACTCTGGAATATCTTTTCATTAACATTAACGATTCTGTGAGGACAGCAATTTACCATCACACATCAAAGTCACTTTCAACAATGACAAACCCCGGTTCACAACCAAACTGAGCCAGTTAAGGCAGCAGACGGAGGCAGCGCACAGAGCTGGTGACAGAGAGCGATACAAAGTCACAACATATGGATGTAGCAGGGAGTTGTCGAGCGCTGGATCTCAGTACAATACGCGTCTGAAGCAGCATTTCTCTAACAGCAACCCCGACTTCTCACCAACTACAAGCCTACTGCTGCATCTCCAGCCATGACTCCGTAAAACTGATCAAGTTTGCGGACGACACCACCCTCATCGGGCTCATCTTGGACAAGGATGAGTCTGTATACAGGAGGGAGGTTGGCTGGCTGGTGTCCTGGTGCATTGGTAACAACCTGGAGCTCAATGCTCAGAAGACGGTGGAGATGATTGTGGACTTCAGGAAAGTTAAAGCCCCCCATTCTATAGACATTTATATTATTATTATTTATTATTAATTGTTTTATGTTGCAACTTAGCACCAGAAAAAAAATCCTATTTTTGCAAACTATGTTCAATGACAATGGCAATAAACCTGAGTCCAGCATGAATGATTCCTTAGATTTTGAGTTTTTGGACTTCCGGGATGATTGCTGCAGAGTTCGGATTTGACTTGTCTGGCTGTGGTCAATCCCATGGACATAATTCATCTTTATTGCAAAGTCCAGGGGAGATTCAATATTTTTACATGGGAGCAGATATATGAAGAAACTGGACACTTATTTTGAGAACATGTAGAATAAAAACAAGAAAAACGGTGTTTGAGCGCGCGTATGAGCCGACCGAGGCGACGAAAGCGGCTTACGCAACGCGTTCAGATATGTTTAGGTCTCTGCAGCTGAAGCGTAGCAGCTGCCGCAGCAGCCAATCAGAGCTGACGCTCCAGTGACGTACGTTCGTACGTATTGCCCCTCGCATTTCCGGTATTCTCCGTGGAATTCCCCAAGAAGCGCCACTTTTTCCTTGCTCGTCAACAATGGCAGACGAACGATTGATTGTGGCTGTTTGTGGGAGAAAGGAACTGTATGATGTATTCACGGTGGAATACAGAGACAGAAATAAGCCCGGCTCCTCCGTGTGAGAGTTTTGAAAACCAAAAACGTGAAAACAATGCTCTCGATATCCGCCATTTTACACAATGAAAGGCCACACCGACCACAACTCCACTGCTCATGCGACAACACCTCTACTGCGCATGTGCGCAGACAGCTCGAGCGCGCCTTACGCGTGCCTGTGTACAGTGGCCGGGGCGTCGTACACGCGCTCAAATTCTGCGTCGGGCGCGTTTAGGCGTCTGTGGTGTGTACGTACCATTAGGATCAACGAGAAAGGAAAAATAAGATTCACCCTATTGTGGCGTTAGCATTTGCCAATTCAATACAGGTTTCAGTCCGACATACTCTTTTTTATTTTCCTTTATTTCAATGAAAGGGACCTCATTTATGAAAGAGTTTGTCAAATTGTGCTTGAAATAGTGCGAACCGGAAAGCAAAAATTTAACGACCACAAAAAAAGACAATTTATAAAAAACTGCGCAGCACACCTGTACATACTTCTCTCTTCCAAATTGGCGCAGCCAATTCCTCATCAGTTTCTGCCCTGAGCCCTCCCTGATATACCATATATAGCTATGCAAATCACAAAATTAACATATTTAGCATATTCATAAGGGCAAGATGGTCAGTGGAAACAAGACTTCTCTCCTCTATCAGTAATCTGTCATAATATGAGCCTGATTGTGCCGAATGTGCACAGATCTGACTGTAGCCCACACTGGCCTGCGTAATAATTGTCCTGTGCGCAAAGTGATCAATCTAAGGACTCAATCGTAATAATGTAACAGTAAAACCGCCAGACTGAAAAAAATGTCTTAAGGACACAAAACAAAATCCTTTGATATGAGATGTCAGACGAGGAGCGCCAAACTCGAGAGCCCCGTGTGTCAGGTGAGTGAGAGGGGAAGAGATAAGAGGCGAGAGCAGAGGGAGCAGGGGAGAGTAAGGGAGCGGGGGAGATCTTCAGAGAAGGGAGAGCACTAAGGATCTGTGACATTGAGGGAGGGTATCTGAACAGACGAGCAATGAAGGAAAACTTAAAAATACGTGACTGGTCTGCTTGCATTAAGCGAGTGTGTGATGCTCCTCGTGCATGCGTTTGCATGTGAAGGTTCTGTCGCTCATTTGACTGTGCGAACCCTCACAAAGATCGTAAAGCACATTTTACTGGTGGTTTTACAAAAATAACTTTTTTGTTTATGGTCCATTTATCCAAGCTGCCATGGGAGTTTGTGTGATATTGGCGACCAGACAGCTGTATAACAAAAGCACATTTGCAAGAATGATTAATACCCATTGCATTAATCATTCTAATTATTCTTAATCTCATAAATTACGTATAGAATCTTTTAATGTTAATGGAATATTAGTTCAAATTAAATGGTCAAACATATTGACAAAGATGACAAAAGAGAGAATTCATATGATATACCTACAAGAAACCCATTTAAATTAGTTGAATAAAAAAACATTAAAAAAACATATTTGATAATAACTGACTTTACTATTCCACTTACAGGGGCAAACATACAAGGGGTGTGGCCATATTGATCTCAAGCAGAACAACCTCTGATCAGAATTTTGAACAGAAAATAAAGATGGCAGATTTGTAGCGGTGCAGAGAGATCTGGGCGGCAGATCTCCGGACACAGAGACTAACTCTGGGGACATGGAACGTCACCTCGCTGGGGGGGAAAGAGCCTGAGCTTGTGCGGGAGGTTGAGCTGTATCACCTAGATATAGTCGGCCACACCTCCACGCACAGTTTGGGCTCTGGAACCCATCTCCTTGAGAGGGGCTGGATGCTCCACTTCTCTGGTGTTGCCCGCGGGGAGAAGCGGCGGGCTGGTGTGGGCTTGCTTATAGCCCCTCAGCTCAGCCGCCACGTGTTGGAGTTCACCCCGGTGGACGAGAGGGTCGCGTCCCTCCGCCTTCGGTTGGGGGACAGGTCTCTCACTGTTGTGGCGGCCTACGGGCCAAACAGCAGTGCAGAGTACCCGGCCTTCTTGGAGTCCGTGGGAGGGGTACTGGACAGTGCACCGACCGGGGACTCCGTTGTTCTACTGGGGGACTTCAACGGCCACGTGAGCAATGACAGTGACACCTGGAGAGGGGTGATCGGGAAGGACGGCTTTCCCGATCTGAACTTGAGCGGTGTTTAGTTATTGGACTTCTGTGCTAGCCACGGATTGTCTATAACGAACACCATGTTCAAGCACAAGGGTGTCCATCAGTACACCTGGCACCAGGACACCCTAGGCCGGAGGTCAATGATCGACTTTGTTGTCGTGTCATCTGACCTCCGGCTGCGTGTCTTGGACACTCGGGTGAAGAGAGGGGCATAGCTGGCAACTGATCACCACCAGGTGGTGAGTTGGATCCGCTGGCGGAGGAGGAAGCCTGACAGACTTGGCAGACCCAAGCGCATTGTGAGGGTCTGTTGGGAACGTCTTGCGGAGCCCTCCGTCAGTAGGGTCTTCAACTCGCACCTCCGGTAGAGCTTCTCCCATATCCCGGGGGAGGCTGGGGACAATGAGTCCGAGAGGACAATGTTCTCCGCCTCCATTGTTGATGTGGCTGCTCGGAGCTGTGGTTGCAAGGTTTCCGGTGCCTATCGTGGCGGCAACCCCTGAACCCGGTGGTGGACACCGGAAGTAAGGGATGTCGTCAGACTGAAGGAGGCCTATCAGGCCACTCTGGCTTGTAGGTCTCCTGAGGTCATTGACAGGTATCGGCAGGCCAAGCGGGCCGCAGCTCGTGCTGTTGCAGAGGAAAAACCCTGGGCCATGGAGGAGGACTATTGGTCGGCCCCAAAGAAATTATGCCAAACCGTCCGGCGCCTCAGAAGGGGGAAGCAGTGCTTCACCAACACCGTTTACGGTGCGAGTGAAGACCTGCTGACCTCGACTGGGGATGTTGTTGGACGGTGGAAGGAATATTTTGAGGATCTCACCGTCACGTCTTCCGAAGAGGAAGCAGAGACCGGGGACTCAGAGGCTGGCTCGTCCATCACCCAAGCTGAAGTCACTGAGGTTGTTGGCAAACTCCTCAGTGGCAGGGCTCCGGGGGTGGATGAGATCCGCCCTGAGTACCTAAAGTCTCTGGATGTTGTACTGTCTTGACTGTCTTGGCTGACATGTCTCTGCAACATCGCGTGGCGGTCGGGGACAGTGCCTCTGGACTGGCAGATCGGGGTGGTGGTCCCTCTGTTTAAGAAGGGGGACCGGAGGGTGTTTTCCAACTACAGAGGGATCACACTCCTCAGCCTCCCTGGTAAAGTCTATTCCAAGGTACTGGAGAGGAGAATCCGACCGATAGTCGAACCTCGGATTCAGGAGGAGTAGAGTGGTTTTCGTCCTAGTCGTGGAACACTGGACCAGCTCTATACTCTCCATCGGGTGCTCGAGTGTTCATGGGAGTTTGCCCAACCAGTCCACATGTGCTTTGTGGATCTGGAGAAGGCTTTCAACCGTGTCCCTCGGGGTGTACTTTGGGGGGTGCTCCGGGAGTACGGGGTCCGGGGCCCTTTGCTCAGGGCTGTCCGGTCCCTGTATGACCGGAGCAGGAGCTGTGTTCGCATTGCGGGCAGTAAGTCAGACCTGTTCCCAATGCATGTTGGATTCCGCCAGGGCTACCCTTTGTCACCGATTCTGTTCACAGTTTTTATGGACAGAATTTCTAGGCGCAGTCAAGGGTTGGAGGGTGTCCGGTTTGGGGACCACAAGATCTCATCTCTGCTGTTTGCAGACAATGTTGTCCTGATGGCTCCATCAGACCTGCAGAATGCACTGGGATGGTTTGCTGCCGAGTGTGAAGCGGCTGGGATGAGAATCAGCACCTCCAAATCCGAGGCCATGGTTCTCAACCGGAAAAAGGTGGCTTGCCCTCTCCAGGTGGGTGGGGAGTCCTTGCCCCAAGTGGAGGAATTCAAATATCTCGGGGTCTTGTTCACGAGTGAGGGAAGGATGGAGCGTGAGATTGACAGGCGGATCGGTGCAGCGGCTGCAGTGGACTGTTGTGGTAAAAAGGAGCTGAGTCGAAAGGCAAAGCTCTCGATTTACCGGTCGGTCTACGTTCATACCCTCACCTATGGTCATGAGCTTTGGGTAATCACCGAAAGGACAAGATCGCGGATACAAGCGGTCAAAATTAGTTTCCTCCGCCGTGCGGCTATCTCCCTTGGAGATAGGGTGAGGAGCTCGGCCACACGGGGGGAGCTCTGAGTAGAGCCGCTGCTCCTCTCTCCACGTTGAGAGGAGCCAGCTGAGGTGGCTCGGGCGTCTGTTCTGGATGCCTCCTGGGCGCCTCCCTGGGGAGGTGTTCCGGGCATGTCCCACCGGAAAGAGACCCCGGGGAAGACCCAGGACACGCTGGAGGGACTATGCCTCTCGGCTGGCCTGGGAACGCCTCGGGATCCCCCGGAGGAGTTGGAGGAAGTGTCTGGGGAAAAGGAAGTCTGGGAGTCCCTGCTTAGACTGGTGCCCCCGCGACTCAGCCCCGGATAAGCGGAAGAAAATGGATGGATGGGTTTGTACTGAATTGAAAAAGTTGCAAAGAAGAGCAAGTCATTGTTTGATTACTTCAAACCAGAGAGGTAAGTAAAACATTTTGTTTTGGGCATTTTAGATTACTGGTAGTGTTTTCCGTGGTGACACTGACAATGTTTTCCATTACGTAAATCGTCAGTCTGGGCTGTTGTCATCAAAGCATAGGAGCCTTTGATATGTAACTTTATCAAAATGTTTTACAAATATTTTCTGAGACTGAAGTCTAATTAGAAGCAAAGCCTCTGTCGATTCTGAGGACTTGGTTGCAAAATTGTGGGAGAACTACTGCGCTACTCCATGTTACCCAGGCTCTCAAACAGCAGGTACTAATGTTTGCCTAGTGGCGGAGTAAAACAAGGTTATCAGTTTACAATTAATGCCACCTGGTGGCCCTAAAGCATCACTCCTTTTCTTGTAGTTTTTTCTTCAGACATAATGTGAAAAAAGCTTTTGATGCAATCTTCTATTATTTTATAGGGAAACAACAGGTGAAATAGCAAATGAAAAAGATGATAGCAACTGGCTCATCCTCTCAGGAGGCCCCAAACTCTGATGTAGATGATGTTGTGGAAGATGACATACTACTACCAGCAGATAATGAGCCGCAGGCACCAGAAACAAAAAAAAAAAAAAGCAAGAACAAGAACAAGTGGTTTTAATTGGATGGACTGGCCTAAGTCATTCAAATGAGTGGTACCTTCCTTCATTATCAAGATTGGCAGAAGTTGGGCTACTCATTCCAGCATCCACTGCTGGTATGTTTTGTTTTTGGTCAAATATAGTTGTCTGCTAAGAAGGTATCATAGTAGATCAAAAGTATTCATGCATCATTATTTCAATTACATTTCTTTTTTCCAGACTGTGAGAGAGACCTTAGGAACCAGATGTCCCAGAGAACATTGAATTATTTGATTTTGCTGACCGTTGAGGGGCCTGAACCAGATAAGTTCTACTATAACAAAGCTGTTTGAAGAAGAAGAAGAATTGAAATACAAATACCTTTTATTGCACTACCCACCACAAATATAGCATGTATATGAATACATTGTTGTTGATAAAGTTATATTATTCTTTGTTTGTGTGCCTCTTTTAAGGAGTAGCTATGTGCCCTTTTTGTAGGGAGGTTTGCCCTTTTTTAAAAGGGAGTGTCTGCAGTGCCGCGGCCGAAACTGCCATGTTATTTTTGTGCCGGCCGCGCGCCGCGGCTCCTGAAACTACGCCGCTATTTGATCGCGTTTTAGACCGCGCCGGGTTAAGGTTAGGGTTAAGGTTAGGGTTAGCCATGAGGCTATAACGGGCGATAAGGGAAACTGCGCGGCAATTTGACCGCGCCGCGGCTCTCCAGCCACGGCCTTTTTAAAATCCCACTACGCCCTTCTGAAATCCTGGGGGAAACCTGCAACCACGTGTTATTTGGAACGGCATTAAACACATTTTTGCTTACATATTCAAACAGAATAGACTCAACCCATTAATGCCGCTTTTTAATGCATCATTGCTCAGGTTTCAGAGTATTTTTACCGAAGAGTCCTTGGAGGGCTAAATAAAAAAACTCTATATGGACATCCTTGTCAGATAAAGTTAGTCAGTCTTTTGAACAGTCTGAACACATGAACACACTCGCCCTTTGAGACAACCGCTGTTGTGATTTTGGGCGTCAGGGCTCAGATTAAGGATTTTCTCTTGTATAGGAATAAGTTGCATAGCAAAACACGAAAATGACTAACAATATTTTCCATTTATGTAACAAGATTGTTTATTTCAAATGTATTTGTAAATATTCTATTTTAAAAACCTTAACAAATTAACTTTTAAATACTAAATTTTTTTCTAAATAAAACAGAAAACTTGCAAATAAAATTAGTTGTTGAACAAATTAATTAACACCAAGTCAGATTTACAACTTTCTTCCATATGTATCTCAGATGACTATTTGCATGAGTTTCATTTACATATCCATTGTCTTTACACTCACAAGTTACATATCACCACCAGACTCGTCATCAGATGACGATGTTTGTATTTATTTTTTATTTGTATATATGTTTGGATTTTTCCAGACACAACAAGTCTTGGTTTTGTCCTGGACATGTTCTCAGAAGCCTGTTCAAGTCTGAAAACTCAGTGCTTTTTTAGGCGCTTTGGTTATACAATTGAACACAATTTTCTGTATCGCAAAAGCTGCGATACAACAACACTTTTTTCTCCTATCTAGTCTTTTGAACAGTTTGACAAAAAAGAAAACTTTTCTTTCTTTAAAAACATTTGAACAAACATGTATATTCAAAAAAAATTTAATTCACTCTCTCACTGTTGATGCTCCTAAAGTGTTATTTGGTCTATATTTGTAAGTGGCTTCTTCTGTATCCATCTGTGAGGGGGTTGACCCAAATATTGTCGCCGTCCTGACAACAGCTGGCAGTGCGTGCGTGGGTGTGTGGATGTTAATACTTACGTGTGAACCTCCGGCTGCTCCATGAAGCGCTCCACACTGCAAACAGAAACACGGTCAACAAAAATTGGCCTGGTGGGACTCCTCACCCTCATCACAGTTGCTCACAGCACACAAAAAGAGAGTACATTCACAACAAACACAGGGTCATCGGCTATTCATGCAGCAAGACTCATTTTACCTGAGCCAAATAGACTTATTCTGACCCCTCTACAAACAAAATTATTTTGCTGGCTCATTAAAATGATGGGATAGAAAGACAATGTACATCAGTACCAGACTGTTCTAAACATGTCAATCCTGGAAGGATCTATAAGCAGAGCTATTCAATATTATTTTCCATGTGGCCAGAGTTTTTGGAGGGCTATTGTCTGGGGGCCGAACTAAAACTGCAAAACAATTGTATCCAATATCCACAAACAGCTTGCAATGGTACTATTCAACAGAAATGGATTGTATCACTAAGTTAAATACAAAAAAATAAAGTTGCTCTGGAAATAAAAACAATACTAAAGCAGGATTAAGAAAAGACAACGAAAGCATAGAAGCAGATCTAGAACTAGACCTTGGCCTGAACCAAGACTAAACATGAACTAAACACTGAAGGTCACATCAGGCTTGAACAACATCTTGAACTAGGACCACAGAATCTCAACCAGGACTATAAAGTCTTAAACATAAATTGCATTAACAACTGATTCAACTGATGTTAAAAGCATGGTACAGTGTGTGAATTGGCAAAGTCGATGTCAGAGACTAATATGTTCTGGTCCCCTGCCAAATCGGATCAATGCTGAACTGTACAGCCACTTTTCAGCATTCAACTGCTGGTTATCTAGTTGGTGCTATCAAAACAATGTAGTCTTTGTTGACAACTGAAGTGCATTTTGGGGAAATGCTCATAAGCAGGGATGGCATCCATCGGACTTTGGAGGGTACATCCCTTTTAGTTCAGAATTTGAGAGATCGTCTAAAGTGACCACCAGGAGAGGAGAGACCGGCCGCAAAGACGTAAAGCTGAGTTCAAACCACTGAGTCCAAATTCGCCCCGGATGCCCGAGTTGGACGCCTGTCCATTTGAAGGCAGACGTCCAAAAAATAAACTTACCAGCATCTTAGGCATTCAGCGCACGTGCGCATTGGAGGAGTTGTTGTGTTTCCCAGTGTTGCTGTTCTCTTGGTGCGATGGCAGAACAGGTGGAGAAAGTGGCTTTGGTGTATTTAATGTATTAAGTCCAAAAACGGAGGTGACTGGCTCGGCGGCTTGTCTGGGTACAGCAGATACTTCAGAGGTGAGCAGAGTTTAGTGAATATCATTATTTGCTCCAAGCTGCATCTTGAGGATTTTTTGTAATCATTGAGGGGTTTGTTTTGGGCCTTCTTCCGGGTAGTGCATAGGCACGTCACTACATCATAATCTCTGGTTGGTTGCTGCTTTGCGTCTTCTGCAAAAAAAATCTGCTTTGTCAGACTTTTCTGCGTCGGCCGAAGCTCAAAACGCAGGATTCGCACCGCAAAAATGCTCAAAAAGCACCACAAAAACGCTGAACGCCCAAGACGCGCGTCCACATAGATTTTGAATTAAACTGAACGCTTTGAAACCGTGGCCTGACCGGGCCTTAAGATGAGTGTTGTTGCTGAGCTCCTGCCCGTCCTGTCACAAATTAAGTTTCAGTTTATTTTATTTAAAGACTATCCAGCCGCACAGAATAAAGTTAAAATGAAAAGGACAATATCTGAAAAGTTTATAAAAATAATGGAGCCAATAGCCAGTGACATGTCATGTGATCCTGCTGAGAACAGCTGTAGTCCGAGTAAGTGATCAATTTGACTCCACCATGAATTCTCAGAAGTTTGTTCTTGATGTTGCAGCTCAGTTAAAAAAGGTAATTAGGCAAAAACACGCCTCCCCATGGTACGGAAAAGAACTGCGTTCAAATAAGCAAAGCATGGAAATTCTGTCATATATGCAAGTAAGACCCAAACCATATACTATTCAAATTGGATAGTTTGATTAATTTGATATTCTTTCGAATATAAAATAAAACAATATCAGCCCAAATTGTAAAACTAGTGTCCCATATAAATCCATCAGTAACACTAGAAACGTTCACTGCTGTTGCTCAAGCAGAGATAACTTCAGCCACTATGTCCTCTAAAACCTCAACTTGTATCCTAGACCCAATTCCAAGCAGACTCCTCAAAGACATTCTCCCCCTATTTATAGAATATATTCTTAATATAATTAATACCTCATTAGAAAGTGGTTATGTTCCACAGTCTTTTTATGACCTCTGAAAAAGCCTAAATTTGATCCTGACCGGTTGGTAAACTACAGACCTATTTAAAAAAGTATCCTTTAAAGAGTTGTAGTTTATTAGCTTTTTCACCACCTACAGGACAATAATTTATTTTAAGTTTTCCAGTCAGGGTTCAGAGCAGGGTTCTGACCCTGGACTGGTACTTCATCTGCCTGGAAGAACTGGTTCTCCTTATGAGTGGGTCCCGCTCCACTGTCTATCTCGGTGTCCACCTGTCCGTCTGAGGGAGTTGGATCCCTCCTTCACTGTTGAACTCCTCCAGGTTTCTACTTTTTCCCAAGGAGGTTGTGTAGTTTTTCCTGGCTGAGAAGGAGGATCTAAGGACAGGGGAGCTTGGGAAATTTTATGACAAGTGATGCTGGGACATTGCCAAGTCCCTATGAACATTGTTTAGTCAGTTTTTCACTGTCGCCCTCCCAGACAACCGCTGTTGTGACTTTGGGCATTAAAAAAATAAATGTAATTGAATTGTCTCAATCCTGGTTCCGTAGGACCTCAATGCAGCTGTCTTTGTTGTTGTTGTGTTGCTTTTAATGGCGGTTGGGAGCCTACTCACATGATATGAGTGCCGCAGCACGCCGTTTCAGCCCATCCTCCAGGAGGCACTAACAGGAACTTATTATTTTTACCGTGGACTTTGCATAGTATAAGCTTAACAAGTGATATAATACAGATCCCCAAGTAAATACAGTAGATACAAGTCTCGTACTGTCTAATCGCTGCATGGGTGATAATCTTTCAGTTACAACATGTATTTAAACTCGACTGATGCAGTGAGTGGCTACACATTTCTGAAACAGCCATGTGGGAAGACATGGGAGCTAAACAATCAAAACTGAGGGACTATATCAATGGTAATGCAGCCCCCTGAGGGGCCACCTGCCACCACAAAGCCACTCCTGTGTGGGCCCAGGCAGTGAACTCCCGGGCCCACACAGGAGATGACAACATAACTTTACAACAGGTGGCCCTTATGCTGCGTGAAATGCAGCGTGACATGGTGTCATTAAGAGCTGAGGTGAACAACAAACCCTGATTCTCCAGAATAGAAGCAGAAATACTGGAGCTGAAAGGTGCTGTAGAGAAGCATAACTTAAACACCGTGGAAAGCTGAGGCAATTAAACTCCTGGTGAAGAACAAAAATATGAAAAGCAAGATTCTGGATTTGGAGTCCAGGTCCGGCAGAAACAATCTCACACTTGTGGGGGTCCCAGAGGTCGAGGAGGGGGACAAGATGGAGGGCTTCCTCAACGTCCAAACCACAAGGCCTGGGAATGAAGTTTCTTAGACACTGTGAACCGCCTTAAAGTGGTGGAGGGGTTTGAGCACCTGAATCATCCAAGGAGCTATGTTGGCAAACAAGTCCTATGTGACGGGTCACACTTGCCCCTTATGACAAGCTCAATAATGATAGACTTGATATATCCGCAGCTCCAGCGCAGGCAGCGGTGCGGTGAGTGCACACCTGCATGGGGCTGAACAGCTGTCAGCTCCCTCCGCCGCACGAGTGAGTGACGATTTCAATTCAACTACAAATAGTAACTTAAAAGATATGAAATGACTACTACATAGTCTGTGACGGTCGTTTGGTTCCCAGTTTGAACGTTTTATCGCAGCTGTCCATCGCGCTCTTCTTTCCGGATTTCTCGGTATCCGATAGAACTTCAGATCTCTCAGTTTATTTTCCCGGTTGCTGCACCCAACTGCCAAGCATACCTTCACCATTTTGATTATAGTAAAATATCATGAATGAGGTTTTGGGCCTCTTCGAACCATGTTTCGTATTGAATTAGCTTGTAGTGGTAAACACGATCAGCTGACGGACAATATGGCGTAACAAGCCTGGGGGCGGTCGTGTGACGACACGTGAATGAGTTCTATAGGTCTTACTGGCAGAAGATAAACAGTTGAGTCACTTGGAGGAGCTGGACCACTTGGGTAAAATCTATGCTTACAACTTGGAAAGAACTAATCAAAACATATAACGTAAACAAAAATGTAAAAATCTTAAGCTGGTTGGCGTATGATCAAAATTTTACACCGAACATCACAGATTTTAGATTTAAAGTCTGGATAGCAAAAGGTGGTTTTCTACCAGTTGTAAAAAAAAAAGAAAAAAAAGAAAAAGAAATTGAATATGTTGACACTTGGAGAAACAGGACTTGTATAGGTATTTACAAATAAGGAGTTTATAATCAATAAATTAAACAAAGTAATGACCATCCATCCATCCATCCATTTTCTACCGCTTGTTCCCTTTCGGGGTCGCGGGTGACTGGAGCCTATCCCAGTGACTTTGGGCCTTAGGCGGGGTACACCCTGGACAGTGGCCAACTTGTCGCAGGGCTGACACAGAGACATAGACATTACAGACAGTTCACTCTCACATTCATTCACTAGGTTAGGTTATGATGGTCATTACTAAGTAATGACCATCATAACCTAATTTTTTTTTTTTTTAATCAAGGCTTAACTTAGAAGTTGCAAGAAGAAGGAATATCAAAATTATACCAATGCATTGCTAATATGGACAGCTGCTCTACTAACTATATGAAAATGGTTGAGAAATAAAATATTGGACCTGTACGTCTACAGGGCTCTGGGACGTGCAGGTTTCTTCTCACCCTGTACACGGACAATTTGAGGCAGTCCGCTCAGGTAGGAGGCTACGGTCCATCCGGACCAGAACCTTCCGCCATAAGAACAATTTCTTTACCGTTGGACTAATGTTTGTGAATGTAATGTAATGTGAATTCTGTTCATTGGCAATAAACCTTTTCTGATTCCAAGTCTGAAATGAACAGTGCACTGCGGCTCATTTTTGACAATGCCATACCTCTCATTTCTCTCAACCATGTATTTGGGCCTAAAAACTACTACCATGGATACAATAAATGGATACCTTTGGAACGTACTTCTGGCGACAGGAAAAAAGGCAATCACAAGGAAATGGATGACACAAACTTCCCCAATGATCAAGGACTGAACTGACAGTAACAGATATTCAGACTTAATTTGGAAATGGACAAATTTGACTGACTTTGGACAAAATGGGACTTTTACTTTAATCTAAATGCACTGTGATTTTGTTTAATTTGATGCTTGGTTGATATCTATTTCTATACCTTTTTATTTTGCTCTCTGGTTGTGTTGCGTTCTCTTCTCTGTTTATTCTCTCTGTTTATTCTAAATAAGCAAACAAATAAGCGTTTCTCTCACCTCGTTTCTCACTGCTAAAATTCTGAATGCTGTGATATCATTAGCATAACCTCTACAGTAGAATGTAGCAGTTTGGCACTCCGCTGCTTAAAGTACTACTAGAAAACATGTGTTATTGTGGCACACTGACTGTTTGACCTGTACGTGGAAGCACCCCTCCTGTCCTCGAGAAGTGACCGCAAGACAACCCCATACCACCCCCTCCAGCTCTGTGTGTGTGTTTACATGTTTGTGTGTATCTGTGTGTGATGGACAGCCTGAGACACTGCCTTTCTCACACTCACTCCCCTTTAAGAGTAAAGCCATCAGCACCCCTTTCAAGCTCCCGGATAGTACAAGACAAGGCTGTTCATAGATTTTTGTGGACAGACATATAAACAGGCAGGTGTTGGTAAAGCGCCTTTACAGGAGAACAAAACGAAACAACGTGAATTCTTGGACAACCACAACTGATACATCTGTCAGGAGACAAAACTTATACTATTTAAGGAACTGGGTGGTATCATCTAGAGTTTGTCATATGGAGATTCAGTGCTTCCCTGTGTAATGCAGCTCTATGCTCAAAGAAACACTAACTAATCACAGGGCCTCAACCTGCCCAACACTCTATTAAACCTATGCAAATGGAAAAGGAATCGGGTAACAATTGTGTAGTGAATAATTAGTGGAACAGAGTCAAAAGGCTTCGGCTTCTATCCACTCCGTGGCCTGGCTCCGATGAGGAAATGAGCGAACACGGGATTGTTTGGTTTTGTAGTTTCCACAAATGTTTCCAATCACTGCGTTCACACGTGCTATCACAGGCAACGCAACACCGCTCTATGATGAGTTCTTGCTGGTTTGCTCACGGAGACAAACCACACTTTTTGGTCGCTGCTCTGAACAGCTGCAAGTTCCCCCGAGTTAATCTGGCACTGAACTCACGCCACGTTTGTGGAAGATGTTTGCTCATAAAACAATTATATCCCACAAGTAAAGCGTGGCCACAGCGTGCACATCTGATGTTGCTCACAGTGGTCCTTGGTGTGCCGAGGAAGCTAGTGTGTTTGCCCAGACACATACAAAATTAGAGGGAACATTGGTCATCACCAGGAGCCTATACCTGGACATGAAGATATTCCAGCTGCAACAGATCCACTGCTTCATTGTTTCCTGCCACCTCAGCAGGGTCAAGCAGCTCGAAGTTCCGGTACACCCTAACTCTTCAGCTGTACGTGAAGCACCACTGTCTGTGTTTCTGAATGTCACAATTTGACCAGTCTTTATATTTCCAGCACCTTGTCTCTCTGCCCCTGCATATGTTTTCTGCATTTGTCTCTTCAGTATCCTTATTTCTGTCATATGAGTGTTGTTCGTCCTCATTGTTTTCTTTGTCACAGCTAGTCGGTGATTTCTGACACAGGTGCCATCGTGCCAAACAAACAATAGCACCGTCCTGCAACAATGACCACCGCAGGCTTTTCCACTCTGGACAGTCCACACATCGTCTCCCCTGCTCATACCTCTTGTTCTGACATAAGTGTTTCTTTAGTGCTCTCCATATTTGTTCAGAACATTCTGCTTCTGTAAAGGCCTTCTTTGCAGTGTGCAGAGCTGAAATGTGTTTGGCAACTTGTCACTTTTGGTGGTGCCTTCTAGAGCAGGTGGTCTGTCAATCAACACAGAAGGTAGGTTTGGATTCTGCCCAAACACAAGCTGATGTGGGCTGTAACCATAGACAATTTGCATACAGTCCTTCACCATGAGAGCCCAGTCCATTGTAGTTCTCCAGTCATATCTAGTAGTAGTTTTCACTTTGAGTATGGTCTCTGTTAAAGTTTGGTTTGTGGCGTTCTAACAGCCCATTACTCAAGGGGCTGTATGCTGGTGTGGTCTTTACTTCAGTATTAACGTTTCTGGCCATGTCTCTCACTTTTTCAATATTTAACTCCCCACCATTGTCACTGGAAATTTGTGGTGGGCTGTGCACACTGATCCAATCATGAATAAAATGTTCAACCAGCTCAGAAGATCTCTTGGTGGTCAGGACACTTCCTACGCTAAATCGAGTGATCTGGTCAATGATATGTAGGTACCACAGCCTCACTTATGCAGATCTACAGCTACAGTCTCATTATATGTTGAAACCAGTGGTCTGCAGGTTTGGGTTTGGTCTTACAGTACTTTTGACATGCTTCACACTGACCTATAACCTTTTGTAGTAAGCCAATGCAGTATTTGTTTCCAGAACTACTTAAAAGAATTTGTAGTTTGTCAGCAGAAGCAAACCCTAAATGTTTATGAAGTTTCTCTAAAACTTTTATCTTCTCACTTGAGTTCATTTTGTCTGTGCTCGTCAGCACTTCTTCCTCAGTTGTTTCTCATATCTGAACAGCATTAAAAGAACATTTATCTTCACTGTCGACAATGTTCACAAAGTAATGTCCCGAAATTGTAAAGTCCAGATTGATAAGTTGATTGAATATCACAGCAGTCATTTTCCATGTCCAAGACTGTTCCTGCCCTTTTGTCTTACTCAAAAGAAGGGGGATGTTAATGGGGACCACTTCAGTTTCTAAATTACACTTTATGGTGCCAATCTTAGCTGGTATCTTAAAGTTTTTGACACTGTCCTAGTGCAAGCAGTGTGTATTATAGCCGACCCAAAACATTCAGTCATGAATAATTCTGCATATGTTGGCGATTCTTTATATGTTTGTCTTTTCTTCAGTTATTTGAACAATTTGGACAATTGTTTGCCCAATGAAACGTACTTTGGCATAAAGTACAGTTTGACCACCGCCCAAACTATATGAATATCGCTGTTCAAAATAAATAATATAGTCCACCATGTGCACATTTCCGCCTTTCATAAAGCGGTCAAAGTTTGTGTTTATAGATCCAATTTTCTCTTAATTTAGGAATACACTTTCAAGTTCAACAGAATTGGCAATTCCTGTAACTTTATTTAAATCGTCACCATAATTTCCATCGCAGTCTCCCGTGCCCTCCCTGATAGCGCCAAAGCCCCAGCAAGGGCTCATTTATTTTCTCTAAATCCGTAACTCTAACCTTCATACTGACTTCATTCTTCCAGCTTCCGTAGGGTTTTCCCTCTTCAAACAATGGTGGGACTCCAAAGTTACAAACCATCCTCTGCTACCAATGTTTGTTCAAATGATAACTCCACATTTACATTTGGTAGATTTATTCAGCAACCACTATGTTTACGTGAACAGCAACAACAACGTCTACCTAGGTTTCCACCCAGACATGTAACACGTGTAATAAGAAGTGTAGAGCCCCCTAGCTGTCAGGCATGAGAAGGGAAACATAACAAACTAACACGTTGAGTGCCTTGATGATAAAAAAGCGCTACAATAAATGGGATCATTTCTTTTCTTTTTTTACTCACTTTTTGTAAATAATTGTGTGTTCTGGATCCCAGGTAAACTTATCCATGGTTTAGTTTAATTTTATACCTAGTTTAGCTTAATTTAGGCCTTATATAGTCTGAGCTTTGATCTGGTGGTACTCAGAAAGACAAATATTAGCTTTGATGTACTTGTTGAGAACATTTTGAGAATTAGTGATCTAGCTCAAAGAAAATTGAGGTTTCTTACTACCGGTAGTTTGGACCTTTCCCTTTCAGGTGAAGTGCACAATAAGATAATTGTAATAATGGGAGTCTCTGAGGTGTATGGGTAATGTGTTCCTGTTGACCTACGCCGGATGTACACTGACTCCAGTCCAGGAACAGTTCTAGCCCAAAACCACATGAATCTGCATGGTGTTCCTCAAAAACGGACTGCAGTGGACTGGAGGTGGTGTAAAAGGTAATTTGCAAGTAACCCGCATGGGTCTCGACCGCACCCTGACCGGAGTCGGTGTACACAAGGCGTTAGCGTGTTGCAGCTCACCTCTCTTTAAGAATGAACAAGGCCCCCAGCTGCACCAGTACAGTGGAGGCAAACACTGCAAGCACCTCCAGACGCTCAAACCTGCAGACACACATGACACATACTTGACAGTTTCAGGAGATATTCACAATGTCGCACACACAAGACATTTAGACAATTCTGTCGCAACACTTCTCCCAAATCTGAGTGTTTCAGAGAAGCATTGCAATTGAAGACTTGTGATAGATGTTTTCATACCAAGATTCACTTCACAGTACATATTATAAAGTAAAATAATTGTAATCAAACTTTGAAAATGGTAAATGTTTTCTGGATTATACACACAGATCTCCAAAATAACCATTGCAATATTATCAATTTTGCGAAACAGCTCCTCTTAATGAAGTGCTAGGGTAGTCAGTTACTTAAATAATTGCTTTTTTCGATTGGAGTGTGATCAGCGGTGTGCAAATATACAGAGTTGTGCGATGGTTTAGGAAATAGTGTCAAGTGCAAATATGTAGGCTTTGGTTTGGAGCAGAGAACACACTTTGGTGGAAGAAATTAGACAATTGTGCAATGATAAAGGTCCGTATTGTTTCTGTTCAGAAAATATACATTGAAAGTACATTTTATTTGTTTTAAAAAATGCGTGTTTAATATTTTTGGTCATATTGCTCAGCCTTAAACCCCATATGTCCATTAATCTCTTTTGGCTTGCACCCATGACCTTCTAAGAACAGTGCTTATCCAACACATGTTAGTCCCACACACATACACGTGCAGATTGCAGTTGAGTGTTTATGTTTAGGCCTAAAGCAGATAGGGGCGCTGTGGTATAGCTGGGTGTGGGGGAGCTGCCGTGTTAGCAGCTCACTGCTCATAAAGAGGCTAGAGACCATGTGGACTGTCAGTGATCTGATGGGCAGCATAATGATGTCAAGTGCATTATGGATTACTACTGATGAGATGTGCCATGCTTTCTACAGTGACCACCTGTTACATGAACCCCGAATAGCATAAGCAGAATGGCTGTAAAAAGTTGTTCCAATTTGTTCACTTTATACTTGACTCTGTTTTTTAAACCAAAAGCAAGCAAGGGGTAGGATGTTGGTGAATGATGGGTTGAGGGGTAGATATACTGTATTTTCCGGATTATAAATCACACTTTTTTACATAGTTTTGGCTGACATACTCTGGAGAGACTTATTTCTGATATTATTGGTTATTTTCACACTGGCAACCGCATTTCAAATGACAACCACAAGAGGGCTCTAAAGCGACGTAGCAACGCTCTAAGCAACGCAGAAGAAGAACCGGCACTTCCTCTACCTCCGGAGTTTGCAAAGTAGTTTAGAAGTGACACCAAGGTTGTGATTAATTGTGCAGAGTAACACGCGCAGTAATGTATGTACAAGTAAAATCGGAACTAGTCAAAACTACTCAAAACAACGTTGAGGCTGCCTTCACACTTTCGCAAACACTGCATCAAAATTGGAATTAAACCGAGGCTAATCTGGGAACTAAACCTGGACTGGAGAAGGACTAAACCAGGACTAGATGAGGACCAAACCAAAGTGTTCAACAAGGATGATGTATGAGGTATGAAAGCAGCTTTTTCTTCAGCGCACAACTAAACTGAACTCGGTCGATACATGTGCTTTTATTGTCTGGCGTTGAAGAACAGAATGCGGGCACTACCCCAAATTCCTCTTCCTCTGTGTCACTAGAAGTGACAGAGGAAGAGGAATTTGGGGTAATACTGATGCTTTGGTAAACTTGTTTGCACGATCTTTATGCTATAGTTATCTGAATAACTGTTAATATGTTGCGGTAACATACCAGACACTTACGACTTTTGTTGTCTATGCGTCATGTAGCTGAAGGTATTACATTAGCATACATACACTTTTTTAACACCATTTACCATGTTGTTGTGCTCCAGTATTGATGGTTCATACTTTGCGTAAAGTATCTCTGTCTTGTCGATGGTACCGAATGAGTGTGGAGCTGCCGGCCCGCTGTGGGTAATTTGCCACTGTTAATGTCTGTGTCCGTCTGTGCATCATGTAGCTGAATGTGTTACGTTAGCATACGTACACCTATTCACCATGTTGTCTAGTCGGTTATTATTTTAAATTGCATTTCAAGATGTTCTTGGTCTTGGATTTTATCAAATCAATATCCAGGGCTCAGAATAAGCATGGCAAAATGCGACGCAATTTATCTCAAATGCGATGCATTAGTCAGAAAAGTGTTTTTGATTTGCAGCTTTTGCGATAAAAAAAATTGTGTTCAATTGTATAAACAAAGCGCCTAAAAAAGCACTGATCACTCGTCAATCGATCGTCAATCGATCGTCAACAACGGCATGACACAATAGGATAGGATAGTAGGATTCTGTGTTGACTAGACGAGGTCCCGCTGATTGCCGCGTCTGAAAACGGGAGAGCGGGAGGAGCCATCAGGAGAGGTCGATGAGGGGCTTTGACGAGCGCCGCCGCGTCTCGCTAATCTCATGACAATAACTATGTGTTACACAATAACTATGTGTAACACATAACTATGCGAGATTAGCGAGACGCAGCGCTTGTCAAAGCCCCTCGCCTTCTCCTCCCGCTCTCCCGGTGGCTCCTCCCGCTCTCCCGTTTTCAGACTAGAACAAGCTTCATTCTGATACAAACAGCTCATCGTCATCTGATGAGGAGTCAGGTGGTGATATATAACGGACTACGACAGAGTCTGAGGACTACGAAACGTCTGAGGAATAAAGTCTGGCGGTAATGCAACACTCGGATGCCAACCGCCATAAAACAACAACAACAACAACAACTTGTGAGTGTAAAGACAATTAATATGTAAATGTGGCTCATGCAAATAGTCATCTGAGTGATGATGATATGGAAGAAAGTTGTAAAGAAGGCCATCTGACTGTGTTAATTAATTTGTTCAACAAGTAATTTTATTTGCAAGTTTTCAGTTTTATTTTGAAAAAATGTAAGCGTTTAAAAGTTAATTTGTTGTGTTTTAAAAAAAAAAATAGAATATTTACAAATACATTTGAAATAAATAATCTTGTTACATCAATGGAAAATATTGGTTGGTTGGTTCGTGTTTTACTAAGCAACTTATCAAATTGTTATACAAATTTGAAAAAAATAACGGATTGTTTAGCAGCACAGCTATAAAAGAGAAAATTCTTAATCTGAGCCCTGATATCCCCCATTTGATTTATACTCTAGTGCGACTATTATGCATTTTTTGGCTGGTGCGACTTATACCTTGGATCGACTTGTAATCTGGAAAATATGTTAATAACTTTAAAAAAGTTATTAAAAGTTATTAAATCTCCATGGAGACAAGCAGGTGGCTAACCCTCCTCCAGGCCCTCCTAACCCCTTGTCTATAATATAGCTATATATAAGCCTACTTGGAATATTATTCCAAGTAGGCTTGTCACAATGACAAATAAATTAAAGGCTCCATTTTCGTGAGTGCTTCGCATTTTCGTAACAGTTCAAAGCGTCTTTACCGTAGTTTCTTATACTTCCAAAATGTTCTAATGTTAAGGCTGTGTTCTGGTACATGACCACCAGAGGGTGCTCAAGGTCAGTTAGAGAATTGACCAACATGAAAGGAAAAAAAAAACTTTTAAAAAAACATGGCGGGGCCCACAGCAGTTTTTGCTGTGGTGAGAAAAGATTGTATTAGTTTTGCAGCAGATCCCAGAAGCTATGTTGTCGGGGGCTCTAAGCCCCTGGTAGGGTCTCCCAAGGCAAACAGGTCCAAGGTGACGGGTTAGACCAAGAGCGGTTCGGAAGCCCCTTATGAATAGAGAGTCACCAAGGCCAGTTACGTTGCCCAGATTGGCGTTACCGGGGCCCCATCCTAGAGCCACGGCGAGCCATGGGTCTTTCCCCACGGGCACAGCCCGAACGAGTGACGTGGGGCCATCCTCCCGTGGACCCACCAACTGCAGGAGGATCTGGGCGGCAGTCGACGGCAGGGGCCTCGACGACCAGATCTTTGGAAACTAACTCTGAGGACATGGAATATCACCTCGCTGAAAGAGCCTGAGCTTGTGCAGGACAAGCTGTACTGAGCGGTATCGATTAGATATAGTCAGCCTCACCTCCACGCACAGTTTGGGCTCTGGAAACCATCTCCTGTTGCCCGCGGGGAGAGGTGGCGGGCTGCTGTGGGCTTGCTTATGGCCCCACAGCTTAGCCACTACGTGTTGGAGTTCACCCCAGTGAACGGGAGGGTCGCCTTCGGGTTGGGGACAGGTCTCTCACTGTTGTGTCAGCCTACAGGCCGAACAGCAGTGCAGAGTACCCGGCCTTCTTGGAGTCCTTGAGTGGGGTACTGGGACAGTGCACCGACCGGGGACTTCGTTGTTCTACTGGGGGACGTCAACGACCACGTGGGCAATGACAGTCAGGAGAGGGGTGACCAGGAAGAACGGCTTCCCCGATCTGAACCCGAACGGTGTTCAGTTATTGGACTTCTGTGCCAACCACGGATTGTCCATAACGAACTATACGCGTATCGATACAGAGTCTGAGTCAGTATGGATATTTATTTTATTTTTTTTGAAGATTTTTGTGGCCCGTAGGCTTTAAACGAGGTGGACTAGTACTGTTGATCTACTGTTTGTGCTGCGCTCCTCTCTGCCGAGGTGAGAAGGAGCTGCGGACCTGATCATAAGCTGATCTGTGCAGAAGATACTACTGCAGCATGTTCAGACCATGCCAATTCTTTGGCAAGAAACATGCAATACTTACCTAGGATGTGTTCCATATATTTATATTTGGATCGGTTGGTTGGATGTATAAGTTAAGTTATAAGAGCATAATGGATTTATAAATAAGTGCTTTGTGGATTAACTTGAAATTTCATACATTTTCTTATCCAGAGTAAAAACATTACCCATTTGGTAAATTTTTAAGACCCTTTTTCAAAAATGTATTGGGATACGTATCGTAATGAGGGAATTGTATCGGAATATACAAGTATCGTGACCCCTGTATCGGGATAGGTATCGTATCGCGAGGGTCTTGGCAATACCCAGAAGTGAATAAAAACAGAATAACAGATAACTTAATAATAAAAAACACTCTTATAGAAAAAGCTCTTAGGAAAAAAAAACTTTTATACTATATAATAATAATAATCAGTGACACTCTTGTTACAGCTACTTTTGTGAATGGCCATTCTGTTTAATTGTTTTGTCCCGTTTGTCTACTCTAAATATTTAATATATGATACCACTTTAAAACATAATTTAATACTCTCCGTCTTCTCTCTTTCAGAGTCGTATATGTTCTTCTGATTCCAACCAACGATCTGCTATAAAATATACAATATACAACTTACAGTACAGAATGTTTGGACACAGACACCGCAGAGTGAAGGCAAAAGGGCCAACAAGTGCTAATAAGCATCTCTGGGAACTCCTTCAAGACTGTTGGAAGACCATTGAGGCAACTACCTCTTGAAGCTCATCAAGAAAATGTCAAGAGTGTGCGAAGCAGTAATCAAAGCTAAAGGTGGCTAGTTTGAAGAACCTAGAAACCTTTTTTTTAAGTATATAATTCCACATGAGTTAATTCATAGTTTTGATGCCTTCAGTGTGAATCTAGAATTTTCATAGTCATGAAAATAAAGAAAACTGTTTGAATGAGAAGGTGTGTCCAAACTTTGTCTGTACTGTATACATTACATAGCAATCTAATTACATCAACTTATTATACCGGTTACATATATCTTTTTCGTTCTAGACCATCTTAAACCTTCCATAGATCGCAGAATTCGCGCTGGAAAAGACGTAAACACTGCCATGCGGCCATTTGTGAATTACTGAAACTGCTCGGGAGATTTGGATTAAACCTTGACCGGTTGACCCAGACTGACTGTCAACTAACTTCTGTTAAAAAACAGTGAATAAACCAGACAAGTTGAGTTTAATTTAGCTGTTGTGTTATGTTGTTATAACATTATGCAAATATGGCATAGGTTTAGGTCTGGACTCATTAGGTTCAGACCTGAACCTAAACCTCTGGATTCGAATCTGGACCTGAACCCGAACGTGGGTTTAGGTATGCATCCCTAGCTGGTACTGGGCGTTTTTCTGTTGCTCTTCTCACGCTCCGCTTAGCACGGCTCTAAGCCCCCCCAAACGGGCACGGCCCACACTGTGAGAAGCTCTGTCTTAAGAAATTAACCCTTTTATATAGTTATTTATTGTGCCATGAACACAATATGGTTCCAAAGATATCCATTTATTGTGTCCGTGGCAGGGGTTTTGAGGCTCAAATACATAGTTATAAAATGTTGTGGGATGGTAGCGTCAAAAACAGTCTGCAATGTTTGTTATTTTCTGTCCAATACTTAACAGGACAGTCCCAGAACACATGATAATAATGTGCCTCCTGGCAATCCATTCTCCAACATTCAGCACCTCCCTTTTAGTAATGAGCACTGGCAAAAAAAAACGTGTCACTTTCTTACAACATAATTCCTTACAAACATGGGATTATAATAACTGTTTAACAACTCTTTGTAAATACCTTATAAAGTTCTGTTTTTCCAAATTGAAGGATTCCTTCAACATATCAAAGCCCTCTGTTATCCTAATCTTAAATCTCGGGGCGGTGCAACTTTGTTTAATTTATTTTTTGATGAGCTTTTTCCATGTCCTATACATAGATTTTACAAATACTGTACAGTGTACACAAAGCGCTTCTATGTGAAAGCTTTTAAAAACTGTCCGTAAATCTGCTAAATCAGGTCAAAGTATGTGAGTTTGTCTTTTTGACTTCTGCCCAAACTACAATGCATTGCAATTGGTCAGCCACTCAAGCTTAACAGCAAGAGCCTGACCAGATGGATTCTCAAGAGTTTTTGAAACAAATATTGCGAGAATTCAAATGGCTGGCCAGGTTAATTAAGTCTGACTTCCGTTACAAACCATTTTTTTTTACTGACAGTGTATTGGCTGTGGACCTCTAGATTCAAAACCCCCAACCATATAATTGACATTTGGCTACCTTTCCCTGCTCTCCAAACACGCTCACTGCTCGTACTTACTTTGTTATCCTTTTTTCTATAGTCATTTTAATCAAGATTGTTACTTTAACGGAGTCCATTTTATCTCCAGAAAAAGGTAATGTTCTACGGATTCAAGACAAGTACATACAGTGGCATCTGATTTGACTGATTTTATTGAGAAAAATAAATAAATAAAAGAAAGCCATTCAAGGACAAGAGAGATGTTTACTCCGTGTCAGAGCCTGAAGAGCAGCAGAGTGTGACAGGAGAACTCACCCAAAGGAGTAGACCTGACTGGGCTTCTTCATGGTGACCCAGGAGCTGATCAGACAGGTGATCAAACTGTGGGACGCGGATGCAGGTGTTGAGGTGTGGACAAGGCCCCGGACAGGTTGCAGACAGGGCGAGATTGATGGCCAGAAAGAGAAGAAGAGATCAGTGAGTGACAATGAGTCATCAGGAACACAAACATCACCAGGTCAGTAAAAGTTCAACACAGCTGCACATTCAAGAACATTTAGACTATCCTCTCATGTACTCAAACACTGGGTTGTAAAAATAATACATTTAATACTAAAATTCGATACTCAAACTACCTACAAGATACAACACTGAAAATATATATTTTTTTTATTATCTTGAGATGCTCTATGTATCGGCCAAGTTTTATTTGTCTACAATGAAAATATAGGCTCCGCCCCTCAATTAACATAATGTATTTTAATATTCAACAGGGCGCGATTGAGCCATTTTGTAATGTAGATTCTTAGCGACTTCATGGAACGTAAATTTGTGCAGAGTTCTAATTTTGTGCCAATTTTCAAGACTTTTCACGCATGTTAAGGCTTTCAAAACTCCTATTTATTTAACTGAGAAAATAAATAAATAATAATGATATTTAAAACTGCAAGCCGTTATAAAAGTCCCTCGCAATCCTTGCGACTGTGGAAGGGCGCTTCAGCGCGAGGGCTGCCCACAAACCATGGTTTATCATGTTTTGAAATATGGAAGGTATCAAAATTCCATCCCATTATAACTTTGCCAACAACCACAGTGACTTCATCCTGGGTGATGGGTGCTTCCTCTTCGGAAGACGTGACAGTGGAATTAAGGAGATCCTCAAAGTATTCCTTCCACCGTCCGACGACATCCCAAGTCGTGGTCAGCAGGTCTCCACCCGCACTGTAAACTGTGTTGGTGAAGCACTGCTGAGGCACTGGACGGTTTAACAGAATTTCTTTAGGGCCGACCGATAGCCCGACCATGGCCTCCTCAAACTCCTCCCAGCCCTGGGTTTTTGCCTCTGCAACAGCACAAGCTGTGGCACCCCTGGGCTGCCGATCAACGGCTTCAGGAGTCCTACAAGCCAAAGAGGGCTGATAGGCCTCCTTCTCCAGCCTGACGGCATCCCGGGTTCAGGGTTGCCGCAATGACAGGAACCCGAGACCTTGCAAACACAGCTTCGAGCAGCCGCATTAACGAATGCATACAAAGCAAATTGAAACAAAATAAAATATAAATAAAATATACAAAATTATAAAAGATGGTCAGAGGACCACACAATTCTCATGCCGGGTTAAATGTTAGTGAATAAAAGTGCATATTTAAACAAGACTTAAAAGTATTAACTGAAGATGCAGTCTTTATGTGGGGGGGAGAGCGTTCCAAAGTCTGGGGCCGACTACAGGAAAGGCCCGGTCTGTGACGAAATTGGAACTGGCCCTCAGACCTCGGTGAGTGCGTAGGAGTGTTGGGAACAATGAGGACTGAAATGTACGCGGTGAACAGTCCTTGAAGTGCTTTAAAAACAAACAACATTTTAAAATCAAGTCTACAATGAATGAGAAGCCAGTGCAGTGAACATGAAAGGTATATGTTCTCTACGACGTGTGCCAGTTAAAATATGTACTGCGGAATTTTGAACTAACTGTAAGCGTGACAGGTTAGCTTGGCTGATACCAGTGCATTACAGTAGTCAAAAAGTGTAGAGATAAAAGCACGTTTCCAGGTCGCTAAAAGATAAAACCGATTTGAGTCTAGACAAAAGCCAGAGGTGATCAAAACTAGATTCAACCACGGCATTATCTGCATGTCAAAATTAAAATCTACATCAATGCTGGTGGTCAGGCGGGGTAAAAGGCGTGTCGGGGTGGTCAGCTTTCGACCATTTTATTTTGTATTTTTTGGGAGGCTCTACAGTAAATACTAACCATTTGAATTAATTAAAATTTGGCACAGACTTTATGACTATCTAACAGCAGGGATTAACCTGTTACCATCCACCTGCGCGCCGGCGCGCATTTTCCATATCTCAAATATTCTCTTACATCATCACTTTTATTTCCATGGTCAATACCAGCAAGCCATCCATCATTTTAAAGCATATTTTCTCAACAAAACGAATATCTCATTGATTTACATTGAATAAATCGCCCAATAAGCAATTACCAATAGTTTGTGAGAAAGTCCCAACTTTTACAAATGCATGTCCTACCTCTTTGCTGTTTATGACGGGCGAAACGGCTTTAATTCTGTACATCCTTGTACTCAGTCTGTCCGTAAGGAAACATTGAACAACGATATCCACTTGTATTTTTCCTAAAGTTATCCGATTTCGAGATATTGTTAAGTAAACAAAGTTTTCTTCTTTGACGATAGGATTAAGGCTCGTCCGGCGCATTTCTCCGTCCATAACAAATTACCTGTTTGACTTATAAGATGGTGTTTGGCATCGATCTCTTCCTCAGACTGTTACCTACAGAATGAGACCATCCACATCTCTACAGCCTCCGGAGGAAAAAAATGCGCAGCTTCCGACGCGCGAAGCTAACTTGTTTTTAGCCACATAGCTAACGTCAGCAGTGACTTGGCAGACTTTGATTGACATATTATTCTAAGAATAGCTTTAGAATGGGGGAGAATCCTCTCTATTCTCGTGCGTAAGGCTGTAATGAGCCTAAATTTTTCGGCAGGAGCGGACTAGATTTTACGCATAACGTTTTCTGATTTTATTAGCCTTTTGGACGCGCATTTTGTTAGATATATGTATTATTATACCAAATACAAAAATAAAATAAAAATATTATATGGGAAATTCATGGGTAAACTCATATTTACACATTTTCACATACATTTTCACATACATTGTTTTTAGCAGTTATAATAGGTATTAGTCACGTATACATCAAAATGTATGTTTTATGATCATAGAGGAGCTAAAATTGTAATAAAACAGTTTGGCACAGTTGGCACATATTTGGATCACTTGTTCTGAATATACTTTTTGATACAAAAAGGTCAACAGCACCAAAATACCTGTTCCCAGAGATCTGAAACTTTACACAGTTGTTGTCAACAAGATAAACATCATGTGCAGTGAGCAGCATAAGCACACAATGAAGTATGTCATGCTCAGGACCATTACAAATTGACAATATTCAGGTGAGACTAAAAAAAGGATGTTTTGTTTATATTTGGGCTTCTGTAGTGTAAGTTCTGAAGCCCTGACAGTGTTCATGTGCACATCTGCAGAAACTAGAAGGCCTAAGCTTTCTAATGATGCATCACACTTGCATGTGGGCTGTAAGATCCTCTTTTAATAAGCAATGCCATTTGGGTATGTCCAACCATTGTGCACAGGGCGAAATAGGTGGATGATAACAGGTTAAAGACGTCAAGATTAAAATATTTTTTCAATTACCGCGATGACGATGATGATGGCCAGGGTAGGTTATTTGTGTTTTTTTTGGAACCTGCAGTAACGCCAGGTGCAACGTGAGTTATAGGCGACGTGCACACATATATTTGTGTCGGACGGAGCCCAGCGTGTCAACGAGAGTGGATCAACGCACTGAACGACCAGTACGTTACACACTGAAGTCTACACTAGTGCAAGTTACGGCCGGCGTGCGCACACGTGTGTATCGGATGCAGGGGAGCCCAACGCATCAACAGTCCTATCTGTTTATAATGATTGTCCGGCGTACACGCGACTGTGGATAAACGCGCTGAACGACCGTCCACCCTAGTGCAAGTCAACTGTGCGACCTACAGTCAGTGCAACTTAAGTTGTTTTATACCGCTGTTTCATGGAGTTTACATGGGGCAGAGCGAGGGACTGTGCACCGATGACAGTGCTAGACAGTGCAAAGTGGCCACTCAGCACAAATAAGGAGGAGTAGAGGGGAACAGAGGAGACAGGTAGTACCAGAGCGTAATCCTACTTGTAAATGTTGTTCTATTCTGCTTGTTGTTGACATGAGCCAAAGGAAAGTGACTTTCGCAAAGTCTCAAGCCTCTCCCCTGAGTTACCTTGGGGCTCATCTTACCAATAACTGATATAATACTTAAAAGATCTATAATGCTACCATAACATCCCAAGCAGGCATAGGCAATAGCATGCAAAATGGTGATGACAACAAATAACTTATGAATTCTTATAATGGGGGAATGTTGGTTTTTTGGCACTTTCATAGGTTTCACTTTTCTCTGGATATTTGTCGCATTGGTGGTCTGATTCCTGGCATCACATTTGATACTTGTTGTTCTTGTATAATTTGGACTTAAAGAGGTTGTTGTTTTTCACGGGTAAATTGTCCTATTGATTATAATAGGGCCTTTTTAATTTTATTAAAAAGGCCCTATTACAGGGTTTGCTGCTGTTGTTTTTACAGGTTTCCAGTTTACCAGTTTTAATTTGTCCATGCAAATATTATTACTAACAACTAAAAACCCATAAGCTTGTATTGTGGCATTAGCTGTTGTTAACAGATTAATTGCTTTCTGCATGAGTAAAGCAATGAGTGGATGAAAAGTACATTTTATTGAATCAGTGTTTAGAAGAAAAGAAGAAAAGTTGTGCAGAAAATAATTAAAGTAGTTTGTAGTTTCAGCCATGAAAAAAAGCTTTTAAAAAATTGAAATTAAAAACATGAACTATGAAATTAAAGATCTATTTACATACATAACCAAAGACCCATTGCCAAACCACTGCCAGTTTAGTCTTAATTTGTTTAATAAATTTTTTCCAATATTTCATTTTATGTTACTATATTATTTTATATATAAGGCAAGATAGAAGGGTTTAGAAAATAATAGCAAATAAAAGTAATAGTTTTGATTGATTAAAGGCTTTTTACAGGTACGGGTATATTTAGTTCCAATGCATGCTGGCACTCAGACAGACCCAAGTTTAACTGGGCAAAGCATGTACTCACCTGAACAGGTCGAAGATGGTGAGATATGTGTAGGCTGTTAAGGCTGTGGAGACATAAAAAATAAATAACAGTCTTGTAACAAGTGAAGTTACACAGATATAGAAAGTAAGTGTCAGTCAATATGTTGCTATTGTGAAATATATCAGGGTAGAAAAAATATCAAAGGGCAGAAAACGAGTGTCAATATTTAAACATTTTATTGAAAACCTGAAGGCCTTACAAAAATAAATTGATTTGATTTGATTTGATTTGAAAACAAAGTGACGAGCAACAGAAAAGTACTCTTAAGCCAGCGTCAGAATGTCAACACTATACCCTAAATAGGCACCGTTTAAGGGTCACGCCATTTTTGGTGTTGTCCAAATGTCCAGCAGTTGAAAATGTTGTGCTCTCAAAATTTCCAACAACGTAATTTGAAAGGAAGTGGACAGTGCCAATATAAACCACAATACATAGCGAGAGTAGGTAAAACAACAGCGAACAGCAACAGGTCTTTAACTGGACAAAACATGATGGATTGAAAGCTGATAGAAGACCAGTTTAAGCATGTCTGGAGGAATGCTTGACAAATGAACCAGCCTCCTGAGTGGTTCTTGTTCCACAGTCTATCTGCAAATGAAAGTGTGTAAGTCATCTATGAATAATATATTTCGTAAATTAATATGAATATAAAAGTATACATAAAAGTATGAATATATAAATATAAAAGCCGCAAGCAGCAATGGTGGTTCTCGCCACCATCAAAACAATGGAACGGAAAATGCAACTTATACTTCAGTGCGACAAATGTTTTTTTCTTCTCTATTATGCATTTTTTGGCTGGTGCAATTTATACTCTGGAGCGACTTATAATCCGGAAAATACTAACACCTCATTTACTGCTTGACTGTTCTCTCGGCCCACCCTCTCTCCCCTTGTAATATGCTTTCTTTCAGCATTCAGTCTTCATAAGAGGGATGTTCTGAACCGACTGGGCAGACTGCAAAGGGAGCCCCCACACGGAGTCTCTCATCCCAACCATCGGTCTGCAGTTCGAGCTACCATGGATCACCAGTGTCTATCTCACTTGCAAGCCTCGAAATAATGGGCCGGACACGGTCAATGACCGGCGCAAAAATCAGTTTTGACCGACTCCAAAATCAAGGCTCCGGACATAATGACCGACGCAAATTTTTCGCCGTAATATATATTTTTAATAGGCAAAAACAGCGCGGTGAACATGCCCAAAGCGATTCCTATGCACAAACTCGGGCGCGCTATACTACAGACCGCATGTGCGCGGGCATTTCCATCGCTTAAGTTTCGTTTCGACAGACATGCCACTTCACAGTCTTCTCGCTTCTCACTGGCCGAGCGGTGTCCGTGATCTAATGTCGATGAAAGCGGGCATCTGATTGGCCGCTGCGTTCGGTTGCGTTCGGTTGTACTCGGAAATGCCGCTCTAATTTTGCGCCACAAGTGATATCGAGGTTGGCGGGCGTCAATCTCTCCTCAGTTCGCAATTCAGTCTTTTTAAAGTTGTTTGCAACAAAAACTGTAATTTTGCACATTAGGAACAATGTCAATGTGGAAGTATCCAAGGGCCCCAAGGGCCCCGCCCCCTTTGGAGTTGTTAGCAGTTTATTTTGTAGGCTGTGATTTTATATATTCCACAAGATCTCCTTGTGTCAAATGCTGTAAACAGTATTTATTTTGTATCTAAAGAACATTATTATATTAAATTAAACAGTTTTAAAGATCATGATCTCTGGTTTATAGAAATTCAGTATTTGTGCTCTTTATATCAAATAACAGATAAAAGTACTTTAAATTGTTTGACATGCTAATAACCAGGTTAAAACAACACATTTATCTTGTTCTTATGACGCAGCGATGCCGCGCGCGCTTGTGGGCCCCTGAAATTGCTGGGGGGCCACTAACTTTTTTAGGTAGGGGCCCCCCTGGCCCCTAACTTTGAAAATCTATTTCTCAGCCTGTAAATGATAACGAGACATGTTAATAAAAGTTTCTTAGAAGTTCCTTTCCTTGTGACCGATTCAGAATTAGCCATGACAGGTACCAAATGATCGGTACCTGTCATGTTGACAGGGACCAAATGATCGGTACCTGTCATGTTGACAGGGACCAAATGATCGGTACCTGTCATGTTGACAGGGACCAAATTATCGGTACCTGTCATGTTGACAGGGACCAAATGATCGGTACCTGTCATGTTGACAGGGACCAAATGATCGGTACCTGTCATGTTGACAGGGACATAAAAACAATTATTTCAAGGCTTGCACTTGATTAAATAATTGTTATTTGCATATATTGTGGTTGCGTGGTCCTTGCTAATGAACAATCCTTTGTGACTTCTTAAGGAACTCTGCTCACAAAATGTCTGATCTCCTGAAAAGGAATAAAAATACAATTTTATTTTCCCATGATCAAATCACATTTCTACCATCCAAAAGTCGGAGTTGAATTTAAAAATATTTTTTTATTCTAAATAATGTGCTTGGATTCTTAAAATATAGGCCCTACTCCCACCTCTCTACATTATCTACATAATTATAGCTATCAATGCAAGACATTGAAAATGACTCTTATTATACTGTGGTGTACAAAAATACCTTCAATTGTTTAATGGAAGGTGGAACTCACAGTGATCAGACAGAAAGTAGTCCCAGACTGACAGCTTCTCAGAAAATGAATCATCCCGTGACCAAACAAGTCGCTTTGATATATTTTATTGAGTCTTGACAGGAACACAAAGTGTGCAATGAATGAAAATGTCTTATTGAGCTAGCTTAAATTTGGCCACAATGATTTGATCCAACGGCGTAGTAATTTTTCACATGCTTGTGTCGTGGACACACAGCTCAGATCATCGGGACAAGTAGCGTCCTTACAATGCGATCAGAAGAGAACGCGTGACTCCACAGACAAGCTGGACATGAGTAGGACTTGTGCTACTTAAATGTCAATGACAAAATGATTGATATAATCGGTCAAGACGCGTATTCTTCATTTCCTCGTTCGAACAAGAGTTCAATGAATGGGAGCCCGAGCCAAAACCACGCCCACCCCCGCATCCTTCATGCTAGCCCTTCGGAGTCGACGTCATGCAGAAGTAGAGACCCGAAGCTACATTTGAGTGATTGTTTCATGCAAATCCATCCATCCATTTTCTACCGCTTGGTCCCTTTCGGGGTCGCGGGTGACTGGAGCCTATCCCAGTGACTTCGGGCCTTAGGCGGGGTACACCCTGGACAGTGGCCAACTTGTCGCAGGGCCAACACAGAGACATAGACATTACAGACAGTTCACTCTCACATTCATTCACTAGGGCCAATTTAGAGTCACCAATTTTACCTAACACATGCATGTCTTTGGACGGTGGGAGGAAGCCGGAGAACCCGGAGAGAACCCACGGTAACACGGGGAGAACATGCAGACTCCACCCAGAGAGATCATGTGATGTTGGTCTGGTCCGGGAATCGAACGAACCCATGATCTCCTTCTTGGGAGGCAAGAGCGCTATCCGCCTTTGCCACCGTGCAAATCCGCCAAATAAAACCAAAGTTATGATCATTTCAATTCCATAAAAAAGTGTGAAAAAAGATGTGCTCTTTTATGCGCGCGTTGCATTTATTATAATAACTTTGTCGTCTTTTGTGATAAAACGGAACCGAAAAAAAGGTTAGCTTGCGCTAACCCGGATGTTCAGCATGCGCACGAGTATGTAAACATTCAGTCACATGACAAATAGCCAAAGAGATAGAACGAACGAGAGGAATCAGTGCGCTGTTTTTGAGTAGTTTTGGAGAGTTTTGGTATTTCAAGTACTTTATTGTAAGGCAAGGCAAGTTTATTTGTAGAGCACATTTCATACACAAGGCAATTCAAAGTGCTTCACACAGCAGGAAAAATGCATTCAAATCACAAAGAAATTACAGAAACAGAAATACAATAACATTAACTAAATTCAAAATTATCAATCCAACTGATTGTCTAAACTAATAAAATCACAAACAAAAGAGAAGAGTGCAAAGAAAAAATCCTTTCAGTCATATGCGCAGCTAAACAAAACTGTTTTTAGCTTAGATTTGAACATTGTCAGAGTAGAAGCCTGTCTCACATCTTCAGGAAGACTGTTCCAGATTTTAGCTGCATAAAACTGAAATGCAGATTCCCCATGTTTTGTCCTGACTCTGGGCACCAGCAGGAGGCCGGTCCCTGAGGTCCTCAGAGTCCGAGATGGTTCATATGGCACTAACATATCCAAGATGTACTTTGGTGCTAGGCCATGGAGAGACTTGTACACAAGCAGAGCTGCTTTAAAGTCTATTCTCTGAGCCACAGGGAGCCAGTGCAGAGACCTGAGAACAGGACTAATGTGATCATACTTCCTGGTTCTAGTCAGGACCCGCGCAGCAGCGTTCTGGATGTACTGCAGCTGTTTTACAGCTCGTTTGGAGAGACCAGTGAGCAGGCCGTTACAGTAGTCTAATCTACTGGAGACAAACGCATGGATAAGTCTCTCTAAATCTGGTTTTGACACTATATTTTTGATTTTGGCAATGTTTTTTAGATGGTAAAAAGCTGCTGATGTTATTGATTTGACGTGGCTATTAAAGTTCAAGTCTGAGTCCATTATTACCCCCAGATTTCTAATTTGGTTTGTAGGTTTTAGAGCGAGACTCTGGAGGTGACCGCTAACACTTTCTCTTTGTTTCTGTGGGCCAAAAACGATTATTTCAGTCTTGTCTGAGTTCAGCTGGAGAAAGTTGTTTTGCATCCACAAACTGATCTGTTGGATGCAGTGACAGAGTGAATCTACTGGTCCATAGTCACCTGCCGATAGTGAAACATAGATCTGAGTGTCGTCTGCATAATTGTGATAGGACACATTTTCACTGCGTATCAACTGACCTAACGGCAGCATGTAGAGGTTGAACAGAAGGGGACCCAGGACTGACCCTTGGGGCACTCCACAGGTCAGGGTCATGTGGTCTGAGACACAGCTACCAATTTCAACAACGTACTTCCTGTCTTCCAGATAGGATCTTAACCAGTTTAGGGCAGTGCCATTGATGCCCACCCAGTCCTCTAGTCTCTGTTAGAGGATCCCATGATCGACAGTGTCAAAAGCAGCACTCAGATCTAACAGAATAAAGAC